>NC_081530.1:20961262-21320614 GCF_030273125.1 Centropristis striata
GCATTGTCGGAAAGCCGCTCTGTTGCTCGCAGAAACCTTAAGGCCAAAATGCAATGGAAGCAATAATGGACGTACATTATATGACATTTCTTTGATGTGCTTCAAGCAGGAAATGTGAGGCGTCAGCAGCAACGCTGACTCCGACCGCTATTACATATTAACTGTTTGATGTTTCCGGGATGTGAATGACACTGAATACGCTCCAAAGGCTGCATCAATTATAACGACCAGCTTGTTTACTAACTAGGTTACGTCCTTACATGTGTCCTTGTATTTATAGTTTTCCGCTGCTGTTGGAATGACCTACTTTGATGAGAGATTTAGCATTTAAGTTGGGTTCTTAGCTGAAAAAAACCCCAACCGGAAAAAAAAATGTTTGATGTTGTTGGGCTGTGCTTGCGCTCTTGTTTTTAATGTAAGTGTTTCTGCAGCACAGAGAACCAAAAACAACATTTTTAATAACAGAAAGATTCAAACTTAGATCAATTCAGCTTATTAATATCAGCTATTTATTGTTATTTTGGTTCTTTACATTTTTTCTATACACTTTGGTGTATATCTTTTCCAGTATGTACAAATAATACATTTTGCTAATTAAGCAAAAAAAAAAATGCATTAAATTAGCTGTTCAGGTTAGAAATGGTGTTTTTAAATATAAATGATCAGCAGTTGACTGAAACTGAATATTGTGCAGATGTTGTTTAGCTATTTATTTTATTTTTATTTTAATGATCAGCAATTGACTGCTGCTAAGCAGAGTACTGATCTTTATTTAGTTGGGGTTTTTTTTTTTTGATAGTCGTTATTTCCCTCAGTTTTCAGTTCTAGAATTGGTTGACAATACAATACATTGTATGTCTAATGTATAATAATGCATCATATTGTTAAAAACAGCCTTCTAAGTACCTTTGCAAAGTCATATTGGTGCAAAATCCACATAGAAAAAGTCCAGCTCAATATATATCAGCCACCATGTTTCCCCTCTTAAAAATCTTAAAAATCCCATATAGTTTAGACTCTTATCTAAACTTTCAGAAACTCTACTGTGGCATTATAAACATTTAAACAACTAATGTGGGGTATGGCGAGGCTTGTGGTCCTTATTGATCAACATGTATATCTATACAATCAGCTAATATTCATAAAGTTTCTAATTATGACTATGAAAACACACACTTACATCATATCCTCCACACACAACCAGAAATAAACCAGTGGCCTGTGTTTAGACACCATCTAACATTTGAGGAGTAATATTAGAATATTAGTACTAAATACTCAGTTCTAATATCTTATCAGCACTAATATTGTAATCTTTAAAAATGCAGAACTAGACCAAAAACCACACAAGCTATGTATTTTGTCAGAGCATATTTTACCGGAGGAACATCTGCTAAAGACATACCGCAACTTGCTGGGTGAAAGGGCAGTGAGATGCTTTACTGCATGAGAATAAAGAGATACAATGTCAGTCAAAGGGCAACTGAGTGTGTAAACTGAATTACCACTTTCCGGTTTTAGCTCATTAAAATTCTGCGGTTGTGTTCATTTCATGCCGTTTTTGCAACCACAGTGCAAAATAATCCAGTTAATCTGAAACTAATCTAATTACGTGGCATCTCGGTTACAAAAGCAAAATGTTAGTGTGATCTGATAATGCTGTGTGTTTTAGTAATTAATTGAAAACAACAAACGGCGTTTCTAACAGGCCTCTCTGTAGATAACTGAGGGGTCCAGCGTCTCAGCTGTGAGCTTTACTGGAAGACATATCTGCTGTGTTGAGGATGATTTCCTCTCCATCTTTCCTCTCTCACATTGTGCAGCCCACGCAGACTTCCCTCTGCGGTTTGACACCTGAGTGCGTGCAGGTTTCATGTGTTACATTATCTAAAGAAAGTGGTGGGTGGAAGGAAGAAGTGTGGCACATCAGCGCTTGAACAGGCACGGAGATACACACACACAAAGGCACACACACACACGCTCCCTTCACGCCGAGGAGAAGACAAAATGTCAGGGCTGGTTCTGGGAGACAACTGCTGGTGCTGCTGTCGGCATGGAGGCTGCCGCGGTGTAGGGTTGCAGCAGAAGACCGCCGCGCTTAAATTCACTTAAAATGTCAAAACACCTGAGGGGGGTGAGGGCTGTGCCTGGACCTGACAACTATCAACCTTTCTCTGCCTCACGCGCTCTGACAAAAACTGGTTGGAAACCTCAGTGATAACTGTGTAACCTTTTCAGAAAGCACTTTGCCCTTTATTTGTTTTCAAATCATATTCTTTTCTCTTTTGCTTTACACCAACATGAATTTAGGCAGTGCTTACTCTCCCTCGAGACACTTTAGGTTGTGCTGCTGGTAAAAACTCTCTACCATCACCCAGCACTGTACTTACCAGCAAAGAGCCTCATAAACACGGCAAGCACATATTTCAAAAAGAGCAAAACTATTAAGGCTCCCATTAAGGCTCCTTAAGGCTTTGTTCTGTCTAATATATTCGCTGCATGTTAATTGACAGAAGCTAGCTTGATATTTAGTGGCCATGAATTTTCTGCAACGCGTTCTGCACTCTGTGGCGTGGCATTTAACAAAGCCTTAAAGCACAAGTGCTGCTCATCGTTCAACGCTCGTGCAGCTGTTCCCAACGCAGCACAGATTTATGGGAAGCCTAATCCAGGAGACTGGTGTGAGATAACATGTGATTTCTTTAAAGGTTTGGTGCTTTGGTGTTGTTGTTGGGAGACGTCTGGAGTTTTATGATTGTCACAAAGGTTTCTTTCCTTTTAGCTAAAGAGTCTGATACCCAGCTGACCAAAAACTATATGTTAGACATGAGTCGATGAGCCGGAAAACTAATCCACAACTATTTTGACAATCTCAGACTAAGGCTTGACGACATGGTCCAAAAGTCATATCCCGATATATTTAGGCGGAATATCAATATTCGAAGTGAGAGCAAAGTCCAAGCCAAATATGACATTTATTTTATGACCAATATTTAAGTGAACATAAATAACAGGAGACAAAAAAAACAAAGCTCCATAAAGTGCACATTTAAATAAATAAAAAATCTTTTTTTAAGAAGCCTTTGAAATTAAATAGGCCAATCTTTTTCTGAAATAAATATATTTATATATAAATGCTGCCCCTTACTAGGGTTTGTCATATTTATTTCTTTTGTGATGTTAATTATTCTTTTCTCATATAAAGAATTTTTAAAAACTACATTACCATTTAGAGGATAAACTATTAATTTCTAGTCATTTTTTATGGAAAAAAGCCAAACGTTCGGTGGTTTCTGCTTCCTAAATGTGAGGATTTGCTTATTTTCTTCATCTTTTCATTCATTATCTATATGAGATTTGTGTATAGTGTACAGTTGCAGTGTGGACTACTTATATAAAGTATATATAACTCCTGGATACCTTTTTAGACTTTACACAACTATATGAATGTGTCTTGTTGGACTCCAGAATCATTTAGATGGTGTTTTCAATCTTTTTAAGAAACGCAGATTTATTGATACCAGTCAGTCAAAGAGAACCTTAGAGGACGTTCACATTTTAGAAGATGGAGCTCATCATCTGATGTCTGGTTAACCGATAAACAAATAATTGATTATTAAAACTGTCAGTGGACTGAATCATCAGCACAACCTGCCATCATTCATCTGAATTTCTGTTCAAGCTCTCAGTAAAATCCCCACTTCTTGTTTCTGTAGAATGAATTAGCGGAACAGAAATTGCTCTTCTGTTACCTTTTGCATACACACACACACAAACACAGGTTAAACACACACACACACAAACACACTTCCGGCATGTGGCAGAAACCAAAACTGCTGCATCTTCTCGCCGTGCCTGTTCATTGTCATCTGATGGGGTTTGCTGTAAGCCACATGAGGCCACGTTAGCCTCCTCACCAAGCTGACTCTCTTTCTTTCTTCCTGTTTTAACCGCAGGAAATTTTCCTGTCGCCGCAGGCTCTCTGAACCGCTGACTGAATGTCTGACTGAACGGCTGCCTGGCTGACTTAAAAGGGACTTTCAGACCTTAGGCTGCTGCTAAGTGTCCTCAACTTACAGTAATTGGTAGGCTTAGGGCCCTTCAGAAAAAGTTGTCGTTGCCAACGTCGTCTCCCAGAAAGACATTTAGGAATATTTACAGTAAGGAGCGATCGGTCCCTGGAAAGACTTCTGGGAGTGTGTGGAAGAGAGTACAAGCTCCTAATGTGTCCCTGAAGAGGTTTTGGTGTTAAAGATGCTGTGTAACATAATTACTGTAAATAGACTCTCTCAGGCTGCCGGTACGAGTTTCACATTGTCATCACATCCAAGTTTTACTGTGATATATTTATTCAAGTATTACAGCAGTCAGGTATTACTGCTGCACTTGTGTGTTTACCTTGTTGGAAGCCATGTTCACTGTTATCATAAAGCTGTCACACTCTCTTATCTTATAATCAGCGTGCGCTTTTTTTCTCGTCTGATCGCTCTAAAACCACAGTTTACATAAAGCTGGGTGGTAATCTAAATGTTTCCTCGGTTGTGTTTTCTCTTGTCAAACCAATAATTATCATATATTCAGGTGCTTTTTAATTAAATATTAGAAGAAGTGTAATTAGTATGTGTTTTTGGCAGTACCTCTGGACTAAAATGAGACCACAGACTTTTTTCCAATGTCTGTAGAAGAAATTGAAGCTGAGTTTAACTGTTGTTGTTGATCCACCACTTTGTTGAAATATCTCAGAAACTATTGGATGGTTTGCATTGAGACGTGGTGCAGACATTCATTGTCCCCAGAGGATATATCCTAATGACTTGAGAGTGAAATATCTTAATTGGATTGCTGTGAACTTCGATAACGTTATTCAAAGTCCCTAGAGGAAAAATCTGTCTGGGTGCATTCCAGTACATATACTACCAAACTAGTATGTAAGTAAAAGATTTAGTATGCAAAGTGTTGCTTTCTTAGCGACATTGGCGCTATATTTAGTGACTTTTCAGATCCCTCTTGCGACTCTTTTTCAAAAAAGTGACTTGCGACAAATCTAGCAACTTTTTGTGGTCTTGGAAACTTTTGGAGTGTCGTTCTTACTCTTATAAACAAGCAGCGTGGGCTGCCGTGGGCCCGTCCCAAAGCACAAGCGGCCCAGTCCTCCCGCATCAGTCTCTCCCAGCTGCAGTCAGAGCAGGAGATGTTAACCCCTCAGAGTCCAGTCTGCAAATGAATCGCACATGTGCAAAGTTGCCGCTGGCTGGTTTATAGTCAATGTCTCTTTTGGGTCACTTTTTGTTGGTCCGGAGGCTGGATAAAGGAGGAGGGTTGGAATTGTGACAGAAGACATGCATTTGCAGTTCCAAACATAGTTAGGGTGTTTTTTACTCTCCCAGCAATTATCAAAGTTAGGAGATGGCGTCATTTTGCGACTTTTAGGACGGCCAATAGCTACTGTTCTTACTGAGGACTTGATAACACTGAGTATGCATGCTTTTCTGCACAGTATACTGTATATACCAGCAAGAAGGTCAAGGTGCAATGTTTCGATGAAGCAGTATGTCATACATACTTTATTTGCAGCTGCAGTGCGTACTAATAGTTTAAAAAGAATGTATTTGATTTTGAGCCTAGAGTTTGATTTTTGATTTTTCTCCCTCTCTAATGACATTCATCAGCCTCAGCTGTACTTTGGGTTTGTGATTTGTAATTATGAAATATTAGCATGTCGATCCATGGAAAAATTACCTGCTAAACATTAGCATGTTAGCATTGTCCCTGTGTTTTTAATATACCAATTAGCTGCTGTGGTGTTGAGAAGTAACAAGTAATTAGTTTTAATCACCTTGACAACAACCCATGTTGCAGAATTACGCCATTCATTTATGGAGCCTCACTACTTTCCACTTTCCAACACATGCCTGCTTTACTGAGTGCAACAGGTCATGCAGTAGACCAGAGTGACATGTTCTGAATGTTTTCTGCTGGATTACAAGGCACGGTATGTTATGAGTATGTATACAGAATCCTTGAATTCAAGGACTTATTTTTTTTCCCACTTACATGTAGCAGTTAGAATTTCAAATTAAAAGCGACAGCCACAATCTGCGCCCACAGCACCATCTTCTCTGTCCTGATTTCTTTTCCATCCACATGCTTAAAAAGTCTAAAGAAACCAGTATACATTATGTCCAAGTAATCACGCTTCTGCAGCAGAAATCTATCTGTGTTGACAAGGTTTTTCTTAATCCCTTAACCTGTAAAAAGGAAGCCAGGCTTCTCGCTTACATGTTTCTGAAATCAGGTTAGTGCTGAAAGTGAGGAATAATGAGATTTCTATAGTGCATATAACCGCGATCGGTGATGCTTGGGGCAAATAGCAACGTCCTCTTTGCAACAGGAAGGAACAGGCTGAAAAATGTGGATTTTATTTTAAAAATTGCATGTTTTATCTCATGTGGTTGCCATCTCAGGAGTTTTAGCTTATCTTTTCAGCCCATGCTCTGCTCACTCCCAATCCACCCTTGTATTTGACCCGTGCCTCTGGGTTTTTGATGTACATCCCCCCTAGGAATAGCGAGAGGAGGAGTAAATGGAAGGCTGCAGACAGGAAAGGGAGGAAATAAAATGATGCAAGGTGTAGCGAAGGGTCACCTCTGTCATGCGGAGCACTTGCAAGAAGGCCCACCTGCTGGTCTCACTGTTTCTAATTGGGGTTTTCACCGGTTCCTGGCTTCCCACAGGGGGTGTTCTGTCTATTTGGTACAAGTGGTAAGGGAGCAGAAAATAGGAGGCTGGAGAGCGAGAGGAGGAAGAGGAGGATAGGGGTTAAAAGTGGAGGTCCAGGAGGAGATTAGACGAGGAAATGAGAGGGTAAAAGGCTGCAGGGGGAAGAGAAGGTAAGAAAGGAGAGGACGGAATAACAAAATGGAAAGTGCAGGTTTTTAAGGAATCAAAAGGAAAGGCCTCTTCTTTTTCAAGAAGTGGGAAATGTGAGAGGATTGAGAAAAAGTGGAGGAGAGGGTGTTTTACCCAGAGGAGTGTGTGGTGGATTTGTTAAGGCATACTCCCAGCATCAACCTGTTTGAGCCGAACAAGAGAAAGCAGCTTAACTCGCCGTAGGAGAGGTTACAAGTGCTGAACTCACACACTAATCAAGCTTTCTCCTTGTGTTTTCTCCTTCTCTCTCTCTCCATCCCTGCGCCGCCTGTCATCCACACCGATCAACTCCATCTAGGTAAGAAAACTTTTTCCTCTTCTCCTTGCTTGTGAGCTTGTGTTTGTGTGCTGTGTAAAATGTGTGGGAGGTTGGGTGGGGCGTGAGAACTGGCAGCGGTGGCGGAGCGAACACGCTCGGCATATCAATTATGCCCCGAATGCACGCACAAACAGCCCTCTAACATATAGCACACATGTGTAAATAAGAGGCAGAGTTCCTGTCAATGGGCCACCGTTGTGCCTCTCATGGACTTCTTTCAGCTGACTGAATAAAGAAACACTTTCCTCCTTCACTGTCTGCCAAAAAGGGAGATTATCTGCTCAAATGTAAAGGAGGAAAGAACGGAGAGGGAGACGAAACTCTTCGAGACAAAGGGAGGCTGAATAGAAGGGCAAACTTGTGGCAAATTCTAATTCTGCACACTTTTTGTGGAGGGGAATCAAATCTGAAATGATACTGCAGCTATTGTACGTGGTTTTAAATGTGTACAAAAAAGGGATCAAACTGTTTTTAGACTCATTTGTGGATATTGGCAGAATCTGACTGTCACCCTGCGTGGTGTGAAGCACGCCATAGCCTGGTATAGCATACCGATGTGATTTAAGAAGTCCACATAGAGCTAATTATGTAGTGAAAGCGATCTAACACTGTATATGCAGCTTTTTGGAGCTTCCACTCAAAGGTGGAAACAGGACCGTGTCTATGTTCCCAGGGTCTTATAACATACCTTAACTTTCCTATTGTGTTAGGGTCAAATTTAACCCATTTCACGTTTAAATATTTAGCTTTTCATCATCCTAACCCCTAACTCAGCCAGGGAGATGATTCAATATGATAACCTATTGTCTTTTAATGGAATTGGCATATGGCAGGTGTGAAAAAATGCAGAGAAGAATTGACGCTGGTTTGAATGCAAAGGGTGATCACACCAAATATTGATTACATTTCCATTGTTCTTCTGTTCACTCACTTTGCATTCTATTAATTGATAAAAAAATAAACTATTAACATTTCTATTTTTGAAAGCATTCTTATCTTACAGCAGACTTTGCACAGTACTGTATATATAAATCATATATCAAGATATTGTATTACACAGTTACAGTGTCTAAATTTACAACAAGCACATACTAACTCAAATTGCACAGAAAATTGGATGTATATATATGTGTGTATATTTATTTTTTTATCTATAATTTCACTTTATGTGAAATTTCATGTGGTAATTTCATATAAACTATTCATTGAATTGCCAGAAAACATGGTATCTCATGATATACAGTACTGTGCAAAAGTTTTAGGCAGGTGTGAAAAAATGCTGTAAAAATAAGAATGCTTACAAAAATAGAAATCTTAATAGTTTATTTTAATCAATTCACAAAATTCCAAGTGAATTAACAGAAGAAAAATCTAAATCAAATCAATATTTGGTGTGACCAGACCAACATCAATTCTTCTAGACATTTTTCACACCTACTTTAACTCATCATGAAGACATGAAATGGGCTGTCAAGATAGATATTTAACATTTTGGCCAGATTGCCCAGCTTTACTCCTAACCTTGACTTTAACCTATGACATATTTAGCGAATCTAGACCTGGGGAACATCTTTTCCAGGTTCCTATTATATGCTATAAAGACCTGGGGAACAGAACCATACGAACCTACGAACGACTTCATGGGAAGTTGGTAAGCCTGGCTGAGTCACTGGCAGCTCCCACACACTCAGACAGAAAGGGGGTCTACCTCGCTGGTTTGCTGTTTCTCTTTCATGGTTCCAGTTGTGGTGATTGTACGTGACTGTCATACAGTAACTGACAGTCTGCCTGGTTAGTGTCACGAAGCAAAGAAACTGTGGTGATGCCTACACACTCACCGCATGTCACAAAAGTTTAATAAAGACCTGACAAAGATTCAAGTAGGATCAGATGTTGTCTTTATAAAATTATGTGTGGCATGGAATAAATGTGGCGGCGTTACCTTTTTCTCCACTCTACGGGATGTCCTCATTATCACTTCTTCTACTTGTGAAACTTGTAAAGAAAGACAAAAGCAAAGGGTATAGAACACCCAATGAGAAATACATTTTAGTCTCCTCACTTTCAACACACAGGTCGAACAAAAAATGTGAGAAATATATATATTATGTTACTGTTGCATCTTCAATATGTCCTGGTGAAACTCATAACTGTCATCACCACTTCCTCCTACAACGCCTCTCTTCTCTCGTCTCTCTCCTGTGAGTCTGGAGCCGCCTGTCATTCTTCGAGCTGAGTTCATTGGATCATATTTTGGTGCTTTGGGGAGTTAATAATTCGGGGCAATGTTTTAAGCTTTGTCTTTGTTGTGAGCTTCAAATTGATTGTTTCTGAAAACACGGGCAGTGATGGGCAGGCTGTAATGAAGCTCCGGAGATTCGCTTGAAAATCCCAAATTTGGAGCGCAAGGAAGACGGAGAGAACAAAACAAGCATGTGTTTGAATTTGTTGTTGATGCAGAAGAGAAACTGCAGCGTCTATATGTATTTGTATGCATGCACTGTATACAACTTGCAAATTAACAACCTTCAGAGCACACAGAGGAAATGACAGGGTCCTCAATTAACATACATATTTGCTTACATGCCCACACAATGGTAATAAACTGTATTATTTCACATTATGCTCATGCATGGTTAACTTACTCCCACTTGTTTGAGGTGCAGCGACTCAGACGCATATTTGCATATAAACTGAATGCAAAGGGCAACAGTTTCCCTGCCTGGTGTGGATATTTCAGAGGTGTTGCCATGACAGACCAAAAGATCAAAACTCTCTCTCCATCCCTCCCTTCAATCCCTCCATCCTGTCCGTCCTCCAAAACACTACCTGCCCTCCTTCTCCTCCCTCCTGCGTGGGGTCTGTTGATTGTTTACAGCAGCCGGTGGGAGGGTGTTTGGTCTGCTCTCGGTGGACTTTTTACAGACAAACAAAGCTTTGAAGGCCGCCGCACTCTCTCCCACGCCGGTTGCTGGAAACGATGCGGTCATGGCGTCCGCTGTTTTGACTGGAGCAGGGCGTCCTCACCCCGTCGAGGAGGAGGGGAGGATGTGATGGAGAGTGTGTGTGTGTGTTTACCTTCCTGTGGTATGTTGAGCAGGCTAAACTTCATTGTAATTACCATTTTGTCCTCCAAAAATGCTTCTTCGTGAAGTGCATCAGGAGGCTAATTTCGGTTTACTTGGGTTTACTGGAGCAGTTTGAAGAGGATAAAACTGAAGAAAAAATAATAATAAAACTCCCCGCAGCAGAGAAAAGTTGGTTAGCTTTACCAACCAAACAAAGAAAAATGTCCAAATCTAAATAATAAGCTAACCTGGCTATAAATTATGACATTTTTTAGTATGAATATCCATAGTAATATTGATACAAATTAAACAACAGTCAGTGTGGTCTCTTAGATAATATCACAATCATCCACACAGTTAGCAATGGTCAGCTGGCAGTAAACATGCTAGCACATTTGCTGGCTAGCAGATGTGCTAGCTCGTTTAACACTAACATATTTATCTTGGTGGTCATATATTGCCTTCGAATAAAACGTGTGAGCTTGTAGTTATGGCATGGGAAGTTTTGTACATGTTATACCTGCCATTTAGGTGTTTAAGTTGTAAGAACGCGACTGCTGGTCAACGGCAACATGGTAGCCACAAACCTGACGGTTTAGCAAGCTAGCAGCCAGGTAACATAATGCAGGAAAACAAAAGGGATAACGACGGGATAAAAAAGATAAGGCCCGTGGAATTATTAACATATTTTACAGTCATGTTATAAAATGAGAAAGAAAAAATCACTGTGATTGAGATTCCAATAATAATAATTTAGCATCCACTGAAAACTTTACTTAACCCTCTTGTTATGTTAGTTTTTTCAGGAAAAGCAATAACCCAATGCGTGTTTAATTATCCAAAACTGTAAGAAACTAAAAAATCCCAATAAACATTGTTTATATCACATTCATAACTCCATTAGTTCTTTACCTCTCACAGATCAATGAGGTTCAATGAGGATAATTCACTTGTTTCTCATAAAAAATGCATGTTAAAACTTGTTTTAATGTACATTGGAAAGACCTACATATAAAATATATGACATTGATTTTCTTAGGATTTTATTTTACATTTTTAAATGTTTTCTTTTTTATGAAAAATTCTTTTAACTACTTTGAAAAAGGTCAATTTGACCCACAACATAACAGGAGGGTTAAACAGCGTCTGACATTTTTGAAACAAACATGTCACAACTAGCGAGTTTTAAGAAAATAAATAAAGAAAGAAAAGAACATTTTCACTTCCAATTGAAGGTTACGAAAACTACAAGAGGGGGTTGTTATATGGATTCGGTTAACACTACTACTCCATTTAAAGGCAGCAAAATTTGCTAGCATGGCTGTAGTGTTTTGGTCATGTTTACCTGAATTTCTGTACCAACAGCAGAACCTTGCATTCTGAAACGCTTTGTCATTTTTAACAAAATAAAAAAAACATAGCCGAACACGAAAGAACCTTACTTGAATAACACACAGTGACAAATGAGCTAAATTCAGATCTTAAAGAAAAGTTTGATTCAGGCTATGAGGACAGTGTGTCTGACTTTGATACAATGCCAAGTTTTGACACTTGAAAGTTTTTTCCGTACTGTACAGATGCGTTTTTGGCCACTTCTTCCCGTAAACGCAGTAAACACCGCCCCGTTTAAAAACAGCAGTCCACAGAGCCTCTCCCCTCCTTCACCTGCTCCCCCACTTCTTCCCTTCCTTCTCGTTCCTTGAATAATGAACTATTCCCTCATTCTTTATCTCCCTCTCACACTCTTTCTGCCCTCCTTCCCTTCCTCCTCTGCTCCCCCCCCCCCTCCTCTCCCCCAGTCCCTCCTTCCCCGTTCAATAAACTCTGACTTCATTTGCCACAGTGTTGCAGCAGGCTGTTTGGCAGACCTGACGGCCCTGTCGCACAGCGCTGATGGTTGAATGCGGCGTGCAGAGCACACTGGCTGCATTGTGCTTTTGATGAGGCCCTACATCTTAGTCCCTCGAGAGCCTGCGTGTGCGACTGTGTGTATGCGTGGCCGAGGGTATGCCTGTGTGCACACACAAACACATTGTGAACTTCAACACACAACGCGCCATATTGTGTGCACTCCAGCACCTTTCGCCGTTACATTAGCCTCCCAGCGGCTGACACAGCGGTGTGGGAATATTTATTAATGCCCGTCGTGATAACGTGTTGAATGATAAACAGGAAGGGTCAGGGTCTGATCGATACTCAGGCACTACTCTGATATACATCCGCTACTGGCCGAGGCAGATCTCTCTCCATCTCCATCTCTCACTCTCCATCTCTCTCACTGTAAAGCCTTAAATCTTTGGCTACTCTCCACCCGCTCCGCCTGCCAAAAGTCTCTCCAGAATAACTCTTCTTGCCCTGTTTAATGGTTTAACTACTTTAAAGAAAAGGCCAAGGCTTTCTATTGTCTCTCACTCTTTAATCATATTAAGTGCTGGGCAAGAACGACAGCTTCATTTTTTGATGTGCACTAAAACAAGCTTCATATCTCAAGTGCTTGAGTGCCCACTCATCATTTGGAGTCCTTTCATATTGGGGATGCTCACTTGTGGCCTCCTTGTTTCTGTAATTTCACGCAAATACACAACCGCTACTCCTCTTGCATCCATGCAATGCACAAATACATGCTCTTTTATTGTCTGGTTTCACTCCGTATTTCTCTCCTTTTTTCTCTTCCACACACACACACACACATACAGAGAAACCTTCTTCCCACCTGATTGCTTTCCCATTTTTCTTGCAGAGAGATTTATGGTTAGGGGAATGTTGGAGACAGGCTATTACCATGTCCTGTTTGAACTCATCAGTCAGACAAAGTGGTCGAGGTGGTAGCGGCGACGTTCGCAGCCCTTTACCGCGACACACTCCCCTCCTACATGCCTCCCCTGCTCTCGCCCATGTTAACCCTGCTCCAGTGGCTGCTCGGTCTCCCACACTGCCTTGTTTTTCATCAACATTAGGCAGCAGCGCCATTCTCACCACGCCGCTTTGGCTTTTTCCCCATTTGACTGGTGGCTGGATGTGAAGCACTGTCTTCCCTGCAGAGAATCACGTTTACTCCACAAATCAGAGTCGCTTTAGTCGTATACTGCCAGTGTACAGGGCAACAAATACTGGATTTTTTGGTGTGTGACGTAGTACTTCTGGCACATGTTGCAGAAGAGCATTTTAATCAGATTTTGGGAATACAAACTATTACTTTTGCTGTCCTGGTAGCTATATATATATATATATATATATATATATATACATTAGCGTCAACACACATAATCAATTAATTTGTTCAAGTTTGTGATTTGAATTACAGCTCTTTGAATGGAGCTGGATTTTGTGGCTTTCTTTTTTTCTTAGAGGCATTCAAAAGAACAGCTTATTGGTCTTTTTTGTTCTTTAGGGGGTGGATGCTACAATATTTATCTGCAAAATAATCACTAGGATAATGATAAGGCAAGATTCAGATCAATATAATTTTATTTTGCATGGGTGTTTGGTACAGAAAAAACATCAAAAACTGTATATACATATAACCTCCATCTCACTGCCTCATCTCAGTTACTTTCTTGTTTGTTGCAAGCCAGTAAATATGAAATACATTCAAATATTTGGTCATACTGATGGTTGAAAAGTCATATATGTCAAGAAGTTGTGTATAGGAATAACACACTCCTAATTAAATAGTACGATTAACAATTAATTGTGATTGGTGCAACATACGAAAGTCTACTCAGCTCTTTTGACATTTTTGGATCATATTTCAGAAAACGCATTATAGTATCGTACTGGAGCACCCATCGTTCATTTAAAGAAGCAAGCTCATAGAGCCGACTCATTTGGGACTGACACTTCACTAATTTGAGTCATTTTCAAACATAAAGGTAAACAATACCTGTTTCCAGGTTCTCTAATGTGAGCGTGTGCTGCTTTCATTTGTTTTATATCACTGTAAGTGCATCTCTTTGGGTTTGGAGCGGTTATTCAGACAATACAAAGCACTTCCGGATGGGTGTTTTTCAGTTTTTATAGATTAAAAAAAAGATTTAATACTGAATCGAGGAAATAATCATCAGAATAATGAGTAATAACGGTAATAGATTTACATGTGCTGGTCTGACTAAATTAGTGCATGTTTTTTAAAGCATGTGCAGTCTGTCAGTGTAAAAGGCCACATATGGAGAACTACTGTATGTACAGCAGGCAGACACAATAGCAGGAACACCTGCACAATTTAATGAAATCCAATAAAATAAAAAAAAGGGGGGCCTGCAATAAAAACTGCCTTTCTGAGGCTTTGAGTGTTCCTTTTTTGTTGAGGCTGTGTAAGATTTTCTTTTGTGTGTGTGTGTGAGTGTGTGTCAAGAGAAACATAAATGAATTAGAGAATATGACAAGGCTCGTGTTAGCTCCATGACATTTTGCTATTGCACTTACCCTCTTTATTTTCCTCGTCTTTCTATCACCATTCTTCCTCTGTATGAAACACCTTTCAGTGTTTCTCTCTGCTTTCACAGCGTTGCCCTTCATCCTCGTGTACCTCTGTGTAAATAAGCAAATGATGCTTAAATTGTTGCTGCCTCCAGAATAATACTCGCAGAGATGTAATGTAAACCGCCATCACCGCTTCCTGCGGCGGCGGCGACTGTTATAGAAGTAAGGAAGGGTTTATAGCACTTCTTTTTATGGCTCGTTATTGCCTCGGAAGGAAGGCGGTCCTCCTTTTCCTCCTCAGTGTGTCTAAACTTCCTCAGTGGGCTCTATCGCTGAGGGACAACTGCTGTCAAATCCTCTCAGTTGTGTGTTGATCTCTCTTTTTTCCCCACTGTACCACACACACATACACACACACACACACACACACACACTAGCTCACAGTGTACTGTCAAAGCCAACCTGTCCCATTACTATAGATTTAATTAGAAGTGACTGTGCTTTGGTTTGAGATGTATAGAGAGGAGACAGCAGCCAGCACTGCTCGCACTTCATTGTGTTCAGTAGCTGGGGGATATCTCGCCGCGCCGGCTCGGCCAACACAAGCAATGAAGCCCACACAGCTCACAGGATCATCCTCACATTGTTAGAGCCCATATATTTCTTTTCCAGCCTGTGTACTTCACAATAGGTAGCTGTTTTTTCTGCCCGTCTTGTCCTAAGAATGTTAATATTGTTTTATAAGCTTCCACAGCAGGAGCGTGCTGGCAGGCCTCAGTCTTGGCCGACGGTCGGTTATCACCGCCGGTCCGCCTGAGCCGAAGCATCCGTTTCACCTCGGCACGCCTGCCACCAAGCCTGAATTCCACACTTATCTACAGGCAGCAGAATGGGTCTCAAGGGACAGGAGAGAGTGAGGAATTTACTCCCCGAAGCTCGTAAGCCGGCCCCCTCCCATCCCACACACAGATGTGTTCAAGGAGTGCAGCATTAGCCGGTGGAGTAGCCATGTATGTTCTTGAGTACATATCAAAACCTTCCAGAGAGCCTCTTTTCCTGCCTCGTCCTCTTTCTCTCCCTCTGACACTCCTCTGCTCGCGGTGCGTTGGAGCAAGGCTGTTGATAGGGGTGTGTGCTCGCTGATAAGTAAACACTCTCGAGGGGCTTATGGAGAAAACGCTGCTGAATATTCCCGTCATTGTGCTGCGGAGCTAACTCCAGCATAACCGGCTGTCAGCTGGTCGACGTGAAAACAGATAACCGAACCAATCCCGGAGCCACGTTGACTATTAAGTAGCCGTGTGTGGCGAGTGGATATTAGGGTGTCCTGTTTAGCAAGCGTGGCGCAGTTGAAGGCTTGTTGTGCTTCAGTCAACACAAGTGCCGTTTGTCATCCCCTGGGAGGGCTCATCTAGGAATCAGGGCTGCCTGACAAGTCACATTGAGTGAGATAGTGGGAGAAGGGTGGTGAGCGATGCCAGATTGGCTTTCCACTGCTGCTCCAAAAAGCTTGATAAGTACAGCGCAGGGATAGAGCTGCTGTTAACAGCACTGTTACAGGTGTCATTCATTCGAGGAAGGGCCAGTTTTCTCTCAGAATGACTCCCCGGATCAGCTCTAATCTGTTCTTCCTCTGCGTGACGGACGACCATGCTTCTGATCAGGGCTCTTTATCTGAAGAGTAGCATGTCTATTATATCTCCAAAATGCACAACATAAGAAAACACATTGACCTTCAGTGTTCCACTGATGTCGTGTTTGGAGTTTGCCGTCTAATCTGAATGGTTCTGTTCAAACAAACTGTTTGTTTGGGTTTATTAGGCTGCTGTGAACTCGGCTGTTCAGACTCTGGTGAAGCCCAAACAACCACACAGACACACCTTTGTTTCACTTTACGGTGTGCTTCATTTTTGTTGCAACAAACTACATTTAAAAGCTAAAGTGGAAGCAGCAACCTCGAGGCACTAGCTGAGTCAATTCTCATACAGTCCTATGTTAAAATACCCAACTTAACAGCAGAAATAAACACATTTACACCCCAGTCCAAAAACAGTTTTGGAGGCTTAAAGTTATGCATAATTAAGGGTATAGATGCTTTGAGTGACAGGTGGATGCTGTCACAGGTGTGTTTCAGCAACCAGACTTCATCAGGCCCAATTCTGTTAATTTTTTTGGCTAGTAAACAAAAGGATAATGTCTCACCAACTGGATATCCTTCATTAGGTCTCTCCAGTTAAAAGTTTTTGTCGTGTGAATAAAGCTTCTTCTTCACCCTCAGAAGTTTGGGTTCTTCCAATTTTGCCCAGCTGCATGATAGAAACCTCATCAACACGCCCACTCGCTCGCTGTAAGTTCTCCAGATCACACATGGGCTCATTCAGGCATTGCACAGACTTTGTACCAGGAAGCTGGAAAAGTAGTGTTTGGTGTTTAATGTTTAATGTCTAGTGCGACTGATCCGGACATTTGCATCCTAGATATCATCTATAATGTCTAGATAAGTTCAGCTTTGAATTTCCACAGGAACACCACACCACTACCCAGTCATATACAAGCCACAGTTTGTCTTAAGAAACAAGGAGGAGATAACTGCAACCAGTGGATTTAATTGTTAATATGATTTCAAAAAACGTAAAAAGTGTATCAGTTGTTCCAACTTTGTCTTTGTTTTGGCCTAAGTGAGCTAAATGACAGGTGTGGAAGTGACCTTATGATCAGGATACAATTTGCAAGTGGTCCCAGTCTCCATTGATAACCACGTCACAGATCCTGAGGTGTATTTCTTTAACCAAATACCAAATGCATAACTGCAGCTCTTAATCACATCCTGGCTCCCAGTGTGAGTCCCGCCGCCCCTCTGGAGGAAAGGCGATGCATTGAGATTCATGGCACAAACGTCTATAGGATGCAACGAACAAATGTCGAATAGGTCCCCACAGGACCCCCTGTCGAGCTTGTGTCTCGCCGCCTCAGATTGTTTGTGTGTGCATCTTTCTCCTCTTTTTCCCCCCTCACTCCTTGTTTAGTTCCTCTCTCTCTCTGTCTGTCTGTCTCCTTGACCGCCGTGCCCTGCTCTTCCCCTCAACAAAAGCGTTCATTGGTCCGTCTCAGCCGTTTCCCAGCGGAGGTCTGTGGGCCGAGGAATCCCCTTCAGAGTGGGCCTTTATCTGGAGCTGTGCCAGCCGTAGGAGAGGCCTGATTTAAAAAGGACCCTCTGTAGACCCGCTGTCAAGCACAGAGAGAGGCAGACCTGATGGATATCTGAGCTTCTCAGAGAGGCTGGCACAGAGAGGCCCGAGCCGGCCAACAAAAACTGCTGGCCTCTATCGCATTCTCCCACTCTTGTTCATTCATTTCCGCTCCCAGTCCGTCTGATCCCATCTCTCCAGCTCATCTGTTTCCTGTTTTGTCTTCCTCATGGTATGTCCCTGACCGGGCGCTGAATTAACCTGCCTATTTATTTTAATGGAGAGGCAGTATTTGTTAAATCCCGTCCATACTTTTACTTTTATTGTGCTGCAGAAGGTTGTTGTTTCTTTACAAGGTTGAGGTACATGAGAATGAACTAAAGCACTTTTTTTTAGATAATGAGTTTTTAGTTTGAATTATACACATGCAGTTGAAGGTTATTTTAACTCTCAAGTGTTTTCTTTTATTACAGCAGAGGGGAATATTTTCCTCTGGGGATGCTTTAGTATGCCGTGGTTAAAACATGAGCAATATAACAATCTCCTTGATGACTACAATATCTTTATTCTTCTCTGGTTTTGACCCAGATTCACTGTTGCTTAGTTTAAGATCATAAAAGGCACCTTTAGAAAACAATATTCCTTTTACATTTTGTATTATTCAAGCTCTGGAGAAATGACAGGAGTCCCTTCTATTTTAATGTGCATCGAGTGAGTGTCGGCTGAGTGATGAGCCAATTAAGTCGAGCTTCCGAGGTAGTCTGATTACTGGAGCTTACCGCGACGATACGGCCTAATTCGGCTGTAATGAGCATAGCTGAGGAGTCTGGTGTTACTCACTTTAAAACCCTCCCTCGACGATGAGCTCACTCTGTGTGCTGTTTCAGGACAACCTCAGGTTCGCACATATCTGCCAAGTCCATAAAAAGTCATTGTTCATCCCCAAAAGTCAGTGTTATTCCCATAACAAGGTGAATCATGAATCAGGCGGCCTCTACTGTGTCATGCAGAAAGTACGTCTGGAAAAGCTGACTGGGAGCTTTGTTTAAAAGCAACACACACACACACACACACACACACACACACACACACACACACGAGTTGGACAGTTGAGGGCTTTTTTATTATATGATACATTAAATAAATTATAACAAATGAGCTAACTGTAAAACTAAGCAAAGCATTGGTTTATTCAGCTATAAACGTTTTACATAAAGAGGCACATTAATAAATGAGCTCAATGGTTGTATTCTTATACTGCAAGTTCTCTGTTAGAGTGAATATACAGAACAAGAACCTTTAGAAAATTTCTTTATACAGGTTTTATGTTGATCTGAAGGTGTAACAGGTAGTATTTTACCTTCTATGTGTCACTGATGTCACTCAGTGTCTCCTTGTTATATTTAATCTGTATTTAAGTTGATGAGTGAGTTAATTAATTTCCAAATAGAATCACCATGTAATTGGATTAACATGTAGTCTGTGTTATACGCAGAAATGTGCAATAATGGGATCTCTTGTTGCTCTGACCTCATGTGAACTATCTGTTAACTGTAGTGGTTAAATGTAACTAAGTACAATTTTACTAATTTTAACATACTTGTACTTTATACTTTATACTTTTGGAGGACAATATTGTACTACACTATTTATTGTGTAGCTCCAGTTACAATGGAGTGTTCAGATCAGGTTAGTAATAGCAATTATGAATCAACTAATAGATGATGATGTTACGATTTAAGATACCAAGCGATGTATAAATTAGTTTAAATTAGCTGCATCTTTACCAGCTGCAACATTTGTGATACTTGCTCATTAATGCATCACTCATAAAGCCTAAATGATATGAGATTATTGAGGCTGATACTGATTTTTAGAGCGGAAAAATGTACCTATTACCAAAGTGGTGATTTTTTTTAGGGCTGGAATTTAAATAGACCTTTTCTTTGTTGATTGGGCAACAATTTTGCACCCATATGACTATTTAAAGGTACTCAAAAGGCTGCTTTCTTAAATAACTTTGTTATAATAGAGCATTATTAAACACTGAGAAAAAATAAATCGCTAATTAAACATCCGTACTGTTTGTTCAGTATCGTCAATTGCTGACCATTTAAATAAATCATGAATAAAACAAAAATAAATAGCTAATCCTTTATCTAAATCACATTCTACATTATGTTGTAGAAAAAAAAAAATATTTAAATAGAAAAAAAAGTATTTATTATGGCATATATCGAACAACATATATGCATATAACGACCTATCTATGAGGCTTTAGTCACTAATTATAATCCAATATTATAATGAATCTGATATGGGCCATTCTGCATAATGAGTACTTTAACTTCTGGCACTTTAAGTATAGTTTGATGCTAATTATATTGTACTTTGAAGTAATATTTTGATTGCAGGATTTTTTTACACTGTTCTGGTAAAAAATCTGAGCTCAATATTTAAGAATATTTGCACTTTATTCAAATAAAATAAAAAATAAGGCTACATTTTGCTGCATTTTTAAAACTGTTTGTTATTCATCATATTCTGCGAGGACTTCGGGCAGTGTATAAAGAAAAAATAAGGCATCTCATTTCACATTTCTTTATGCCGTGGTGCTTTGTAATAAACTTGAAGCACAGCTACAGCGAATCAGCATTGGCCAATATCCTCTACAGCTCCTCAGGTGTCCATATACAACAGCACACAGCGCCGTACAAATATTGAAACACAGATTAATTTCCTCCGCCGTTCCCATATACTCACACTCCACCCCATGGTGCCAGTAAGATGATACCTCCCTGCCTGTCAGCGGAGAGCCCTCCATCCTATAAAGGACAGCCGACAGATGGGTCTTCTGACAGGGCGAGCGCTCCACCAGCATCCCATGACTGATATCAACTAATGCACAGCCTTGCCCGAGGAGCTTGGGAGGTAAAATTGCGTCTTTGACTTATTAGAGGTGAATCGGCGCAGCTCAATCACAGGTTAAAAGTTTGCCCCTTTTGGATCTTAAGCAGAAAAGAGGCCCATGAGCAAGTGTTGAGCATTAATCACGGTCTGTCTACAAGGCCTTTACAGCAGAGATAGCGGAGAAGACCCTCTAAGCCTCTCAAAGCAGGAGAGGAAAGCAAGGCCTTGTGGGCGCCCTCGGGTGTTTTCATGCACCCTAATTAATCCTGTATTTGTCTGAAATGTTCCCTGGCTTTCTCCTCAGCCGAGTCCCTGTGGTGTTAGTCTCGTTCTCCTGTGCATATTTGCTATATATTTTCCCTATCTCTCTCTCTCTCTCTCTCTCTCTCTAGCATCAGAGTGTCCCCAAGGGAGTTAGATTTCCAACACAAATAGTCATAAAGAAGACTGATGAGATCTCAGCTTCCATAGCAAGAGGAAAGACATTAACGCCAGGCAGTGCCATCAGCAAATAGCTAATGTTCGTGTACCTACAGCTAAACAAGGCTTTAATGTCAGTTATCGCCTCCTAAGCTAACATTACCCTTAGCTCAGAGGAAAGGGTAATGTTACATCAAACATGGACAATTGTGAAAATGAAGCGCTCAGTAGTAAAAAAAAAAAAACACAAAAAAAACACAGGCTTTAAATCTGAGAAAGTAAGTGCTAACTCTGCTTTAATGATCAAACCTTAGATGTGTTTAATGTTAGAAAACTGCAGCAGTGGAACATATTTTACAGCTCATTCAATGAAGGATAAATCCTTGAAATAATGAAATGTGTTTAATCACCTTTTAGCATTAAGAACATGTATGGCACATTTAGAGCTTGATTTGAACAATCTACAGCAGAGTGTGTAAAATGCACGGTGCATGTGCATCAAGGGTGTGTCCAACTCCACTGTTGCTAAAAACAGTGCGTAATCTGGGAGCAAAGTAAGATGCTCTGGGCCAAATTAGCAGCTCCATTTGATCGAATATGTGTGCACCAATAATTTATTTAACTGAGGAGGGGGAGCCCTGTTGTGCATGCTTGTGCATATGTTAACCAGAGTATATGTCCAATTATGAACATGCCTATGTAGGCACATTTTACTATCTCAAAATTACTCCCCATAATTAACAGGAAAATACTGCACCACTGACTTTAGACCGTTTTTTTTTTTTTTTTGGACAGTTGTTTTCTTCTGCCTTAAGATAGCAACGCACGCATGTGCTTGACCCCACATTTTTATAAGACCATTGGCACAGAGATGGGTGCAAGTACATTTGCTACTTGCACAACATGCAACACTTTTCTCTTGGTGTAAGAGAGAGTGCCTAATGCCTGTACAGTAATTATGAAGCTACTGTCAGCATGCAGTTAGCTCAGCACAAAGACAAGGTGGACACAGCTAACCAAACCCACCCAACAGCAGCTCTAATGCTCACTAATCAACACGTTAAATATAAAAAATTTTAGCCATACAGAAACTTAACTATCATCTTGTCACCATCATTGTCTAAGCTGCTAGCAGTAGCTTTAAATTTGGCATACAGACAGTGAGAATGGTATCAATCTTCTCATCTGACTGTTGGTTACTACACACTGGAGTCTCTCTTTAATGGAGACAATTGTCTCCAATTTAATTGTCATATTATCTCATCCTTGTTTTGGCAGTTTAGTGCATTTTCATCTTCTGCTGTACTATGCATTATTTATATTTAGCCTTGCCATGTCCCCTTTTATAACTCCGGGCCACCCCCCCCACAGGGGTCAGTTTGAGAACCACTGATTTAACACTTAAATACCTTTTCACACTGATTTACTTTATGGTGGTCCAGATTTGATGTTTTTCTGCCAATTCCTCAGACACATAAAACATAAAAGGGTGGCTTTCCAAAAAGCCACTGCTGTCCAGTAATGCTGAAAGAGATAATTTGTACTAACTTAAAGTAAAGAGAGACTATCAAACTAAACAATAGAAGAAGCAGGATCAAAATTAGGACACAGAGCTTTTATCTTAGTAGCATCAAAAATAACATGTGTTGGGCTCACCAGAGTGTACCATTTGCTTATGTCAGACTGCTTACAGAAACAAAACTAGCAGCCATTAGCCGTACAGTGGGCTGCCATTAACGCTACATTAATTTGGCTCTTCAAAGCGGGGCCATTGTTAGCTTGTGGGTGCAGAGCAGAGTGGAGAGGCATATTTCTCCCTGCGGCATCTAAATATAAATCTGTGTGACCTTTTTATTTCCCCAGATGTTCCACTGCAAGGTAGATTGCATCAGCTTTCAAACAGAGCGCCACAGCTTTATTTTCTCTCATCTTGTCTGCTAAATTGCTCTTTTCTCATTTCAAAACCAAGTGAGGATGATTTGTTTTGCTGCTCTGGTTTTCTTGCAAAGACAGAAACATGAATTTTCTCTTTTGTTTCTTGGAGTTTTATTCTGATTTGAAGACACAAAACGCAGCTGTTGTTATTTCTGTAGAACAATTGTCTTTTTTTTTGTTGAACCAAATTTCCTGTTTTTGTCCTGATTACCCTCAGGGGAAAATCTGCTGTACTGTTCTACCAAGACCTTCCACTCATTATTTGTAATTGGGTGTTTATTGGTTTATTTCTTGCCACCACAAGGAGAATGAATGTCGTTCCGTCTTCTTTGTGTCCCATGTGTTGAGAGCACTTCATATTGGTGGTTCATAATTTCCTAATAATTTCCTCTGCTTTTTCTCAGAAAGAACTATGTAAATAATGACGAACTACGTAGGAATATAGGAACTTTCTTGAAATAACTGCTCTATTTAAACCTCCGGAAACGTACATATATGTTGAATTATATACTTGCCTGAAGACAAACTTCATATTTTTGCATGTTCAGCTGAACTGCTGCACACTGACACAGTTTTACTTGCACTTAATTAATTTTAGTTAAGTCGCCTCTATGGTGTCACCAATAGGTTCCTGATGAGCCAAAACAAAGCTCAATGTGGGTGGCTTTGTCCGTCACCATTTTGGCAGTACATGACTACACTGAACTTCCAGCGAATTTAAATAAAATGAGTAACAAGGTAGCATGTGGGTGAGCTGAATGAAGAATGCTTGCTGAAACGCAGCACCTGTGACGGCCCCCACATGTCACTCAAAGTGGGCGTATCCTTAACTATGCATAACTTTAAGCCTTTATATAATGTAAATGTGTGAGTTGTGATTAGTCACAAACAGAGAAATTAGCAATAGAAAACCAAAAAGATTTTTTGTAAAAAGCTATAAACATGGTTATTTTTGCTGTAAAGTTGGGCATTTTAACATGGGGTCTATAGGGATTGACTCGCTTTTGGAGCCAGCCCCTAGTGGCCATTGGAGGAACTGCAGCTTTTGGCATTCATGAGTTGGCTTCATTTTTTCAGCCCTGGAGGTTGTAGCCTGGTTGAAGCAAGCCATGCAATGAAAATGTGGCATTACGCTTGTTTCCACTGAGTACATTCTGAGTACTTTTTGTTTTTTTGGCCACGCCCACTAGTTAGTTCCCCTCGGCCTCTGTTCCCATACAGGTACCTTTTGTGGCGGCTAACCAACGGAGTTCAAATGTGACAACAGACCGAGGCAGCAAGCAGTGTTGCCAACTTATTGACTCTTTCTCAATATTTTGCGACTATTCAGACCCCTCTAGTGACTCTTTTTTCAAAAAAGCGACTAGCAACAAATCTAGCAACTTTTTCTGGTGTTATTGGAGACTTTTGGAGACACGTTTCTACTCTTCTTATCGAGCAGCAGGCGCAGTCCGAAAGCACTCACAAGCGGCCCAATCCTCCCGCAGCAGTCTCTCCCAGCTGCAATCAGAGCAGGAGATGTTAACCCCCCAGCGTCCAGTTTGCACCAGTCTGAAAATGAATCACGAATGCGCGAAATCACCACCTCAACCGTATCCAATCAGCGTTGACTAGTTAGTAGCGGCTCAATAGCACTTCAGAAAAGTACCTACCCAAGGCAGGTACTTTCTGAGCCGCTACCTGAGCCACTAACCGGTGGAGTTGGGCAGATCCTCTCTCCCAAGCCACACCCATAGCGGCTCACTAGAGGGAAAAGTACCCCCCCCCCCCCCCCCAATGCAGCCTGATAGCATCTTTCATGAGACACTAGTGGCTCAAGCTCAGCCTCGAGCCCAAGGAGTAAGTGAACAATAAACTTGCTTAAAACCACTGGAGGTGCTTTTTATTTGTAAGTTCTTCGTTTCATTGACTGTGGATTTGCTGCTGTCTGGAGTCTGCACATACTGAGCTCATTATCATTAAAGCCTCTGACCTGCTGTATTGTATTGTGCTCTCCTGTACCGACAAGGACCTCTGTAGTCCGTATCGCCACACTGTATGCTGTTCATTAGCGGGCAGCCAGCCACCCCGGGCCTGCAAGTCTTTGAATATTCTCTGTAAGCAATATTGAATGTGCCTCACCAGATAACTGCTCACTCTCACTGTCAAAAACATGAAAGACCACCATGTGCTTGTGTATATATTGACACTCCTGACCCACACTGTGTAAAAATGTGGTGCTGTGTCTTGCGCAGAAGAAACTTGACAGAAGCAGTGTTTCAAAGCAAGTGGCTCCACTGTGGCTCAGTGTAATGTGAGGAATGAAGAAGGCCTTAAGGTTGAGCAGGGAGGAGAGAGCTGCTGGTCTCACACACGCTCTGCTCTGTGTGCGCGCTTGTTTTCAGCACCACAAGGCCTTGGCCCGGACCAGTGTAATTATCAAGCCTGAGGAAAAGCGTGCATGTGCCCATGTGATATCTGACATCATCTACTACTGTTCCATCTAAACTTGTAAAGCAAACAAACCCAAATACACAGTATATACACACACAGGCTGCACGAGCTGGTTGGTCCAAGGGGTTCGTCTCTAAGCTGCCAGTAGGAGGGGGCGTGTAGATCCTGTGAGCGCTAATTAAATGTGTTTAACCCAGGGTCACTCTCAGAGCCGAGAGAAAGAAGCCGACGAGACGCTGAGAGGAGTCCAGACTCGTAACGGCTCAGAGAAACATGGGAGAGAGAGCGAGGGAGAAGGAAAGATGCAAAACAAGCCAAAGAAGCAGATTGAGAGTGAAGGGGAAGGAGAGAAAAAGGCTTTACCATGCTGTAAATGTTTTATAGGGCTTCTTTGAACTACTCCAGCTGAAGGCACGTGCGTGTGTGTGTGTGTGTATATGTGTGATGTCTCGGGAGAGCAGCATGCCTCCCCCACAGATGACCTAGTTAACATTGAGGATGGGAGGTGAGCCAGAGATATCCAGGCTCGATTGATGACCAGACAGATACTAAGGATTGCACTGCTGGTGTTTTTGAGATCCACATTTTTCATAAAAAAATTTTTTTCTTCTTCCAAATAGCTAAAACTAATTTTTGTTGCACCACAAGAGAGGCTAAAAACACTTCTCCCTACATCATCTTATTTAGGACTTGGGAGTGTTTTATAACAAAATA
This sequence comes from Centropristis striata, assembly GCF_030273125.1. Classification (NCBI taxonomy): domain Eukaryota; kingdom Metazoa; phylum Chordata; class Actinopteri; order Perciformes; family Serranidae; genus Centropristis; species Centropristis striata. Next base: position 20,987,602 of record NC_081530.1, read on the forward strand.
AAGGCACTAGCTTATTCGTTTAGTTTGATCTGGACAGTAAAGAAAGTTTCATTTGTAATTTTGAGTCTATATGTGTGTATACGCTTCATCACATCCCTAAAGATCCAAAGTTTAGGATCATATGTTTATTTTTCTGATGTGACATATGTGATAATCCTAAACACTGCACACTCTGTTTTTCCTCTTCAATCTAGTTCAAGCATGCATCGTTTCCTGAGTCCTGCACATAAAAAGGTGGACCCTGCACACTTATATGGAACTATAAATCAAATATGACAATATTCCAGGTTTGATAGGAGTCATTTAAACTATCCATCTATCCATTTGCATTGACTTATCTGGGCCGGGTCGCGGGGGCAGCAGGCTTGGCATAGTATTCCATATAAACAGCATATTCTATTTGAACATTCTGAATAAAGTTAATATAAGTCCAGTTTTAGGAGCATTCTTTCGACATGTTTACAGTGAATTTGGACAAAGCATCTCAGTCGGGGTTTTCACAGCAATTTGTAACTGTTTATGGCTTCTTGCTTCTTCTTGCAAAACCAACTGGCCAACAATTTGCAAGAAGAAAAACACTAATGTTAAACTTGGATATCAACAGGTTTTTGGATATGTGCAAACATTGCAATGCTGACCTTTTCAAGAAGGTGGTGAAAGGAAGAAAAAAAAAACTGTTTTGGCGCAAAGAAGATAAAACGGCACAGGCAACTCCAGTTACTTTATTTTTTTACTTTGACATGATAAATGTTTTACGTTAATCGGAGTATGCACAGCTGCATGTAAACAGTTAATTAGCCATGGAAACCACCATGGGGCTACACATTTGCTGTAAATGCTGTGCATTTAACCATGGCCACTAATAGGCCATTGCTGAAAGAAAATTGGGTCCATAATAACTTGCAAACATGGGGTTTAATACATATTTAATATAGGAGCAGTTATCAGTAGTTTACAATATGAATAGATCCAATTGGTTGTCTTATGTGAAAGGTGGATGTGTTAACATGCAGTTTCACTGTCCACAAGTGACCAAGAAAATGAATTATGAAGGTTTAAGTCGACTTTTAAATGAGCTGAGTTGGAAAAAGGGAGAAAGAGGAAGCGGAGAGGTTGTAAAAGATGTTTTTGGGGGAGAAAGTGATGAGTAGAGAGGCGGGAGCTGTTGTGATAATAGATTAAATCAGCTGGAGCCGCCTGGTTTATGTGTTTAGTTGTAATTGTGCGGCGCTGTTGCCCGGGTGAACCAGGCACCGTGTCCTAGCTAGCAGTTTTAAACCATGATGCTATTGTTATGATTAGCGCTACCATTAGCATTTATAGCTCTTGTAATTGGACTCTCAGTTGGAGGTAAATCCATTACCATGGGATTAAATGGTGTCCCGGCTCTTACAATAGGTTTCTTCTGAATGTGTGTGTATGGGACAGGGAAGTGTGTGCGTCCTAATAGAGAGATGGTGTGTTCATGAAATTACTCACTGAATGAATATACAATGTTTTCAACTAAGACAAACAATCCCCATATGTGCCATATGTGTGTGCACATTAATGAAAATGTTGTTGCCGGAGCTGAGCGAGTGTAACATGTATCAAAGCGTGGCCCGGCTCTGTGTGTGTTTATGCGTGTGTTTTTCTGACTCGTTTGCCAGACGGAGGTTCATTTGTCGCGGATGGTTAATGCAACAGCAGTGGTGGGATTGTTATGACTTTCAGGAAGTAGAAAGTGTGCTGTTGCCAGAGCGGGTGACTAACAACAAAAAGCTGCTGCCCTGGCGTCCCGTTGGAGAGAATTACATGCTCGGATTGGAGCTGACATTCTCTCACTGAGTCAGATCAAAGAGGCCAGATTATTTCTCCTCCACTGTCTTTGGCCGGAGGAAAAAACAGCTATTGTTGAATTTAAGAGAAGTGATGCCTCTGAGTAGGGCTGGGCGATATGGACCAAAAGTCATATCCCGATATATTTAGGCTGAATATCGATATACGATATATATCCCGATAATTTTTTGTCTTAAAGTGAGAGCAAATGTTCAGTCAAAGCCAAATAGGACATGTCACAAGTAGTTTTATTATATTTAAGTGAACATAAATACTGTATAACAACACGAGCACCTTTTTTTTTTTAAATCAAAGCTCCATAAAGTGCACATTAAATTAAAACTTAACTTTTTTTTCCATTTACTTAAATAAAATACTCTTTTTTTTTTTATATGAAAATAATATTTTTCTGAAATAAATATATTTATATGTGAAAAGAATAACGAACATTATAACATAACTAAACACGACAAACCCCTAGTAAGGGCAGCATTTATATGCTGTCATGGAAAAAAAATATTAGACCATTGTTTTCTTCAATTTTTTCTTAATAATGATTTTGGTTATAATCAAGATTACCATGGAAAATGGCCAGATATCAGCTCTTAAATTAAACTCCTATGAGCTATTTTTGTTATCATTATATTTGTCCAAACAAATGTACCTTTAGTTGTACCAGGCATTAAAATGAACAATAAATTAGAGAAAACTAGGGTGGACTGATTTCTTTTTTCATGACTATATAAAGAAAGAAAAAATTGAACTATATCAATATATGAGATATGGTCTAAGTCCATATCACATTTAAAAATATATTGATATATTTTTTATCACAATATATATCGCCCAGCCCTACCTCTGAATGTGTGTGTTTGCCTAATAAGGCGTTAATGTGCCTGTGTTGGAATAAAAATGTGTCCCTGTTTGCCAGTCTGCTCTTTGATTACTTGCTAAACATGCGAGTTGAGAACGTCACGCTGTAATTGGCGCTAATATTTCCACCCCTCCTTGCTCCCGCTCCCTCCTTTCTGCACCTTGTTATTTTGTACCTATTTGTCCTCTCCGTCTCTCCCGCCTCACCTTACCTTTTAACGTTTCTGTCTTTGAAATGAAGAGGCAGGAATGCTCGGTAACTGAAGTCATGGTTCTGTTGCAACAATATCCCTCTGTTACAGGTACAAGAAGAGAAGGCTGGCTCTCTGCTCCGCTGCACTGCAGAAATGCGTGAGAGCGGCGCTTCTCAATGGGGGAAAAAGAAAGAGACTGAGGCCCCCTTTACACCTCACATTAACATTTGTCTGGTACCCAGATTGTATCCAGATACGATTAATCCTTCATTCCATTTATGCCTGGCATTAAAAATGTCTCTGCGCCATCCAAGTTGAGAGACGAGTGCTCTTTCCTGTGAGACACTTGTGAATGCCATGTGTAAGCTGAGATATATAAGAGTGACAACAGGTTTTTTCTTTTCTCTGTAAGATCTTTGAGGGCTTTTTTGGACACCTATTCATCGCTGTCAAAAAGTTTCTTGTCTCTTTTTCTTACGGTTCACCTCTGTTGTCCTCATCAAACCCCAGGAGAAAAGACAGACAGATATATATATATGTATATATATAAAACGGCAGTCACAGAGGAGGAACACTCAACCCGAGAAAGACAGAAACATGCAGATGGATAGACAGCGTTCGGAGAAGTCAGAAAACGAGAGATGAGGGAGGAATGTGAAGGAATGTCCCACAGCTCAGACGCACTCAGGCATGTATCGTTAAACTTCCAAGTGTTGAGCCAGTGATTCTCACCAAGAACGGCCTCTTCATGTTCATTCTTGCTTCATTCATATTATATTAGAAAAAGATGATAAGAATCAGGCTTTTGTTCCAAGGACATGAACGTTTCTTGACATTTGAAAAGCCGTTAAGTTTTACAAAAGATTCTGTCAGGAGCACAAGGACTGTGCTCGTCATAAAATATCTTGAAGTTATTACATTTGCCAAGGAAGTCATGCCTTTAGCTCGGGTTGTTTGTCTCTTTGTTAGCAGGATTGTGGCTGGATTTTTATTAAACTTGGTAGAAAGGTGTAGCGTGGGCCAAGGACCTATTAAATGTTTTCAGCGGATGAATCGCAGAGCGGATTTTTCAGCAACTTAGAAATTCAGCAAGAACAATTTGCCAACCCTGGAACAATGGGACTATCCAAGGAGCATGTGAGGGCGCTTTCACAACCCAAAGTTTAGTTAAGTTTAAGTTTTAGTTTAGTTAAATCCTTGCTATGGTTCGTTTGGTTGCTTGTGAACGCTCCAATCGTACTCTGGTGCGCACCAAAACAACCGGTCCGAGACCACTTACAGACAGGGTCTCAGTCCATTTCCAAATGGAGCCTAGTGCTTTTTGATTCCACTGTGAATGTAATCTGACCAGAATCCGACCGAATTAAAGGAAATTAACCAAAACACAGTGGATTGTGGGCTACCTGCATGGTGAAATGTACACAGATAATATTATAAAGATGAAATTTGTGTCATTCAGTTTCACTCTGTCGGCTATCAATAAGCTAAATCTAATTTGTCTTTGCAGAATTATCCACATGTTGCTCAAAATAAATTATATAGACTGTATCCCAACACGACATCTGCAATGCTGCAGATGAATCAAACATGTTCGGATTGCTCTGGTTCTTCTTGCGGCTCTTCTTAACAAGCCGGCCTCCGGCTCGTTAGCGGCTCGTTAACAAGAGTAAGAAGGAGTCGCTGGATTTGTCTCCAGTTGATATCTTGAAAAATAGTTGCTAAGGGGGTCTGAAAAGTCGCTAAATTTAGCAACAAAGTCGCTAGGTTGGGAACACTGCTTTGCCGGCTTTTACAAATGGCGTGTGTTGTTGTCGTGTAGAGTATTACGTCACATCCTGCTTAGCAATCTATCCAATCAGTGACCAGGCTGTTTTCAGGGTAGAAAAAAAGACCCTGCTCTTCCACAGGGATGAAAAAAGTCCCGATAAAAGCCGGCTCCAGACTGCTCGTATTCAAGTTAGGGGCATTTCGTTGAGTGAGCCCCGCCTCATTCCAGGTATTGCCCGGTAGTGGAAACAGCCCTATTAACTGAGAATTTTCATTGCGTGTACTTTAAAAAAGTCCCTTTAGGGCTTTTTTTCCACAATTTTCTGACATTTTATAGCTCAGTCAGTTAATAGAGAAAGCAAACAGCATTTTAACTTTAATGAAAAGAAACATTGGTAGCAGCCCAAAACTGAGATGCATCATGCTTTTCTGTGGGTTATGAAACAGGAATGGCAGCTTCACAGGTACTCACTACATCACTTAACTTTGAACAGTTCACCAGCATGTGTGAATTAGTTTTGCCGTGCCATTTTGTGATTTGATCAGGCACTCACACCAACACGCAAACAGGCTAGCAGTACAACAGGCAGTGATCTTGTCATTTAAAACACTATTGCAAACGCATGTCCCTTAACAAGAGTTTCCCACTATCTGCAGTAATCCTGCCCTAGTTTAGCTAAAGAAGCTTCTCCTTTGATTCCAGGTTGCATGAAAAAGATGGCTTTCTTGAACTTGTTGACACTCTGGCACAGTAAATGCAGAGAAAATCTCTTCTGGCGCTGGTGCAGAGCCATCCTGACAACAGACATGCCACGGCTTTGACAGTGCATGCAGATATGAGATACACAAGGATAACAGCCAACTCATGTGCATCATCCTCTGTAGTGCGCTTGTATAAAGATCTGAGAAAAGCCTCTCTGGATAAAGAGACGTGGCACTTTGGCTTAAAACTGACCTGCCTGTTTGTTTGTGTGTCCGTCCATGTGAGACCTCCAGCACAGCACGTACAGGATACTCACACACTGAACCTGTGTGGCTATCAGTTTGTCAGTTACAGGAAATCTATGACACGTCTGAGCATGTTGCTAGGTTACTATTTATTGAATCTCACCACCACTCCAATCAAAACCCACATATTTGCATACATGTTGCTTACAGTTAAACCGTTCTTTTTAACCTTGTTTATCAGAGGCTCTGCAGTTAGAGTTAGAGTGAAAATACTGCTTTTTTATGAAACTAGAAGACCGTAGCCACCCATTGGTTCTGTCCATGCCATAAGGGGACAAAAAATGGCTCCCTTGACCTCTGTTCTTGAGATATTGTCAAGAAAATGAGTTCTACTGGTGCCCACATGTCTCTCCTTTACAGAAATGCCCACTTTATGTCCCTAAACAGTCCAGGAGGAATTGCACAAGTTGGGTATGACTAGAAAGCTGAAGTGAGCCCAATTGTATTCATGTTTGATGATGTTAGTCCACATAGTAGCCATTTCATTGCAGTGAAAGGTTTTTTTTTTAACTTGACCACACAGTATAAAATGACCTGCTGTGACCTCTAGGATAATCACAGCCTCATGAAACTTTACAACCATAAAGTAAAGACCTAGAGCATTCAGATGATGTATGGCCCCTAGATATATTGACCTTAAGTGGGTTTCTCAGGAGTTTAAAGAACAGAAGTGCTCGGCTACCAATCAGGGAGAAATTAAATTCTTGCAGATATCTCCAAAATGTCAAAAACTTTTTGATACCAAATCACTGCATGTCTTTTTCTTCGGTGTTCCTCAAGGTCTTATTGTCTTAATGCGATATTTTGGATATTTTTGCCAATTCCTGAGAGGACCAACAATGCCTGATTTAGCACCAAATTGAGCACAGGATTGACCTTCATAGCATACAATTTAAATTCAAATTTTAATGGGTGCCTAACGAAAAAACTAACTGTTACAGATTTATGACCACAAAAACTTGACACACAGTGTAAATCTGCAGTTGTAATTTATCTTCAGGCTCCTGTTCATCACTTACGTGGAATGTACTTATGACCTGCTATCTCCCCCTAAAGGTCCCCTGTCCACCCTAAAGAAAAATCACCATAATTGGTCTGGAGTGGGTCTCTAAGACAAAGATGCAGCTTTTCTGCAGCCTTGCCTGCGTTGTGTTGTTTGTTCCAGCTGAAGAGTTTTGTTCACTTGATACCAAACACTCAGAGACTCAAACCTTTCGCCATGAAGGTCACCTCTAACATCCATCCCTGAGAACTCACTCCTTTCTTTCCCTCCTTTGTTTCTTTTCTTTTTTTAACGCCCACGTCTGCTTTTAATCTTTGCAGACTTTTAATGATTTTGGGTTCAGTTGCCTCACAGATGGCAATCGGCAGCGTTTAATTGAGGCTTGCAAGTGAGAGGATGAGAGAGTTTTCAGAGAGGATTTTAAGTAGCACCTTGAACAACTTTGTCTCTCTTTTTTTAAAGGATTCCACAAAAGCCATAAATTGGCTTTTGGCCTAGTTCCATCTCTCTCTCTCTCTCTCTTCCTTCATATGCTTCTATAATGTAGGCTGCAAATATTATTCTTGCTGCAGATATTATTCTTTTGCCGAATCTGTCAGGCAGAAGGGATTTAGTGTTGGGTTTCAGCATAGATGAGGCTTTTTTTTTTGTTCTTGGAAAGGGTGTACAACAGCTCCAATAGTTTTTCTCGGTGCCTGGGAGAGATGAGCCCATTTCTCTCCCGTTGCACAAGGCTTATTAGTTTTCACTGTCAGACCCCTTTTCTCTGCCGCTAGTTTCTCTCTGTTGGAGCAGGGCCTCTGCTCTCAACCGCAGCTCATGATTGTCTGTGCAAAACTATAAAGTGATTTCTCAGACTTATCACATTATGTGCTGTCCCGAAATAAGCATTATCTCCAACAGTGGGTCTTTATTCGAGTTACTCTGCAATCTTGGCCGGCGGGATGATTCTCTACCAGGAAAGTCAACTTGTTTATGAGCTTATAACCGTGATTAATTTCTTAAATGTAAGGGCTTTACTCAGAATGCTAAGTGGCTGCGGTTGACGGATCTGGATTACGTTGTTGGAAAGGAGCCCTCCGTCGTACGTGCTTCTCTCCGTGATTACCTTGTGGCCAAATTGTGCCACGGTCCACGTCGCCTGCTGGTCTCTGTGGCTTTTCTTCCTCCACATGACTTGAGCACAGAGGGACGTCTCCTCTTGCTCTTATCATGTCCTCTTTGCTCTTTCTTAGCAGCTTCATTTCTCCGTCTCATCTTATAAATATATCCTTTCCCATTGAATCTCTTCTCCTCTTGCCGCCTCCTCCTCTCCCATGTTGTTCAAGCCACAGTTCCCACAAGCCCCGGGGCCACAGCTGTAGCTCGTCCGTGTCTCCCCCTGACCTCCCCATGTAGCACTGGAGAACAGCTGTTCCCTGTACACACACACACACACACACACACACACACACACACACACACACACACCAACCAGCCAAGTGCAGAGCTCCGGGGGAAGCCTGCAGTAGGGGCAGTAGGTTTGCACTTCGGGTTCGTCATCACAGTTAAAACACACACAAACACACTGAGACATATGTGGTCTGACATGAACATGAACTCTCACCACTTTGCACTCAAACACAGACATAAGCTCTATATTGTAAAGTAGTGGTGTTAGCACCCACTGCACACACACAAACGCACTGACATATAACCCCTGTGTCGAGAACACAATCATCCAGACGGACACACAGACAGCACGACTCCCCCAGTCAGCCTAAATCTAAGCCACCAAGCCCCTCGCTGAAAGGCTTAGTCCTCCCTTTTATTCCTCAGGGTGGGGACCGGAATGACCTTTGACCTGGGCGGTGTGACCCCACCCAGCTTTGGAACCTAAATTCAGTCACATGAGAGCAGGTTAGCCCCTCAGAGGTGTGTCATATGACTAAGATGCAGCGGTTGTAGCTGCAGGGGCTGCTCCCTGTGGTGACATAAAAGAGATACAAAGGACTGTAGGCAGACAACACAATACAATACAAACACAAGAGCTAGTGCATTATTTTTATTCTATCAGCATTTCTGAACTGAAGCTGCTTATATTTTTTTTAATATGAATATATATTTGGTTGGGATTATTTGTGCAACTTTTACAATAATGTTTTATATATTCTATGTTTCTGAAAGACAAGCAAATGAGAGAATGATGAGAATAAATAAATAATACCAACAAATATACAGAGTACTCGGAGCTCCCAACTGGCCAAAACGTATCTGTAGGGAAACGGTTTACTCTCAAAAGCTGGCATTAATGCTGAGTCAGATCAGCAGTCTTCATATATCTCAATCTTCTTTATTTAGATCTCATTTTCCGATATCTCCTTTTTGGCACAGAAACGCGGGTATTAAAACAAGACTAAAAGTCAGAGTGTTGTTGCTGCTTTCAGCTAAATGCTAATGTCTGTACAGTCTCACATGTCAATGCGTATCTTTGTTTTACCATGTTCATCATCTTTCAAGACAAGGCAAGTTTATTTGTATAGCACCTTTTTAACAACGAGGCAATTCAAAGTTCTTTACACAAAACATTAAAAGCATTGGTAAGAGACATGTATAAAATGGCATTCAAATAAACAATTTTAAAATTGAAAACAAGTAGATGAAATATTTAAGAAAAAATATCAAATATCAAAGGAATAAAAGTTACAGTGCAGTATTAGCAATTATTGTTTGATGAAAGGCAGTGGCAAAACAGAAACCCACATTTCCTAGTAAATTACTGGGAACGTTTCAGGCTCTGCTACTCAACTTATTAGTAATTTTCAGTAACAAGGCAGTAAAAGGTGATGATGTTCTAATGTATTTATCATTCAGTAATTCATTTTTTTATGATGATTACATTATTTGCATAGACTTGTGATTGGTTTGCTCACTGCACGTGAAAACATCTTCCATCAGTAACCCTTTACATGCTGCAGTGCAATGCTTCTGCATCCATCTGGGCGGCTGTGGCTCAGTTGGTTGGTTGCCAACTAATTGGAAGGTCGGAGGTTCGATCCCTGACCATGCTGAAAATATCCTTGGGCGAGATATTGAACCCCGAAGTGCTCCTGATGCTGCATTCATTAGTGTGTGAATGAATTCCTGATGGTGGTAGGTGGCAACATTTATGGTACCCTCGGCCACCAGCTTATGAATGTGCGCGTGAATGGGTGAATGTGCGACGTCTGTAGTGTTATAGTGCTTTGAGAGGTCACTGAGACTAAAAAAAAGTGCTATGGAAGTGCATTTACCATTTCGGCTTTCATTCATAAAACACCATACAGGCATTTTCTCTGAAATGTTATAAAGCCTTGAGGTGGAAAATTGCCTTGCAGATAACCCATAATTTCAATCCCTGCTTCCATTCACATGCAGGGAATGTTCCTGAAGATTTGCATGTATAAAAGATGCTTAAGATCCATGTGTTAGCATGTTAACATTTGAAACTGAGAGCCTCAGCACTAGCATGGCTGATAAAAATTCAAATGATGCCCAGCAGCAGGTATAACATTACTGCTTATTCAGTATTTCTACAACCATTTTCACACAATACTGCCATTCAGTCACTATTTTTCCGCTATATTTTTCTTGTCAGTAAAGACATTTCAGCAGCATACACACAGCAGCTCCACCTGCACTGATTGCAGCCGTGCACACACTGGTACCTGCGGGGTCAGAGGTCAGCACTGACAACCGCTACATGCCAACTCACATACAGATAAGCAGACAAACAGACACATAAATATATAGCTGTTGCTGGCACGGGGGGCTCGGGAGTGTTGGCTGAATTTGAATGCAGACCTCCAGCTGACATCCATCTATGATTAATGAGAGAGTCCAGGTTAAGTTTTGGCTCCTTAATGAATACAGTTTGAGAAGTTGAAGAGCCTATCAATATTTGACATGACTCTTGAATATGTTTGCATAATTGATGCAGGAATTTAAATTGAATCATAATTGCATCATGGTGGACGTTGCGTCCTCTTTCTCTCTCATTATTTTTCTTGTCCTTTGTATCTCCCTCCCCATGATATTTCTCTCATGTCCATATATGCCCCCTTCACAATCATTTTCTCACACACGCATTGCAGACGCACGCACGCTCAGATGGGTGCCGACAGACAATCAATGTGATCTCGGGGTGTGACTGACACATGGCACTGATGAACCCACTGGGTACCGTATCGCTTTGCTTGCCTCTCCACTTGTGATTGACAGCTGTACTTTCTCTCTTTCCCTCTCACGCTCACACACACACCCTGGGAGCGCTGACTGTCTCAGACATCACGCTGCTCTCCTGTGTCGTGCGGTGCTGACATGCTCCGTGTTTGATGCTGATGTCAAACTCGCTCTCAAATGATTGTGTATGTGCTCGTCTGTGTGTGTGTGTGTGTGACAGAGTCAGAAAAGAAAGAGGCAGAGGGTGTATTTTGAAGGATTATAACTAAGATACAGTCACTATACAGTATATATCAATAAAAGAAGCACTGTTTGACTTGTTATGATGATGTTTGGAAACAGAAAACCCATCCTGAACACATAGAGTATAATTGGAAGCTGGCTACAAGATGCTTGTAAACAATATTTTTTTTCCGAGGGGGATTCTGGAGGATTCGGCTTTGATTAAAACCACATAGTAGTTAGTAAGGAGAGCTATGTAGGGAGTGTTGAAAGAGCCTGAACTTTCACCCTCAACAAGTGGGGCTTTTTGTGATGTATTAGGTACTTTGATACTCAAGTCTTGAGATGAACTGATTAGAACAACTATTTTGATCATCTGTTAAGTCATTTCTCAGATAAAAAGGCAGACTATGAGCTATTTTCTAATATTTTGGACCAAAAAATGGATTGGAGTTGCTGTCTTCATCAAGTTCTCATGAAGATGGATTTGTTAACAGTCTGATTAGCAACTTAATCTATATGTTTTATTTGTGTTTAGCGTGTACCATAGAGACACTGTCCTCGTAAGCAGGCAGCCTGGGTTCGAATCCGACTCGGAGCACTTTCCCGCAGGTCTTCTCCTTCACTCTGTCTCTATCAATAATGGCCAAAAAATACAAAACTATTTTAATACTATATACTATAGTGGTTGTCCCGAGTTTACATTTCAGCCAATTCTTTCTGCCTTTTTGCTCTCCATGCGGACTTTACCTGCATGAAACTAAAACCTGCTCAAATGTGATATCATATTATTGATATTATTGGGACTACAAACAGAAGCCAAAACATTTCCAATACCAAAAGTTTATCTCATGCAGATATCTGTTTACAGATAATACATCATATACAGATATAAACACTTGTCATCATATATCTAGTGATGAAGTCAGTGAGCGTTGTGGTTGAACGCTCTGGGAAAAGCTAGTGAGTGGACCTTGAGTTTATTTATGTGTTTATTTATTTATTTTTAAGTCAAACTGGTACTTTTGCGTTTTAATACTGTGTGAAGATTTCATTTTTATCTTGTGTAATGTGATGTCTTGTAAGACTATTTAAGACTTTGGATTGAATACTTTTGACATATGTTTAGCATGTAATGAGGGGAAAATTATACTATTCATGCATAATGCAAAATAACTATGACTAGAACATGGAAAATTTCTTGGCACAAACGCACATTGGCACATGGTCTCCTCTGTAAACGTAATCATCTGGAACCACGGAGCTCCTGATATATGACTTTCAAACTTGAACCAAAACAGAAAGTCAAACAGATTATAAATCAGAATCTCAGGAAAACGTCACAACTCCAGTTGTGTGATGTTGAAGTTTAAACCCTTTTGCCAAAGCTAAAGTCTCTTGACCAGAGCAACTCTAAAGCCTTTTTGAAAAATAACTCCAACAATACTCGCTGTGTGTTTGAAAAGAGACCTGATTCTCCAAAATTCCTGCCCAGGCGACTTCTCAAAGGGGCAATCTAGACTGATGACAGCCCATCCAGCCATCCATTCACTGTGATAGTCGTGGCTCTGCTCTGGGTCGGTTTCTTCTCATTCTCTGATTGGTGGTGTTGTGCTGAGGGACCCAGGTGGCTCCAGGGCCGGGTTTATATTGTGATTTAGAGGAGTCTTCAGAGGGAATACATTTGAATTTGTTTGCAGACGAAAAAATTAGAGGCGATTAAGTCTTGACTCACCTATTGGAGGAGAGTGGGACTGGTCTTTGGCGGCAGATGGGACCTGGATAATGGTGTGGTGCTTTCAAAATAAGAGGGTTAGTGTGTGTGTAGTGTTTGCATATTAACGTGGCTTCGAGAGTCTCTGAATGTGTGTGTCGGGTGAGAAAGAGAGCGTTATTCAGACTCTTCAAGAATTTGGAGAATGATTTGTCATGAAAGAGCCTGCAGCAAGCGTAATGTGGATGGAACGAATTTAAGAATTCCTCTCGCTCTGAGTGTGTGTGTGTACGTGTGTGTGTTTGTGTACATGTGTGTCAGATGAAAGGACATCTCCGTGAGGGGTAACTCCGGCCTCCTCTGCGCTCCTCGTTTCAGTGGCTCTGATGACAAAATGTGTCAGTGTTTAAAAAGAGGCCGCCGCAGAGCATGTGCTGACATGTCTAAATCTGAGACTGTCTCACACTTATGGATCTACACACACACATAGATACATGAACACACACACTCTAACATGCACAGTGAGGCGTCCCGAGGGCCATCTGGAAGTGCAGAGCGAGGCACAGCTGGTCTCCAGTGAACATCCACGGAGTCCGGACCCCTCATCTGCAAGATCACACAGTGAGGCGCCAGTCACTGACTTTTGTGTGTGTGTGTGTGTGTGTGTGTGTGTGTGTGTGTGTGTGTGTGTGTGTAGCGTGATTCTCGCTGCCTGTGAAAACAACCCCCCCCCCAAAAAAAAAATATTCCTGAATACGTGTTTGGAATAGGTGTCGCCTAGTTTTGAAGGCGACCTCACTCCCGTCCTCCGGAGAGCGGAGTGTGTGTTGGGGACTCTGACGACTGTGCAGACACTAAATGTAACTGAAAAATTGCCTCCATCTGTTGGCAGTGGAAAAAATCCGAGAGGACAAATTGAAAAGATTGTAAGGATAAAGCCGTCATAGTGAATTAGTATCGCGGCAGGAAGACTTCTTGTTATCAGGGTATTTGTAAAATATTCAGGCTTACACGTGTGAGGAGGGGAATGGGTAGCTGCAGGGATAGAACAGGCTGCTGACTTGAACTGATTCAGAAGTTTGTGCGAGTGAACAGAGTGTGAGTCTGCATGTATATGAGCCCTATCTTTATGTATGGACATGTTGGCTTTTTTTTTTTTGTTTAGGCTTATGTGGTTCACACCCACCACCTGCAGCTATACTTACTGCCCAGCTCTCATTTGAATAGTAATATGGATCCAGTGCAGCTATGCAAAGTAGCGTGACATCTCAGAAATTCCTTAAGCCTGGTTACTTTTGAATTCAAGCTGCAACACTGAGTTACTGGGACTTTCCAGGCAAAATCCAACAAGTATGGTTCATTTATTGGCAGCGTGAGGAGACTTAATATACATTAACTGTGAAGGCTGCAGGTCACCGGCATAGAGAGCAGCCTGTGTGGAGTTGTAAACATTTCCACAATGCAACGGAGCTTTTGATTCTTAGTTTTGAAAGAGAAGGGGGTTATTTTATGTTTCTGAAAACGTTTCAAGGGTTTTTATTTGTCTGTAGTTGCAGTGTATTCACAAAGGGTCAGAGTGAAAGGGAGCTAGAGAGAGTGAGAGAGAAGAAAAGAATAACAGAAATATTACCGTGGACCTATCAGTCAGCGATTCCCCTCAAGAAATTGTTCTTGACGGGGCAGAAAGACCTGTCATATTAAGCCCTTGTTCAGATCTTATACACAGATATATCCGTGTTCTGCTCAAATCCAGTCAAGATGGACTTCGGAGTTCATACGTGAAATGAGAATCCCTCTCAGATGTGTCTCTGGTGAACGCTTGTGTTTGCCTTTCACTTCCCTACTCATTATGCAAATAACCGCATATGCCACTGAAAGCTCACGATCAAAGTCAAAACATCACAGACTGTCATCAACACTTAATTACGCTCCATCCGCAGGGATCAATATTGTTATTTTTGACGCCGAAAGAGGCTGTCAGTTGTTGTTGTTGCCGTTAATTGTTTCACACTTTCGATGATGAAGCTTGAATTTGCAGGAACACATATTTCCACTTATGCAGATGACCGACGTTGGGGTGCGGCCTGCGCAGTCAGATCCCAGTTCATCCTCCGTTTGTTTGGTTCGCTGCCACACCTGCGACAACAGCTGTCCACCTGTGATGCACTGTCATCTGGCTAATATTGTTACGGGGTACATTACAATCTGGATGTGTTTGCTTTATTAATTTATTGTTTGATGGTTTCCGACTGCTCTCAGGTTGTCTTTAGATTAGGTTTGTTACCAGCCGGGACAGCATGTGGCTGCTGGTATTTTCACCTTGTGGGTCTGTTTGTGTGTGTCATCAAGACAAAATGTGGTCCTGGAGACACCTACTGTAGCAGGAACTAACACAAAAAAAGAGAACTGTCAGGTGATTTTCAGATGTGTTGCTGTGGACAGATTTTGTCAGCACAATAGCATTGCAACTGTGCAAGATGCAGCCATGAAAGTGTGTTAGCTGAGATCAAAATGAAGGCTGTTTGAATATGGACTGAGCAAGGATGCTGGAAGTAAGGTGGGATGTAGGAAAAAGGCCCCTGCTCTCATATAACCACCTGACCAATCGTGAGTCAATCCCAGCTGTCAATCATGACGTTACACCCCCTTTTAATAGCATCAAATAACTGTTTAAAACCAAACATATCAGAAGATCATAGAAACCGTCATTGGGAAGCATTTATTTGACTTTTGGCCCCATCCGCTTACATTAAGGGGCAGGATTTATTACCTGTACTGCAGCCAGCCACCAGGAGGCAATCAAGATGCTTTAGCTTCACTTTTTAGGAGTCTCTGGTCTAGGGCTGGGAGATATATCAATAAAAAAATATATCAATATATTTTTCAATGTAATATGGACCATATCGCGTATATCAATATACTTTATTATTTTTACTCATATAAATATATTTATTTTAGAAAAAGATTGGCCTATTTAATTTCATGGGCTATTTTAAGATATGTTTTTATTTAAATGTGCACTTTATGGAGCTTTGATTTTTTTAAATACTGAAACAGATGACGCTGCAAAACGGCAGCAACTATTAGCAACGTCTTTATATCTTTATTTCTGGTCCAAAATATATTCCCATCCAGAGCCAGCTGCGAACGCCTCAGTAAAAGAAATCAATCATCTCCCATCTTCTATGATCGTGCGCCAGACATTGAGCCTTTCAGCAAGTGCAGTCCAGATTTTACTGTGCGTGTGAATCCCAATGACCGTGACTTCTCCTCTATTTAGCCTCCTCGGTTTTTAACCCACAAATTCACTTGAAGCACTTGAAGTCGTCTGCGATGGTCGTTCAGCGCCACACTCATGTTAAGATATACTGCCCCATATGTGAACACGTTATAGAAGTATATTTGTCCTCGGTGGTCTCGTAACTCTTGTGCTGCCTTTTCTGCTGCCACACATTTTTACATATAACTTTAAATGTGGCCAGCACCAGCAGTCAAACCAGCCGCCATGACATCACTCTCCTCTCATGCACTCAGCTGTGTTTAATATGTTGAGCTACCCACCGAGCTTCACAGGATTATGACAGTCTCTGGGCATGGCAGGGTAAACTCTTTACAGACCTGTGAGTGTAATCAGATTGGCCCTGTGTGTGGACAGACCTCAGGGTCTTCATGGTTTTGACCACAGAAAGCCTGTTTGTTTGGCGAGGCGGACCTCTGGGTCATCCCATGCTAGAATGCTAATTGGACCTAGCATAAGCTGGCTAATGAGCGCTAATTAGGCTAATGAATTAGTTGCAGAGTGTACAGCAGACGTTATGGCAGCGGAAGAGGAGGAAGATGGGACAAAATGGACAGGCACGCATCTGGATGCACGCTACAGATGCTCTCTTCCCCACATAGCTGCAGGGTGCATAAGTAGAGAGGGTGAAAGTTAGGGGACCCACATTCCAGTCACACACTGCTAATTCTTCTCTCGTCGCTATACGCATGTGCGCACACGTCGTATCATCCTCAAACACACACGCAGAAGCATTATGTGCATACAACCCCTCAACAAGCACACACACACACACACACACACACACACACACACACACACACACACTCTTACTAAACACACTCTATCTCAGTTAGTCAGGAGCCAAAGATGCCCCCTTTTTACCCACAAGCTCGCTTAGCCTGCACATCTGTCGCACTCTCATGGGAACACACGCAACAATATGCTTCAACTTAGACACTTGTGTTTATGGGGAGGACGAGGCTCCTGTTTAATTACTGCTGGAATCTGTCCTTAGTCTGTTTGGGAGTTATTTGCCAGACAAATGAGCACATCTGTGGCGTGTCACCCTTAATGATAAATAACTTTCATAATCTTTGATGTACAGCCTCTACATCTCGTGGTTCACTTTCATCCTTGTGTGCAGAAGGACACAGTGAGAGGAAATTAGAGCTTTCTTTCATCATAAATTAATAATTCGAGTGAGTCAAAGTCTTTACTAGGGTTTTTTCTGTAACAAAACCTCATGAGCACTACAAACCCCACTACAGAGCAGTACAAAAAACACTTCCCTGGGTTTTGTTCCAGCCATCAGCAGACCTCCAGACACCCATTCTTCCTCACACTCCTGCAGACACACACACACACACCGAAACCCACTCTGGAAGACAAAGAAATTAGTAAGAGAGAGGCAGAGGGAGACAGCAGAGAGGTCCAGGAGGCTAATGTAACAACAGTCTCAATAAGCAGTAAATTGGATCTCTTTTTCTCTGCTCCCTGGAAGACATTCAGGCTGCTTGTGGTTTTGTGTTTTCATCACCCTGAAGCTTCATGTTCAGGCGCCTGCTGGGTGCACACATGGCACCAGAAAGTCCAGGTGGCAGGCCACCAAGTGCACACCTTTGGGAATCTGGGCCGCCATACAAAGTACATTTACTCAAGTACTATACCTAAAGCACTGAAGAAAATTAAGTACTTTTTTATCTATTTTATGCTACTTTGGTTAGTAGCTATCAGACAGGGTATTGGTATGCTACATATTTTAAGTTATCAACCGAAATAGACCAGTACCAAATAGTTTCTCCAGTCAAACAATACCCGAATTTGATCATTTTTGTAACCAGATCTTGAAAAAAAAAGCATTTGTATGGTTTTGCTTGCAACCAATCACAAGAGTCCTTCAATTTAATGGAACATGTAATCAGCCAAAACTGCAGCAACAGTAGCTACAGGGGAAGGGTCAATTCTAGTAGTTTTTCACGATAGTTGTCATGCCTTAATAGCCTGATGTTTTCATGCTGCCTATCTGTCCGTCCCATTCTCGTCAAACACGATGTCTGAGGAACTCCCTGGAATTTCTTTGAATTTGGCACAAACTTTCACTTCAGGTTGAACTTTGAACTACTTTTTCAAAATTATAAAGTGCTGACATTATAAGTACAAAAGGTCAAAGGTCAACTTCAGTGTGGCATCATAATAATCTGCAAAGTATTGGCCATTATTCAACACCATAACTCAGAAAATGCATATAGATTTTGACTATATTTCACATTCTGTCAGATGCTAAATTGGTGACACTAATCTTCTGTGCTGCCGGATTGAAGATGTGAGTGAAGCAACTACGTCTTGGAATTCATTCAATGTTCTTTGCAGCAGCATCCATATTTGAAGCATTGTTTACTTTATATATACTCTAACTCTATATTATTATTATTATGGTATGGTATGGTATTATTATAATGGTAGGCTATTATTGCTGAGTAAAGGACCTGCATACTTGTTGTACTACTGGCCATGAGGGAGCAGTGTGGAATGGTTGATGCAGATAACATTATCTCGATGGTGTGTTTATTAAGAAATACAGTCTCCATCCCATTCCTCTTTCACCCCTGTTGCCCCCCTGCCTGCGTGGATGAAGCGCCGATCC
Source organism: Centropristis striata (assembly GCF_030273125.1). Taxonomy (NCBI): domain Eukaryota; kingdom Metazoa; phylum Chordata; class Actinopteri; order Perciformes; family Serranidae; genus Centropristis; species Centropristis striata. The sequence continues at coordinate 21,006,325 of NC_081530.1, forward strand.
CGTGTAATTAAGTTGCTGCAAGTGAAGGCACTTAATGGCAGGTTGCCACGGCAACCGTGTAGGACGTTGCCATTGGGGCTGGCGGAGAAGTGTTTCTTAACTGCTTCACAGTTGTTGGACATGCTGACACGTGCACTCAGACGCACCCTTGTATGCATACAAAACACCGGGGTGCACACGCAGAGGTCATCTCCCGCCGCCTGCTTTTCTCTCTGCATCATATTTTCTTTACTGCTCTTTTTCTCGCCAAATGTGGCAGAAGCCGGCCTTTACAGTATGGATGTGGCCTCACCTTTGTCACATGCTCGCTCTGCTTCTTTCGTGATATCTGCTTCAGACAAACAAACACATGCACACGCTCCAACATACAATGGAGAGGCACATACGAGTGTCTGGAAAATATACACATGCAATCATAATCACCTGCAGGCTCGCAGCTTGGCGGTGTTTCCCTCCGCCAAGCTCAAGGTCACAAGGACACAGCAGAGGGAGAGTTGTTGTTAGTCAAAGGAGGCGAAGAAGAGGTAGAGAAGAAGAATAAAGAGATAGTGAAGGCAAGCTTCTGGCCTCTGAACTCTGCGTAAAGTGCAAAGCAGCAGGATGTTCTAGAGAAGGAAGAGGAGTCAGGAGGAAAGGGAGGTGGAGGTGGGTTTACACGGCAGGGGATGTCCTCATATGAACTTCATTCAAATCTATGAACCACCAACACTCCCTCAGTAGAAGAAAATCATCTCTTTAAGGCACAATCCGAGTCGTGAAGAGGTTAAGAGGCACAGCAGGGGGATCCCATGGGAGGGATGTACTGGCACGTTTTCAGCAGACACCGAGCCAAAATGTGGATCCTGTGAACCAGCGATTTGCTTTTGGGACTTGGCAGAAATTTCAAGTATTGGTCACAGAGCCGGGAAAGGAAGTTTAGAAGTTCTCCTCGTGACAGTTAAAGACAGAACGATTGTATTAAACATAAAGGAGACAGAAGATCTGACACACACAGAAGCGCTGTGGTGAGATAAAACATTTTACAGGGCCGGTTAGTGTTAAATCTACACATTGATATTCACTGACATCAGATGCAGGCCTGTTTTGTGGGCTGCTACACACACACGCACACACAGACACACACACACACACACACACACACACACACACACACACGTACACGCGTACACACACATGCCCAAACAGACACCGTCCAGGCAGACAGCTGGTGTGGAAATATGGGCTAAGATAGCTTCTTCGTCTCCATCGACAGGTGACGGAACGTCAATGTGAGGGCGTGCAGCTGTCGCTTGTTCACACCGCGTGTCTGGAAGCGTCGGTGTGTGTCTGTGTGTGTGTGTGTGTGTGTGTCTGAGCACGATAACTGTGTTATATGCTGCACAGAACGTTATGCATGTAGGTGTGAATTAGGGTGGGATTTTATCACAGGCTGTCATGTCCCCCGCACTTCATTAGGAGCTGAAGAACAGACAAGGCAGCATCTCGCCGGTAACATCAGCAAGTCACAACTGTGTGTGTGTGTGTGTGTGTGTGTGTGTGTGTGTGTGAGAGAACGTAGTGCTTGGCTTCCAGCTTGCCCTGTCAGCTTGGTCCATATTCACAGGCTCACACACAGACAGAAGGCTGCATCAGCAATCACTGTCACACTCCTGTAAGAGCTACAGTGCATCCACAGCATCATCAATACACAAGTGTGTGTGTGTTGGTGTGTGTGTGTGTGTGTGTGTGTGTGTGTGTGTGTGTGTGTGTCCTTTAACCTTCACCTTGTATAGACTTTGGCTAAATGAGAAATGATTTTCTGCCTCACTAGTCTCTTAACCCCCAACCTGAGGAACCCTTAGGGCTCATTATTTCCATTTTTTTCCATTTCACACAAAAATTATTTTTTTTAAATCTGATTTAAGAAGTGAGTAATAGAAGAATCTGTGTGTAAACTGATTTTTGAGAAAATAGTAATGGTGGTAGGGGATACAGCAGAGTATATAAAGCGTGGCAGCACATTTATTATATAAAATATTTAAATTGCAGATAAAAAATGTTCATTTTCATACTAAAATAATAAAACCAATTGATTTTTCTGAGTTGAGATATTTTCTTTTATTTAATTTTAATATAAAAGTAATTTCCTTTGAAATTACCCAGTTGCTGAAGGTGCTGCAGAACTTTTTAAAATAAGTTTTATTGTTCAAAACACCTGTGCAGTAATCCACATGTGTTTAGTTAAGTTTGACTGTCTGTAGACTGTGATACAAACATGCAACATTTATGACACATATTTATGATGTTTTTGGTCAGTCTGTCTGCTTAACAATCCCATGTTGCTGCAATAAGAATGATTGAAATGAGATGAACAGATTTTATCTTATTTGACCAAACAGATGTTTGCAAAGTTTCCCTCTGGGGACATAATGTGCAGTTGAAAAACAGGTAATTAATTGCAATATGTCTTATGATAATACTTAGAACAATGTTTAAAATCTCAAAAATATCATGATGTGAGTTATGTATTGTGGTAATATTGTATTTTGTGGCCTCTGGTGATTCCCAACCATAGAATAAAGCATATAGCACAGACACTTGAATATAGTTTAAGTCTTTTATTTATTTCTTTGAGTTGTTTTTTACCCTGGTGCATGATTATCTTGTCATTTCAGCTTCCACACAATTTTCCCCTTTTAAAATAAGCTGCATTTTCTGAGTCCCTTGTTGCCACAACATATAGTTTACTCTAATGTGTTGTGATCTGTGTCTTCTTGCAGCGGCAAACATAACTTTTGAGTGCATCGTGACATAGAATATGTGTGAAAAACAGCTTAAACAGATCTGCTCCCTTTTCAGAAAACGCGGGTGTTTATCAGTGAAAAACGTGTGAAAAGTAGAAAATAATTAGACTTAACAACACAGCAACCCCGGTGATGCCTGGTTCTACATTGTTGGCTGCCGTGTTAACTTTTAGGGGGCATTTATTTGCTCTGTGTGTCTGCATGAGAGCGATAGAGAGAAATAATCCACTCAGGGAAACACTGCCGTGTCCGCATTTGGAGAAAGCAAGACAGAGAGCAGGAGAGCAAGAAGAGAAATAAAGGTGGAAGAGGACAGGGGGACCGAAATAAATTGAGAGAAAGTGTGAGAGTGAGGCATTAAGTGGCTTGGTAAAGCAGTGGAGGAGAAAGTAAATACTTACAGACATATATGGCACCGTTGCTTGTAGGGATGGGCACTTGGAAGAAACCTGCCAACTCGATAACAGCATCTATAACGGTAACGATCAATTAACCGATGGCACACATGGGCAAAATAAAAGATGTATATACAGTACAATGCAAAAGCCTGTTTTAATAACAGCAGCATTTATTTTGAAAGGACGAAAGGATACTTCCTGTCAATCGTAAACTAACTTAAGTGAGATTAAACTGTAAAGACAACATCAAGGAGTTAAATGTTTTATATTTTAGCCCCCGAAGAGGCATAAGGTTAGTTTTCACAGTAATCTTGCATATTTAAATGTGTTTTGCTTTCGAATATGTTTTGGATCAAATTTAACCTAGTAGTTCATGCTAGCAAGGTTTGATACAGTAAGCTAGTTACTCTCAAATTGATACTCTTGTATTTCTGTGTGTTTCTTGTATTTGTTATTGCAACTTTTAGTTTGCAAACTGCAGCTTTATCCAACTTAATTCTCAGCTCATTGGCTTATTCACGTACAACCACAGAACTGATTGCTAGGCCGTGTTTCAGTTCAGTGAGTACTGATACGCAGTCAGAGATAAAAAATTAAAATTAAAAAATACACAGGCCGAGTAAAAATTCCACGCGATCGACCTAACAACCATTAATCAACCACTGATTAACTATTCCAATCCCTAGTTGCTTGTATTTAGTCGTATATGCAAACCGTCAAAACGCATTAAAAACACAGCATGCATGCAAACAGATGCACGGATACACACTGTCTCTCTATTTCTGTCTTTCCCTGTTACACACACACACACACACACACACAGAGCCAGCTGTGTGGTGGAAGCAGGTGTCACTCTCAGCTCATTACCCCTGGCAGGGTTGATCACCCTGTTTGGAGAGCAATAAGACACACCTCACTGGAGAGATAGAGGGATGAGGGGGCATGAGGAGGAGAGAGAGGAGCAGGGAGAGGGGAAGGGAATGGGAGGGGGGAGCATCGGCCTCCTGGTTTAAGAGATAGAGGGATTGAGGAAGGTAGCGAGTAAAGAAGAGGGGGTGTGCAGAGCAGCGTATGGTTTGTGAGATAGGAAGAGGAGAGAGAGAGAGGTGTGGATGGTGTTTATGGATGGAGAGGCTGTGAGGTGAAAAGGAAACAGAAGCAAAAGTGGAGGATTTATGACAATTTGGATCACATTTTGTGAGTTGTGGCCGTCGTTTCTATTGGTTATAATAACGTTGTGCTCACAAAAGGTAATTGCTGAGATTTGGGAACGCAGCCACGCCATTATATAGAAGTCAGTCATGGAGCCTCGTGCAAGAACAAGAAGTCCTAAAGAGCAGATTTGTTCTTATGTGGCTCGTAAAAGTGAATTAGGAGAACATGCTGCATTCACAAATACTTCTCGCACTTTTAATTTTCTCTTTACAAGTGTGGTTGTAGGATTCACGTACAGTTTCTTAAGTGGTGGATTGTATTTTTTTATTAAGTAAGAGAAAGTTATATCTATAGTTGGTGTAAAGACACATTTTTGACATTTTTGTTGAAACTGTCACTATATCCTAACAGCAGTAAACTAGACACACAATCTTAATAAAAATAATGTTCCTCTTCCTCCTCCTTGTGCTCCAAATTGCATTCGAAAGAATCAACAAATCAGAGCTGAGCCGTCTCGATCGCAGCTGTCAATCATGTTGCTCGTGAACTGCTGTCAAACGAGGCAGCACTGATCAAGTATCATTTAAGATTCTGGTACTGTTTGCCTGTTTCTCGTCTCAAATACTTTCAGAAACATATTTTACTGTTTACCTGGAAAATAAGAAAGTTTGTGGCCTTGCTGCCATTTAGTAAACTCTTGAGCACATGACCTCAGCAGAGAGGGGACGACGTCACACTCTGCTCGCACTGCTTCTTTTTTTTTGCCTTTTCAGTTTCCTGCCTACTTTGAATTTAAGATACTAAAACCAAAATGTTCTTGTATGAGACCTAGTGTAGGAAATGAGACAAATAGACCGGTTGGACACAGACTCAGACTTACACAAAGTACCCAAAAATGTATGGGATGCAATTTAAGACTAACGTAAAAACAAAATGCATCAAATTCAGAGTGTATATTTGCAAAAAACAAACAAAATTGTATCAGTTTGAGCATCAAATATATTGTCATGTACAGTTTCCATGTGAATATAAATGTCAAAAAGGCTTAGCAAATTATCATTGTTTTTTTTTTTTGCTTTAAGTTTTTACCTCCAAATAAAGTGGTTTAGATAACCTGACTAAACTAAACTAAAATTTAAACTAAAGTCATGTTTCTTGCATCTGACCTCCTCGTCAGACCCAAGTTGTGTTTGTAGTAAAGCAGAATATTCCTTGAAATTATGACCAACGGACACTGAAATGCTGAAAATTTTCATCTGGATTGGTGTGTGTGGTTCTAATTTTCCTGTTTCTTAATTATGTCATAAAAAAACAATGTAAATGCTCCTGTGAATGAGTATAAATCAATGTGGCAATGACTGTATAGACATAAGTTGTGTTTAGCATTCAAAGTTCTCCCACTGTGATATAATTATATGTCTCTTTACAACCACTAACAGTGATGTATGTGCTGTAGGTATTCCTTTAATTACACCTATTTTTCTAAGCGTGCCGCTATAAATAGCCTGTTCTTGCTCATGTCAGTGAACTCATCACGTGTGTTTGTGTGTGTTGTGTCTCTGCAGGTACGACTACAAGGAGATGCTCCACAACTCCACCTTCTGTCTGGTGCCCCGCGGCAGACGACTGGGCTCCTTTCGCTTCCTCGAGGCGCTGCAGGTAAACCAGCAATACACACATTAACACACATTAACACACATCCCATTATGAGAAAGCGTCGCACATGCTGTAAATTAATGCCTACCAGCAATATCACCAGGAAGAAAAAGCTTCCCTTCCCACAGTCAAACCTCCCACTTAGCATTTGTTTTTTAATGGTGCTACCTCTTGCATTAAAGGATCACTAAATCATTACCACCTTAATTCTCAGACTAATAGTGTAATTAATATAAACAAACAAGACCTTCACTGAGAAGATTAGCTGCTTCTTTCTGCCTCTAAACTGTATTTTATGTTGCAACACAGGAATGAATTTGGCAGATAAACTGTTCCGTAAAAAATTGTAGATGGTGAGATGAACAAAAAGCGGCTGGAAAAATAGAAATCTGTTTGAAAATAGAATAGAACATGCATAGAATATAATTTTGTTCAAGATGAACGACTATCAATGCATCATTTATATGTCATCCCCATAACTTTATGAAAAATGTTGTACATACTGTAGATATTTAACCACATAACAAGCTCAAATACTGACATAGGCCTACCCCAGAAAAACTGTTCTTGAACTTTATTGGATACAGTCATGATCTCATTCTTCTCTAAAAGCAGAACTGTAGAGTTACCAATTAAATACTAAGAATTAATGGTCACACCAGCCTTTAAATTCACAAAGTTTCACAGTGAAATATATTAATTTCAGATTTCAAATTTGATTGTGGTGGCGAAGTAAATCTTTGCAAATTGTTCATATCAAGTTGAATCATCTTGATAGTGCTGACCTTTAAGGGAAAGGAGGAGAAAACTTTTCTTCGCTCATTATTGTAACCTCTTTGGTTAACGTTAGCAGAATGATGTGGCTTCAGACTTCCATCTGAAAATCACCAGGAAAGATAACACAGGTTAGCTAACGTTAGCTTTCCATCAGCAGTAACTGTCTGTCACATTAAACAGGAAAACACAGAGAAGCGTTGTAGCGGTTAAACCATAGACTGTGTAAATAACTCATTAATTGAGGCTTTCGTGCTGTGATTTAAGGCTCATTAGATGCGTGAATAGTTCTAGTTAACGTTAGCTAGAGTGTAAGGCTGCTGTAGCTACATTACAGTCGCCGTACAGGAGTATCTCACAATCTACAACCTCGATTCCAAAACATATAGGAAACTGTGAAAAACTTACATTTCCATACATTCAGTTGAATACAATAAAAAAGACACGACATACCATGCTCAACTTGGGAAAGTTCTATTATTTAAAATGTAAATATACCGATTTTTTTATCTTTTTTAATTTGATGCATAATGATTTTATTAGCATTTTACACTGTCACTTTTATTTAAATCCAGTTTGTATTTTTGGTCTAATATTTTTAATATTTATTGTGATTATATTTTATTTTTTTGCTATCAACTTGCCACTTAAATGCTGAAAATGTCCCCATTGTGGGACTAATAAAGGAACATCTTATCTTATACTTGTTGTTATCTTATACTATGATTCTGAAACATACAGCAAATATGTCTCCCTTATAAATTTAATATGGAACAACTGGCAGCTGCACTTTTATCAACATCAACTTATGTTAGTTATCTTACCTGTACATGTAGAGGGATTTATTAGCTTCTAGATTCTCTCTTGTGTAATGGCGTTCCCAGATCAGGTAATAATAATTTGCTGAACTCTAAAACTGGCAAAACTGTAGCATAATCTGTCTATCACTTTGTCAAATTATAGATGGCAGGTAAAAATCTGGAGTTCTTTCAAAACATTTTTGAGCCGTAACAAAGTTCTGCATCACTTTTAAAGTTTGAAATCAAGCCCCTCCTTTGCTGATCAGTTATTTTTTATTGACCTGAGGCCTGTGACAGCTTGCTATGATCACATGCTATTGTGAATGATGCTTTTGCTCACCAGTGCTATAGGTGCGCACGTTTTTGCATATACTCCTATGGTGGTACAAAAGATGAACAGTACAGTTTTATTAGTAGTTTTCCAATAAGAGTGCAGTTCCCCTGTTTTGTATGCCCTCCAGTTTCAAAATAAAATGTTGTTGCGGTGTTGTAGGAATATTAAAATGATTTACAAAGACAGAATCAGGAGGTTTTTTGCACTTTCAAGTATAATAGTTCTTCAAGGTTGAGTGTAGATTAATTTAAAATTGCTGCACATAATGTACCACAACACCTCACCATACCGCACAACTGTAATAACCTGTGTGGTAAATTCTTCCCATCTAGAGTCATTTTCTAATACCGGGTCTGCATTTACCTGCACTTCACTCAAACCTCTTGAAATCTACACACTTCACATCTCTCTTCTCTCTCTCGCTGTGTCTCTCATCCATTTCTATAACTGCACTGCACTCTTCCGCATTACTACTGCACTGTCCTTTACCTCTCCTTACCGTCCACAGAGTGCACCCACATAAGTGCGCTTATCTCACTATCAGCTGCCACACACACACATACACACACTTCACTCAGGAGGGAAATATGCCCTCTCCTCTCCTTTCTCCATTTGTCTGACTCACTCCATCCATCGACTCGCACCGTCTACAGAAAGACGGAGTGAGAGTATTTACAGGCTTTGGTCTTTGCATGAGAAATAAATTGCTAATAGAGGTCATCTCTCTGTGTGTGTGTGTGTGTGTGTGTGTGTGTGTGTGTGTGTGTGTGTGTGTGTGTGTGTGTGTGTGTGTGCGCCTGGAGGTTGTTTGTGTGTCTGCATATATATCTGTGTGTGTGTGTGTGTGTGTGTGTGTGTGTGTGTGTGTGTGTGTGTGTGTGTGTGTGTGTGTGTGTGTGTGTGTGTGTGTGTGTGTGTGTGTGTGTGTGTGTGTGTGTGTGTGTGTGTGTGTGTGTGTGTGTGTGTGTGTGGAGGAGACGGCAGCAGAGCCCGTGGGCCAGCTCTGGTTGAGCTGACACCTTTATGACCTGGGAGTGACAGGGCCGTCATTACATCAAACTCCCACCACGAACACACACACACACATGCAAACACACACACCAGCTGTTCCTTCTACCTCTCCTCTCATCCCTCCATCCCTCTGCCACTCCTTTGCCAAAGGTCACATTCAGCTTCACTACCTCCCGTCTTTTCATCTTTTTCTTTTTTTTTTAAACATCTATTTATCCACTTTCTTCTGCCTTTTGATCTTTTTTTAATTCCCCTTTCTCCTCTCTTTGTCATTCCTCCTGCTCGCCTCCTTTGAGTAATTAACTTTCCAGCACCTGAAGTTACTGTTTTAATATTGATGTGTCAACAGGTGCAGCTATAAGAAAAAGAAAGAGAAAAAAAAAAAGAAACTGTGTGGTCAGAATAACTAAAACAGACCAAATGTGGTTTGTTTCTTTGATTTTCCGGCTCTGAATTGATTCAAACATTTTAGTTAGAAATCAAATTAAACAGAAACAGAACGACTATTAGGCACTTCATTAAGACATTCCTTTTGTGCATACTGTGTTACAGCACAGTGAATAAATGTTTCTGGTTTATTTAAGTCCAAAGTGTTACATTCTTTATCTGCTCTCCAACAAATGGCTGCAGTTTTTTCACCATATTCATATCAGTCATTGTTATACTGAATCCCTCGCTATCTGTGGCTATATGCTGCCTGCCTGCTTATCTAGATTGTATTTTCAAGCTTATTTCTGTTTATCTGATTGCTAAGCTGCGTTGTGTTCAGCTCGTGTTTGATCTTAAGTTTTGTGACTACTATCCAAATATTATGTATGCATATTTAGGTTACTTTTGAGCTCAAATTTTGTGCACTAAGGCATTTTTTTTTCAATTAAAGCTGCACTTTTTTTATATGAACTTTGAGTCATGTGTGATATGATCTGGCTTGAAGAGATGAACCCACTACAAAGTTTCAACAGACTGAGCGTTTTAGCACCTTAAAGCAAGTTTTTTTTTGTTTTAAGGCCTGCAACTTTAAAGTTTTGGTTCACTCCAACTGCTCTCTTTTATAGTTTTCAGCTGTTTTCAGAGTGAAAATAAGCCACTGAGCATTCCCTGTTACGCACCAAACAGAAGCTGGTGAACATAGTGGAGCATTCAGCACTTAAAGAGACAGATATTTCCCTTAAAGAACTAGAAAACAAAGCTAAAAAGAGATGGAATATTGGACTTTATATCAACTTTTTAAGGTGATAATATGTCAGTGTTGTGTTTGCAGTTTGCAGTCATACTGTCATTTCCATTAAAAGTTTAAAATTTCTGTAGTCGCTTGATTATGACAAAAATCTTTGCCACTCTCTTAACCTTTTTTAAAACTTAAACTATAAAACAAAACAAAAACATTAAATTTGACTAGTTGAAACCTGCAGAGACGCTGTTAACATATATTCAGTACATCAAAAGTAATAATAATTATTTATTGGGCAAACATAAACTAGATTAAATATGTTGTCATTTACCTGCTGAAAACTCTTTAAAATACATTAAATATTTGCTAAACTACAAAGCTTTAAAGAAACAGTCTGTGCAGGATTTATAACACAAAACAAGCTAGAACATCATTGTAAATTGTAATGCAGCACAAATAATTGTTAATCTTCATTATCTTGGTTTTATAATTGTTGGAGGCCACAATTGTAATTGAAAATAAATTTCAATTAACCACCCAGCCCTACCAGCACCAAAAAGTTCAGCAACTAGTGTTTCCAGATTTAGGAGGATTGATTGTGATTAAGTCTGTAGTGTGACAGTTTTGAGGCAGCTGCTTTTCCCTCTCAGTTGTCAAAGTTCAGCCTTTTGATGAGATTTGTGCTCTGAAACAGCATCTAGTCTGCAGCTGATAAAGTTGGCATCGATAAAAGACAGCCATGGGCCTTCTGCTGCGTGTATCATTGTTGTGACTTTCCTACTTGGCTGCTACAAGACTCACCAGTGAGTTTATGTGTGATATAGCCACTTAAAATCAAAGAAAAAGCAATTTGAGGAGTTTTGGCGTGAATACAAGGGGTCACAGAAAAACACAAACTGATCAATTATAACACAGTGCAGCTTTTATATGAAAAGAGGCTCTTTTTGCAGCTTTAATAATCCGGATCAATATGTAGCAAAGCAGCCGTGATTTGGCTGTCGCTCTGATTGTGTTTGTAAAGGATCATGTCCAAGCGTCTCTCTCTGACTCTGTGTGTGTGTGTCTGTGTGTGTGTGTGTTTCAGGCTGCATGTGTGCCGGTGATGCTGAGTAACGGTTGGGAGCTGCCTTTCTCCGAGATCATCGACTGGAACACAGCCGCAGTGATCGGCGACGAGAGGCTCCTGCTGCAGGTAACGGCCCGGAGACGGCGCTCACACAACACCACATGCTCTGTGTATCACCTGCAGCAAACCTGGAAATAAAAACCTTTTTCTTCTGACTGTCGATATCCTGAGCACACACGCCTTTTCACGTATACTCCCTGAAATCCTGCTTTGTTTGGTTTTCTCGTGGAGTGGCTGACAACTAAACAAATGCAAGCAGCATACCAAGTCCTTGACTGCTTGAAAACGCCACTCAAAGCCTCACATTGTTATATGAGAGGGCAAATAAATAGAATGAGCAAATGGATTTGGCTGGAATTGCTTGAACTTCGTGGGGGGAAAAAGTAATTATATGCCCATTAAATCTTAATGTGAATGAAGTGTGTAATAATATTGTTTGACATTGAGTTTTATAACTCTGTGCAGCAGCAGTGGGCCTCAGACACTCTGGATATATCTGAGGAGTTATGAGTTATACAGCATTATAATGGGCTAACATGCATGCAACATACAGTACATGTGTTTTACTAGAGGTGTGAATCAGCAGAGGCCCCACGATATGATTTTATCCCGATACTTGAGTCACGATATTATTGCGACTTTAATTATTTTGCGATATGGTGAGTATTGCGACACAATATATTGAGATTTAGCTGTTTAACTGCATTTTGGGTCCACAATACTAAATTCAATCAAGAATTGTTTTGTCAAATTAGAGAAAATGACCAACAAAGTATTCAGTCAACTGAACTGAACTGATATCAAACATGTATGGACAACAACAACTGCAGCATTTTCTAGAACTTTCCTCAACATTAAGCAACTTCTAAACAACTAAACAACTTCCCGACACGATACACATGGTGCCTATAGAGTCCTTAGATCTTCTAGTTTCATATGATACCAGTTTAAAAACGGGAAAAATACTGCCGACCTGCTGGTGTTGTGGTTTAACTGGTGACCATGGTAACTGGTGACTTTCAGCCAAATGCGTCTTTGGTTTGGAACACACTTACACCTAACCTATGTAGACTTTTATGAAATGAGATAACATTTTACTTCGTAATAGGATAACTACATAAAGAGAGCAGTCACATAATCTCTTTTTGTTTTTAACTGCTGCCCTACCTGTCACCAGTTAAACCGTAACACCGCCCGTCAGAACGCCAAATATCGATACTTGGTGGCCGTGAATCGATATGACATTGCCATGCAAAATATTGCGATACTATGCTGTATCGATTTTTCCCTCACCTCAACATTTTACACTAAATGTGCAAAGCCTGTACTGTATATTCAAAGCATTTACTCTCTGTTTAAACAAGGAAAAACATTTGCACATACAGTGATTTACTTCTTCAATAAAAAGGTCCCCAGTTAGCAGGAAATAGCAGCATTTAATAAAAAAGAGTGGATAAAAATTGTTTATTTGCCATTATTCCCTCTTTAGTATGACAAATAAACTCACATGCGGATTAAACTACACAGCTCTTTGAATGAAAGTACAAAAGCTGCTGCAGCTTTTTAGCTTTTCTTCCATAATGCTGTTTGATGACTAATAGTTGCTGCTGCTGTTGTTATTTTTTTGTAAACTCCTTTGTATTATGTGCTTTATTCCTTTAACTTTATAGTCTACCTTTTCAAGACAGCGTCCTTTGCCCATTGTGCTTGGGATTTTGGTAAACGTGGCAAACAAGACTGCTACCAGAGCTGTAGATGTTCGAGGAAAAGTTTTGACATTAAGACATTTTGCGAAATATGTTTCTTGCAGAGAGTTACATGAGATTGACAACATTCTCATATTGTCTGTTAGATATAGGGCTAGCAGCTGGTTAGCTTAGCTAAGTATAAAGACTAAAAACCTCTAAAGCTCACTAATGATCACAGAATATCTTGTTTGTTTTATATGTAGTGTTCACCATTCACAAGAGTGAGCCCTAAGTTCAGTTCATACAGATTAAAATAAACTAGTTGACGTTCTTCAGTATTTCAAACTTCGAGCTAAGCACATAATGTTCATGCACATTTCTTTTAACCCTTTGTTGATGATTTATTGTGATCATCGTTCACTCACAGTTATTTTTCAAGACTGATTGGATGTTCAAACTCAGTGAAACTCAAGTGTAGAGTTTAGGTCAAGTGGTCATACATGGGGGCAAGATGACAACTGAGAAACAATCTCTTTCTTTTTATTTCATCTTTGACATTACATTTTTAGGACCATTTGTTAAAAAGACTACAATGTTTAGTATTCAGATCTCTTACTTAAGTAAAAGTACTAATACCACACTGTGAAATCAGTCAACTACAAGTAAAAGTCCTGCATTCAAAACTTACATCAGCATCAGAATTAACTTAAAGTATCAAAAGTAAAAGTGCTTGCTATGCAGAATGGCCACACTCCAAATATTTTATTGTATTATAATTATTGATGCATTCATGTGAGCATTATTTTACTCTTGTCCAGTAAGGGCTAATTTTAACTACCTAATATACTTTTATGTGGTTTAATTTATGAACATGCATATTCATTTTGAATTCAGCTTGTGTTTTTCATGTTAAATCTCGACCTGAAAAAAAGCAGCTAAATGTAGTGGAATAAAAAGTACAATACTTAACCAGAACTGAAGTAACATGTGGAAATACTCTAGTAGAGTACTTCAAAATTGTACTTAAGTAAATGTACTTAGTTACATTCCAGCACTGAGTGTCTCAGTCACTTCAGTAAAGCTGCCATAAGGATAATAATCAGCATTCAAAGAACTGACTTGCAGTTTATTTATTAAAACGTGACTTCAGACTTCTTGAGAAGTGCTTTGACAACACCTGAGACTTGAGTTTGACCTAAATTACTAAAAACTACTCCAGAAAACTCCTAATATCTGCTTTTCCCCACAGTTCTCACGTTCTTCTACACCTTAATGTGCTTTATCTGTTGATGAGAGTTTCCTGAGTGTGTCTCTGGGACCCATTTTAATCTTCCTATCACCACAGTTGAGGTCCCCAATCAGAGCTGTGAGCTGACTGACTGCTGTTTGTCCTTTCAGATCCCGACCACGGTGCGCTCCATCCACCAGGATAAGATCCTGTCCCTCAGACAGCAGACTCAGTTCCTCTGGGAGGCCTACTTCTCCTCCGTGGAAAAGATAGTGCTGACCACGCTGGAGGTGAGATTCAGGACACACATGCACACGAACACGCTGCCTCTCTGCCTCTCTGCCTTCCTCTCTTCTCCTCCTCTGTCATCAATCTTTCTCTCAGAAAGCTGCAGTGTCTCAGCAGACTCCCTGCAATCTTCACTGTATTCTCAGACCTCTATTTGGTCTCTTTGGTACAAGGCTAAAAGCAAAACAGAAGGGTGGACAGTGTTGTTTACAGAGAGCTGGAAGGACTTTTCAGCACATGTTCACAGAGGATTTGTTACAATCTGCTTTTTGTGTTACTCAAAGTGGCAAAACAAGGTATTGTCGAGACATTTTTGTGTTTCTTTGACTCAGGAATCTCCACATTTTACAACATATTTTACAGCTTCTGTAATAGTTTTGTTTAATATTAAAAAATCAGCATTAATATAGCATGCGTATATGCAGTATAATGATATATATTGTCAAAACAATCTAAAAAAATGTCTCTCGTATCAATTTTTCGATATTTTTTCTATCATGATTGCCGAAAAACGTAAAGTTAGATTTATTTAATTACCCAAAAAAGAGTTTTATTCTGATTTATATTCTTATAAGACATGAAATGACTTCGATTTAGAAGATTTTGGCCATTTCACCCAGCCCCAGTGGTAAGAGTAACATTAGTAGATGCAATAGACATTGTAGTAGTGGTTGTAGATGAATAGATAATAAACTGTATTCTACTTTTTCTTACAGTAATCATGAACCAATTTGGAGCTAAGCACCTTGCACATAGGCATCCGAACATTAGAGTCATATTCTGCCCAACAAGCTGGTTCCATAAGTATTAAACACTTAAAACTTTTGTCCTGAAAGAAGAGGCAGTTATAATGGATTCCAGTAGTGACATATAGTTTTCAGGGAGTTTTTCTGACATTTCTTAAGTCTTTATGGTCCGTAGAAATGTCTCAAACAGCACCTGTAGCATGTTGCAAGTCCCAACAGTCCCAACAGTCCTTCAAAACACATTATTTAACCCTTGATAGTGCACTCATTGAAATACTTGCAAATTCCAAATTTCAACCCTAGAGAATATTGGAGGATATAACATACTGCCAGAATATGTATTAAAAAAAACATACCGACCCGGGGGAGGGGGGTAATATTTTGAGAAAAAAGTTAACAAGATTAAAGTGGCAAATCTACGAGAAAAAAAATGCACAGATTTATGAGATTTAAAGTGGTGAATCTGCGAGAATTTTTTTTATTTTTTTTCCACTTTTTTCTCGTAAATCTGCAACTTTTTTCGCACAGATTTGCCACTTTAATCTAGTAAATTTGCAACTTTTTTCTCGAAGTATCCTTTGTCCTTTGAATCTTGAATCAAATAAGGAAACACTCCACACCCAGAACAAACCCTTAACAGGGAAAAAACTGCCGAATAGATAGTGTGTAAAGAACAGATCAACATAATAAATGACAATACAGAGAATGTGAGAGGGAAGAGAGGTAGAGAGACAAGGTGCAGAGCAATAATAGCACTAACAACTGTAATGATGTCCATGACTTATAATAATAATAGCTATATTAGCTGTGAATATAATAGAGTGAAAATAGCCCTAGTATTATCAGACTGTTGCTGAGCTGCAGGCAGGTTTTCATTAGTGAGTTTTCACTCCAAAGTATTAATGTTTTGACAAGTTTTAAACGACAGATTTATATTTTTATTTAGCAACATGAAATCTGCTCGCTGTTGGAATCCATCCAATCCATGTGGACCACAGCTGCTGCTGCTACAGAACCAAACAAAAAAGTGATTTATACCCAAAACACAGATTACAGTATCACTTTAAGTTCAGAAGCCTCCCTCCTTCCTTCCCTTCCTGCGACCTCGTTTTGTCATGCACATCTACTTTGTTAACAACAAATCTAGTTTGGGGGGAGAAAAAATTGTGACTGGAAAAACTATTCATCCATCCAATCCCCTACCTTCATTATTCAGTTTAAACAAGTTGTTTATAGATGCGGGGATAACACCTGGGCTTACTGCTCGCTTCCTGCTGTGGTTACAAATGTCTTCTTCTTCCCGCCTCCTCCGTCTCCCAAGTATCCCATCACGCATTTAATTTCCTCTCTTACCGCGTCCCTAAAGCCTCGGAGCGAGATTCCCCCTCAACGCTACAATCTTACTGTATAACCTCCCAAATCTTACATCTGAATTTGAATTTCACACACACACACACACACACACGATGCGCCGTGGCTTCAGGATCTGGAGTCTGTCAGATTTTTAGCCAGCTCTAAATCTCTGGTCTGTTTGTTATCTCGCCCTGTCTCACTGGCGCTATCACACACACACACACTGAGTCAGAAACACATCTCCATATGTCAAGGTGCGTCAGCCCAGATACACATGGCACCACCCAGGCATAACCTTGCTGACATGTTGTCACTCTGCACTAAAGAGCAAGGTGACACGGCGAAAGCTTGTGACTCTGTGTGTGTGTGTGTGTGTGTGTGTGTGTGTGTGTGTGTGTGTCTGTGTGTCTGTGTGTCTGTGTCTCTGTGTGTGTCTCTGTGTGTCTCTGTGTGTCTGTGACTCTGTGTGTGTGTGTGTGTGTGTGTGTGTGTGTCTGTGTCTCTGTGTGTCTGTGTGTCTGTGTGTCTGTGTGTGTGTGTGTGTCTCTGTGTCTCTGTGTCTCTGTGTCTCTGTGTGTCTGTGTGTGTGTGTGTGTGTGTGTGTGTGTGTGTGTGTGTGTGTGTGTGTGTGTGTGTGTGTGTGTGTGTGTGTGTGTGTCAGTGAAGGGGCTAAACGCTTAATCCTGACTGACTGTCCTGTAAAAAGGCGAGAGGAGAGTGGTGGGAGAAGGGGTGAAGAGGAGAAGGGGTGACATATGTAAATGGCGTTGCCGTGGCAGCCCCGGAGATAACGAGCGACATGGTTTATTCATCCTGTCGATCCTACACTCCTCCTCCTCCTCTTCCTCCTCACTGCAGATCTGTGATGATACACACATGCTCAAAACATGCACACACTCCTCCGATATCCTGACAGATTGAATCTCCT
Organism: Centropristis striata; assembly: GCF_030273125.1. Lineage (NCBI taxonomy): Eukaryota > Metazoa > Chordata > Actinopteri > Perciformes > Serranidae > Centropristis > Centropristis striata. Next base: position 21,023,764 of record NC_081530.1, read on the forward strand.
CGCACACACTCGCAAACTCGCTTTTTATTGACTTCCAAACTGCGCCCGTGTGTGTGTGTGGGAGCAGGAAACACGAGTTCAACCTATCATGCGGTGTTTCCTGTCAGGAAGCGGCCGCGTTTCGACCAATCACAAGGTCAATATAGCCGGGGTGTGTGCTGCGGCGGGTACACCTATTAAAGCCACCTATTAAAGGCGAGCTCACAGTGTGCTCCCGGAGAAGCAGGATTTATCTATCATGCTCTAATTGGTTGATTGTGGCTGTTCGGAGGTGAGATTGAGTCGTCCATCATGTCCCGACTGAGGGCTGCCGACGGGGGAGGAGCTGCAGCCAAGCGAGCGAAATTGCCCCTCATAAGGTGTAAGGGCTCGGGGTTTTTAAGGTGGCAGGCAGTGTTTTTATAGAGAAGTTAACGGATTTCGAGTTAATCTGTTCGGCTGAGGCAAATGGTTATCGACTGCCCTCTGGGACAAAGCTAGGCAAAGTAGAAAAAACTCACCCAGCGCTGTTTTTTTCTTCACACCCCGCCTCCCTGTGATGAATTTTTATGTTGGCTTTGTCAATATTATTACAGTGAGCCCCCTCCGGCTGTATTATTAACTTTTTTACAATTGGGAAAGCTATCAGCTGCTCGGCCGTCGCCCCCTCTTTACCTCTTTTCTATACATCCATCCTTTTGAGCAGCCGTCACCTCCCTGATTCAATCGTGGCCATAAAACATAGCCGCAAACCTGTGTCTGTTTTACTGCAGCAATTTAGCATGGCTCAAGGGCACAGCAGCAATATCTCTTTCCTCAGCCTGCCTGTTCAGCAGAGGCCAACGGCGAGCTGCAGCTGGAGGAAAGTAGTGTCGGTTCTCACGTCTGACCGTGTGACTGACTGCTCTATTTGGGCACAGAAAGGATCGGGGCAGGCCTGACTGACTGACTGACTGCTGCTTAAATACAGCTGATGACTATGTTCGTGTTTGGCTCTTCTTTATCCTCTCAGATGGCCTCTGTCTGTGTGACTGACCGGCACAGATGCCTTTGACTCGCTGATCTGCTCACACACAAAAAAAGACCTCAGTTTGTGGAGGAAATATTACACAATAACAGCGATTTCTTTCAGCTTTCAGCTTTGTGCCACAGCGATTCACTCTTGACACGATCAATAGGTGCTATTGAGGTGATACAAGGCAAACATTTGGAAAGCTTAGCCAGCTTTCTAACTTTCATCCAACGCCCGCAGACTCACTTTTATAACAGAATTTCACCTGCTCTAATTCACTGGGTTTTGAATAATTCTCTGAATATCCCTCTGAATTGAAACGGGCTTATTGGAAGTTGGAACATTAGCCGTGTTGATATTCATTCACATTTATGACTATCTGCTTCCTCAGAGTTTTTGTGTGTGAAAACTCATTTCGCAGTGTGAAATGTTTTATAGGTGCGATTACAAGGCTCATTGATCAAATCCTTAATATTTCACCCGCAGTAATCTGAAAGGCAAATGTTCCTTTATCGGCACAAATAGTTCAAATTTTTATGAGGCCTCTGAGATCTGAGTGGAATGTTATTTAAAGCTAGTTTCTGTGTTTGTGTCGAACAAGTCAAATTGAAAGGGGAAGCAGGTTGGTCTGAAGAATACAGAGACCCTGCTGTAATTAAAAAGACATGAATTTATCCAAGCAACAGTCAGGCTGTCCTTTCATTTCTCTGTGGCTGTCAAAGCAACAAAGATCTTAGAAATTCTTTTGAAATGCTTCAATGTCGCATCAAACTTTTTTTTTAATCCACATTTTTTTCCTTTTGTTAGATTGTTGATTAATGAATATTGTAGATGTCTTGTGCATACTTATGCTTTTCTCTTTGAGTCAATAATAGGGATGGGCGTTTGGAAGAAACCTGCCAACTCGAGCATCTATAACGTTAACGATCAATTAGTCGATTAAACATGCATACATGGGCAAAATAGAAGATATATATACAGTACTGTGCAAACGCCTGTTTTTATAATGGATGCTTTTATTTTGAAAGGACAAAAATAGACTTCCTGTCAATACAAAACTACAGATCACGAAATGAGGTGAAACTGTAAAGATAACGTCAAGGAGTTCAATGTTTTATGTTTTAGCCCCCGAAGAGGCATGAGGTTAGTTTTCACAGTGATCTTGCATATTTAAATGTGTTTTGTGTTTAAATACGTTTTGGATAAAATTACACCTAGTAATTCATGCTAGCAAGGTTTGATACAGTAAGCTAGTTTTGCTCCAGTTAATACTCTTCTGTGTGTTTCATAGTTGTTATTGCAACTTTCAGTTTGCTGTAGCTTTATCCAACTTTATTAACGTACGGCCGCAGAACTAAACGCTCGGCCGCGTTTCAGTTCAGTGATACTGATACACAGTCATAGTTCAAATTTAAATCAGACACAGATCGATTAATTATTCCCATCCGTAGTCAATATGCTGTACTTTTGGAAAAGTGTCTTTTATTATAGCCCCATAATAGGTCAAATCAAAACAAACAAATATTAATGCCTGATTTGGTTTGAAAAGTTTGAAAAAGTTACCTTGGATCAGAAACAAAAGAAGAAACTTCATCAACAAAAGAAATCACTTCCTGGGAACGGACAAGAATAGTTGTTAATACTGTTAATACCTCAGTTTCTTTGTTATTGTAATTCTACTCTGAATATAAGGCAAACTGAAAAAAGTTCATTTTCATATTCCCCATAATTAGTTGTCCTTTTTGTCACATCATCCTATTTATAATTTAGCAAACACAGTAATTTGCTGTTTACAAGTTCATCTGGAGGGGAATAAACAATGTTTTTAATTGAAAAACTGTTTGAAACAACCTTGAATCCAAAATGAAAGTTTTTTAAGGTGTTTATTTCTTGTCTAATGTGTGTTATCTGTTGCTGTTTGTGTGTGTGTGTGTGTGTGCACAGATCATCCAGGACCGTGTGTTGGAGCACGGCTCCAGGAGCAGCCTGATGTGGAACAGTCACCCTGGGGGACTCTTCGCCCTGCCGCAGTACTCCGGATACCTGGGGGACTTCCCCTTCTACTACGCCACACTGGGTCAGTAGCACAGACACAGACGCCATGAACTGTACAAAGTGCTGTTACATAACACCTTAACACACCTGTGTAGCAATGAGCATAAAGGTTGCTCAGAGAAGTTTCTCCATCACTCCTTTTGAGCAAGAACAGATTTTCAGTCGTTTTTGGGGTCCAGCTGCAGCTCTGGATTCGGAGCTTGTCTGAAATATGGCCTCCACCCCTGATCTACTGCCCGAGCTATCGCAGCAAGTGGAGTGGAGGAATGGGCCTTTGACGGATGTTTGTATTAGTCGTGCTGACACACCAGCCCGTCCATCATTGGGTTTTGAGTCAGCATTGCTACTGGTGCTACCTCTGCAGCGAGGCCAATTCCTCCCGCTTCGGTTCAGCAGCGCCGAGTTTCCCCCCGCCACATATCTGTGACCCAGGAGCCTCTCCATCCCTCACTCCTTCACTCCATCATCATCCAGCGCTCACACACACATACACGCACAGATGGCGACAGTACGGACGCACAGATTCAGCTGATGGAGCACCCGGAGAGGAGGGCTGATATTGAAATGGACGGGCACGGTGACAGGCGTGGATTACAACGCCGGGGAGTTTATTTGTTTGTCAAAGAGGAAGCAATTAAACACGGATGGGCTTTCTGGGAGACAAGGTGGCTTGTCGCTGATGGGTAATTGAGTAAAATCAAAGCTGTGGAGTTTGTTTCAAACTGACATTTCTTCTTGTTCTCAAAGAGCCCGAAACGAGACACACACTCACATGAACAGGCAGAATCACACAGCGGGAGCAGAGTTTGTTTTAGTTGCTTTAGTTATTTGGACTTTTTACATTTCGAAGGGGAACATTACTGGATTCTTCAGGCTGATAACAAACTTTATACTAGAGAAAAAATATATAATAATAATAATAATAAAATATATAAATATATATATTTAACATTTAATGTTGTTACATTAATAATATTTTGTGTAATAAATAATGATAATAATAAATAATACATTTTATTTATATATCGCTTTTAAAGGTACTCAAACTCGCTAAAACTCTAATAAACAACTTTATAATAAGAAACGACAGCAAGATATCCAAGACATCAGTTAAAATAATGTTAACTATAAAATAACAAATTAGATTAACTATATAAAACTGCCAAAACACCTTGTTCTGATTCACTCTCCATGGCCAAAAGTATGAACACCAGAATATTTACACACATAAATAATGTTTAGGCATCTTTTTCCAAAAACTATTGGCATTTATATCCAGAGGTTTGTATAGTTATTTGAAATGCCTGCCACAAGGCCGATTAAATCACAAAAACCTCCGTGGCTCAGACTCAATGCACAGATCCACTCTCCACCTGCAGTCAGAACTCCGATCCAAGGCCTTGTGTTTCCAGCGGGAGGCGGAGAGCTCCGTGCCCGGCAGCAGCGGCATCTCTCGCCGCCAACAGCAGAGCTCCACCCCGCTGCTCCGCCAGTCTTCTGTGGCCAACACCAACACGGTGCTGCTGGGCCCCCTAGAGGGAATAGAGGCACGAAAAAAGGACCAGGACGAGGGCTGAGCCGGGTGGACTGTCAGACCCTGCTGCAGGAAAATTAGAGTTTTTTAACCAGAGTCTGGTGCTCATGAAAACACTTGCTTTTGAACACAGCGGCCACCAAACTCACTAACTAAAAGTTCTTTAGAGTTGCTTTAAGTGAAGAATTGACATACTTATTCATTGTAAGGAGTAGGGATGGGCGTTTGAAAGAAAAATTGAAAAAAAATATATATGTATAATAATAAATATACTATGCACTTTTATTTTGAAAGGACGAAAAGAGACTTCCTGTCGATCATAAAACTAACTCAAGTGAGGTGATGTTGTAAAGTTAACATCAAGGAGTTAAATATTTTAGCCCCCGAAGAAGCATGAGGTTATTTTTCACAGTAATCTTCATATTTAAATGTGTTTTCTGTTTAAATAAATTTTGGATAAAATTAAACTTAGTATTCATGCTAGCAGGGTTTGATACAGTAAGCTAGTTTTACTCAAATTAATCATCAATCATCTGTGTGTTTTATAATTGTTATTGCAACTTTCAATTTGCAAACTGTAGCTTTATCCAACTAAATTCTCAGCTCATTGGCTGATTGACGTACAGCCGCAGAACTGAACGTTAGGCCGTGTTTTAGTTCAGTGAGTACTGATACACAGTCAGAGATCAAATTAAAATGAGAAAACACACAGGTCGAGTAAAAGTCCCACGTGATCGACCAGATTCTTAACGACCATTAATCGATCATCGATTAATTATTCCCATCCCTAGTAAGGAGTCACAGGCAAAATAGTAGGTGTAAAGTGAGTAGGGTGATTTTATTGTTTTATGCAAAGGATTTTGAATTGTCTTGTTGTTGTAATATAAATAAACTTGCCTGGCCTCAGTAGGAAATAAAATGCCTAAAATACCAGTTATGTTGTAGCATTAACTTTCCCCCTATTTGAAACTAAACCATGCAAACAGCCCATTACTAGAAGTGCATTGAATTGTGTAAACAGGCACAGCAGTGGCCTGAATCAGTCAGCAAGCATCCTTTAGTGTTGCTATAAATATTTAGATTTTGACATGTGTAATGTGCTGATACAGGATGTGATAAAAGTCTCTGAGAATCGAGATAAAGACCAAAAACAGCACATGCATCCAAGATTTACAATAAGCTGCATGACAGTAAATTCGTTTTTTTTTTAGGTTTTGTTGAAATTTTCATGGAAGTCTGTTTATGAGCTTGTTAGAAATTTACATGCCAGGTGTTTAAAAACTCTGCACACTAAACTTTTTCATTACGAGTCACAAGGAGGCTTTAGTAAAGTTTTAAGTATATTCCTCATCATAAAAGTTGCTCAGTGGCGGAAAGGAGACTCCTCTAATGCTATCTCCTCAGCGCCATGCTTTGTTGCTTTGGGTTAGATTAGATTTAAATTAGGAAAAGTTGAACGTCCTCTATGATCCGTCTTGCTCAATATCTTATTTCCTGCTCATTTTCAGCCTCGATTACTCTATTTCAACATCAAGTCAGACTGAATTTAGAGTCACATCAGCACTTAGTCGCGTGTTCATTGGCTTCTAGACACAGCTGAAGAGTTTCCAAAATGAAATATTCAGTGATCAAGAGATTTGGTGTTTTCAAAACACATTAACGTTGTTGAATATTTTAGGACGGGCTTGAAAACGTACATCCCTGACGATTATATCATCTATATTTCTGAACCGCTGACAGATTTGTTTCATCTTTAACCGAAAATAGATGTGAAGTGTCTGTAAATGAGAGCCTTCAGTTCTCTTTCAGGGCTTTATTCTTTTCAAAGAGACTGAAATTACATGGAGGACTAACAGACGGCTCCTGCCTTCACTGTTTTTCTGGATTTGTTAAAGTGACCGTTTTTCTCTGTTGTGTTTCAGGTATTAAACCGTACCCCAAGTTCACAGCGGTCATCCATGCCGTCTCTCCTCTGGTGTCCCAGTCGCAGCCCATACTCAAGCTCCTGGTAGCTGTGGCCAAGTCCCAATACTGTGCACAGGTAACGGATTTATTCATGTGTGTTTGTTTACTGCAGCATCCCCAGAATCCTCCACTGATCTCCACCTTGTGACTCCCCAAATTGCGCCGCATTATGCAGCTCATGCGGCTGTTTTGCGATCACATTTTCCAACCAGAACAACAACAGCGCTCATCCTCAATCCCTGTGCGTGCATGTGTGTGTGTGTGTGTCTGTGTGTGCGTGTGTGTGTGTGTGTGTTAACTCCGGTGGATTGAATTAGAGCAGCAATTTGTAGCAGTGCTACATCTGTCTCCATGGCAGCGAAACCCCCTTCAGCACAGCTGGAGACGGCATGTATTGATTCCCCTGCTTGCTCCTTACCAGCACGGGAAATGAAATGGAATTTGCTCCCCGATGGCTGGTTCTGTGTGTGTGTGTGTGTGTGTGTGTGTGGGTGTGTATGTGTGTGTCTTTGTTTGTTTGTTTGGCCAGGAGAGTGTGTGAGTAAGCGAGTTTGTATTTTGTGTAGGAGGGGGATGCGTTTCTGTGTGAGCGCCGTGCATGAATGTGCAGGTCTGTGCTTGTGTGTTGTGCAGCGTGGTGTGTGTGTGTGTGTGTGTGTGTGTGTGTGTGTGTGTGTGTGTGTGTGTGTTTGTCTGTCTGTGTGTGTGTGTGTGTGTGTGTGTGTATGGGCTGTGGAATATATGATATGAATGTGTGTTTGCGTAGGCGGGATGCTCGAACATGTGTGTGTTTCATACCTGTGTGTATTTTGTGCCCGTGGTTATCCGTGTGTGTATCATACCATCCATGTCAGTGGTTAGCATGTCGACTTGCTGTGAGTACAGCTCGTTATTATTTCAATTGTTTGATACTAGTGTCTGCACAATACCTTGGTTCTGGTCCTGATGTCAAAACTATACTTCATTTTAAGCAACGTCGACATATTGGGCCTTTATTGCAGCAACATTCTCTTAATTTGCTGCGAGAAAGGAGAAAAATAAGAGAAATTTGTGCTAACTTCCCTCATTATAATGTTTTGTTAGATACTTTTTTTGTCATAACAAGATGGCAACTCCTAAAATTGTTGATGAAAACAGACAAGGCCAAAACATGAAAATCTTCCCTCTCTTTCTGTCACTATTATTGATTAATGCATATATTTGCATGATGGTCAGTGCAGATTGGCTCTCACCTTGGTTCAGGTGGGTGCGATTGAAGCATTGAGCATCACTAATAAGCACAGAAGTCAGGAAGACTCGGAGTAACTGCAAAGCTGCTTTTTTAATCATTCAACCTGATGTTTTTTCATTAGATGACAAGATAAGAGCTGATGTGAAATAAGTTTGACTAAACTGACAAAATTATAAACTGACTAGATTGACTGACTGAAATGTTTAATATAATCTGATAAAGAGAATTATGTTGAGTAGGGCACAATGCTGCTACAGAAAGTCTGACTATATGCCAATAGTGTTGATTTTCTTCCCCCATTGTTTCATCTCTGAAGCCTTGGGGTGAAAATCTGATTATAGATTTTTTTTTTTTTTTTAAATAACTTGGGTACTTCCAATACCATCAAATGTTAGTCTTGCATAGCCAGACCTCTCTCCACAGTGCTGTGTCAGCGCTGGAGAGAATGGCTGCACCCATTAAAATTCTTGGATAAGGGAAAAAAACAACTTGAAGTTTTGCATGAGCAAAGCTTGATGGAAACAACAGAATTGGATAAAGCTTTCGAAAATGTGCATTAAAGTTTTTATGCTAGCCTGAGGTGGTTTTTGTCTTTTTTGACAAATATTTAATGAACTAAACGGGAGATTGAAACGATTTTTTCAAAAAAGTTCTGACGTCATGAACATTTAACTCAACTGATCAGCTGTTTCCGCTCTGACGTGAAAAACAATTATAAGTTTCCCAGTTGAATCCTATTCTTGAAGATTTCTCTCCATTTTCTCTCGTGGGCGGCCAAAGTTGTCCAAGTTGTTTCTTGCACAATCTCTACTTCTTCTCCTGTTTACTGACAGATTAGCCTACAACAACACATTACACTGCCATCTTCTGACAAAAGTATGTTTATGCAGCTTTGTTTGTTCGCTCTAAACCAGTTGATGGAAACGTGTTTTTCTTTAATGCAACATTTCAAAATTCACTTAGACTTTAAAGGAAACACGGCTTGTAATAAGCGACCAATGGCAGTGTACATCCGATGAGTCAAACTAATTGAATGGGTATTTAAGTGGAGATTGTATCATTTTAAACACGTGGTTCTGAAAAGTGTTGTTACTTTTGACCAGCTTATTTGTGATGCTGGTGAACAGTGTAGAACAAGTGATCAAGTAGTCCTTGAGTGGAGTAAGCAGAATCAAAACTCATCCTTTAAATTCACAATTGCTCCAAAAAAAAACTGGAAGAGTACAGACACGAGCAACCAATCGATTCCAACTGTTTGTGTTCCTGATACATTTCAGATTCAGAGGTTCGATATTCAGCCCTACATCTGCTCGCTGAAACCCAAACCGCACATCCCGTTATCTGCACGACCTTTCACCCAAGCCTTCTCTCATAATAGCAGCTTGAATAAATAAACTCTGCCTTCTTCTTTTTAATTTTTATTGAGGTGCTTCTGTGTTTGCATTCTCCAGGCTGTGCACGCTAAGCTGAGAGCCAGGTACACAGCCGGGGTGTTTTTCTTCCACTCTCAGCGGACCGAAAGGAGGAAAGAGCGAGAAAGGAGGGATGGGGAGGGTGGAGGGGGGCGGCTGCTGAGGAAAGGGATATAAATAAATGAATGGAGGGGAGAGAATGAAAGAACTGAGAGGGTGGAGGAGGCTAAATTGGATGCAAGAAAGCTTTTGAGGCGCATTCTGACACAGTGGCCCTCCTGCTGCGTGCACATGCATTGTGAGGGAAACGTTTCTTCCTCACATGCTATAGATACATCAACACCCTTCTTCACCATTTTCCTGCAGTCATACACACACACACACACACACACACACACAATGGCACCATCAGCACCCTGAGAGGGCTGGTGGGCTGACAGAGACACCATCTGTCTTCCTAATCAAGGAGTAGAGCCCCTGTATGAGTGGAATAACACGTTCCTCAGCTTTGTGTGCGCACTGTATACCTGTTGTTATCTCACAATGACAAACACTTCCTTGGCCTTATGAGTGATGCTTGTTCTGCTTTTTATCTGTACCGGCTTATAACGATGAGATAATTTGGCCCATTCATCAAACAGCTGTGTGTCATCTTTCTTTTTAGACCAGCAACATATTTCCACACGCTAACACACAGCTGCTGCACAGAAAACACCGTAACACAGACATCCAAACGGCTTCCGGCTCATCGTTTGGCAGGTCCAGTCAGGGTGCAGAGTCCCCGAGGGGGAAACCGCTGCTGCTGCTGCTGCTGCTGCTGCTGCTGCTGTGACGTAGTTAATGTCAGGATCATGCGAAACTTTATTGATCCCTGCAGGGAAATTCTTGCGGTTCTCTTCCATCTGGGACGTCTGAGCACAGTGTCGGCTGCTGCTCTGCACGCTGGAGCCGGGATGGATTAATTTACTGACTTGTTCAAGGACATTTCAGCAGCTGACACACAGCAACTGAACACTGCAGGATGGGAGGAGGATGATGATGCGTTCATATCGTTTTCCTTATCTCTTATTGCATATTCAGTCCCCACAGGTTCACACAAACCAGTTCCTAGGGATAAAAATGTGTTAATATTAGTTTTATGTGCTTTTGTTTGTCTTTATGTCTCAATCTGTGTCATTCTCAGCCTCTATTTTACAGGATAGTTAAAAGATTTACTGTATCAATAAACTACAGTGACACGCTATTAACTTGTTCATTTTCACGGAGAAAAAAAAAGTTTCCTGAAAAATGCCAACACGCATACTGAAACTGTTAAATATTTAATATGATTTTGAACAACATTTTCGACCGTCCCACAACTTTGTGTGTGCCACGGAAATGGAGGAACTGGAAGTGAAAGCACACGGCAGATGGTGGTGCTGCAGCTCCAGGCAAAGCTCAGAAAACGTCAAACTAATAAATCTTTGGAAATACATTTTTCACCAGCTATTTTTAAAAGTTTTCAAGTTTAAAGGTGGTGCTGTGAAGCTTCCATTTGATTTACAATCCATGCTCACATTCTTCACATAGTTTGCTGTTGTGTTGAGCTGCACAGTGACTGCAAACATAGTAAACTATCTGCATTAGAACATACTGTATATATTTTATACTATATATAGTATTAAACAGCATTTAGGTGGGATATACTGATTGAAATATTTCCTCCAACATCCACCAGCCTTGTCTTTGAAATTAACTTTGTGGCTCTTTACACAATGGTGGAATCTAACGAAGTACATTTACTCAAGTACTTTATTAAACATTTGAGGTATTACTTCTGTTCCACGACATCTCGGTAATAAAGATTGTACTTTCTCTCCACTATATTTCTCTAATTAGTAAATTGTTTCTTTTGACTACTTGTCAATGTTGAGATCTTTAATACAACATTTTTTTAATGTATTTATTATGTAAGTTTATTGTGTATTGCTTTTTTAGTTTTTTAGTGGTCACTTCATGTACTGTTTCCTTTCTTTGTTATGCCATATAATGCCCATAAAAAAACTGAGCTTGAACTATGTTTAATTTGGTTTATGGAACCGAATCAAACTGAAAAAAAGTTAGATTAACTAAAATTAGTCTAAATAATTTATTTGATTGGCTAATCACAGTTTGGGGGAGGAGTTTAGTAAACATTTTGTGTCACCAAAAACTAGAGCCTGACAGATATATCGGTTTACAGATATTATCGGCCGATACTGGCCAGTATATAATGCGGCTACATAGCACCCTTGCCTCACATCAAGAGGGTTGCCGGTTCAACTCCGGTCTGCAGCTCTTCTATGTGGAGTTTGCAATGTCAGCTGGGATCTGCTCCAGCCTGAGTGCAGATAAGCGGTTAAGGATAATAAATGAATATATAATGCTGATAATGTTGCTTGCTGTGATTTAGAAAAGCCATTATTTTATTTTTTTTGTCAGCAATTGACAGTTTATTTAGCTATTATTTTCCTATTTAGTCTTTATTTTCTCAGTTATCATTTATAGAAATGGCTGACATTGTGATACATTGTTTGTATAATGTAAAATAAAGTTAAATATTATTTGATGGTAAAAAGTTTAATGTTTAAGAATGTAGCTCTCTGGGTACCTTTGTGGTGGAAAAATCGGTGCACAATCCACATATATGAGGTCTATCTTCATTCCAGCTCAAAAAATCACTATATCGGTTATCGATTAATCTTCCTTTCTGAAATCAGTATCGGCATCGGTCTCAAAAATCACACATCAGTTGGGTTCAACCAAAATATAAATGCATGAGATGAATCTGAAATATAAGAATGTAAAAGTGTGTGTGAGGGTTAGGGCTAGGACAGAAGTTGTGTCATGTATGTGTGTGTATGTGTGTGTTCCTCATCAAACATTAATGAGGTCTGTGCAGTTAGGTGCAGTGAACGGGAAAGGTTAACACCGTGACACGTCCCTGCCAGCTGACCTGCAGAGTCTAAGTCATATAAAACATGAATCTTGCATGTAAAACATCGTCTGGTTGGAGTCGGGAGTGTGAGATAATGTGGGGGAGGAAAATATGTGTAGTTTGAAATAGAGATTTGTGAGGAAACTTCTATTTGTGACCTGTGGGGGCAGTAATAGAACGAATAGAAGCGACACAGTCCTCCGGTAGCAGTCTCTCCCAGCTGCAGAGCCGGAGGCTGCAAGTTGCTAATAGGCTAACTGTTAGCTCTGTAGCAGTAAAGTGTGTATGCTATAGCTACAGGAGGTGTTCACTTAGCGATCTCTGTTTGTTTACAACAAGCGCTGGGCGGACACTGTGCACAGTTAGTGATGGTTAATTAAAGATCGCTATGTTTATGATAATTAGCCATGCTGCTTTGTTTTGATCAGCTGCTGATGTTGTGCAGTTAGCGACGGCGGCCACAGTTGCATCTCCAGTGTTTAATCTGTCGTGTATGTGATCACGGATCACAGTCGAAACTGTCGCTAAGCGATTACACAAGGCTAGAAAACCATATTTCACCTCCGGAGTCTCATTAATCCCTCTGGGGGATTTTATTTTTTTACTTATCTTATTTTAACTTTTATGAATTTTAGTTTTAGTTTCAATTTGTGGTTTATAAGTTATTAATAGTTATTAAAAGCTCATGCTTACATCATGCATGTAAAGAGTTGTAATAAAACATTTCAAAATGCATGTGCAACTCGGCTGAATAAAAGTCTGTTGGTCCAGTCATATATTGTGTCATTGTAGTTTTCTTAATTAGTTTTCTTTATTATTATTTTCACACCCCTAGTTAGAAATGAAACCCGACAATGTGACGTGATTGGCTGTAGAAACCGTTCAAGGGTCCGTAATTGGAAATATTTTATCCCTTCAGCTGCCCTAACATTCAATCAGCCTGTAATGAGGTGACATTTGCCGGCCGTAGGTCACGTAAATGTCACATGTTGAACAAGCTGAGGGAGCGAGCTGCAACTTGTTTTGGTGTGAGGGAATTGAATCAGAAACGATGCAGGTATTTGTAGGTAATAATAACTTTATTTTGTCTTTCAGATCATCGTCCTGTGGAACTGTGACAAGCCTCTGCCGGCCAAACACCGCTGGCCCGCCACCTCAGTGCCCGTCATCGTCATCGAGGGAGAGAATAAGGTAAACCTGATAATTTCTAACTATCGTCTTACACATATTCTCTGTGAACTGTAGAACTACTGTATCCTGACATGTTTCATTCACTCTGAGAGTTTCTGGGAGTTAATGAGTTTCGATTTGTGCCGCACTGATTCCATTAAAGGACAGTTTGTGTGGTTTCAATTAAAGCTCACTAATGGGAATAATATACATCGGAGAGAGAGAAAAAAAGTGCCACTGAGAGGCTAATGCACGTTGTTAGGAAAGATAAGAAGCCAGTAATGGGTAAGTGCATATGCGTGGTAGCATTTTAATGTATTTATTGCTGTTTGTTCTTTACTTTATCATAACTAAAGATCTAATTAAGTGAAGAAAGTGACATCTCTCTGGAGAAATAAGTCACAGTTGAGTTGCATTATGCACTATAAATATACACAATAAATGCATGCCCAGCAGAAGACCTGCAGCATTGATTTTTAATTATGTTTCAGGTTAAATTTTTCCTTAATGTGTTTAATTATTTGTGATTTCCATATCCATGCAGCCATTTAAAAGTCATAATTACAAATCTATATTTAAATCCATGTTTATTACGCATGTAAAAAAGACTGAGTTCATTATGTGCTGAATGTTTATCTGCATGTATCTATTAATTGTTTGGTAGAGAAATATCAGCTATTCATTGCATGTGTATATATATTTTATTTAGTGCATATTGCAACTTGGCTGTGATTGATTTCTCCAGGGAGATTTTGTCATTTTTCTTCAGTTGATTAAATATTTAGTTATGATTAAAGTGAAGAATATAAACAGCAGGGGGGGGAAAGTGACAAATGTGGAAAATGTTTCAAAAGTCTCAGATAATATCTTTAAGAGGAGACACTATCACTGAATAAGTAAAAAAGTAAAATATATAAATATATTTAACTAATGGATATTATCATGAAACTTCCCGAGTTGATTAGTTACATGGAGAGTAAGTATTTTTGAATACAAGCTTTCTGAAATGTAATGTTTAAATATGCAAATGAGGCATTATCTAATGTTACGTTTTCAGATAAATATACAGATGCAACTAGACAAAGTTGAGCAAAAGAAACACCTAATTCTGGATGTTTTATTTACACTTATCTTAAAGAAGAAATGTTATAGAAGCAAAATTACCAAAAATCCCAAAATTGACCAGTGTCTTAAGTTGCTTGTTTTGACTGACTTACTCAAACATATTCACCTTACAAACATATAAAACGGAGAAAAGGAGCAAATCCTACAAGTGGATAAACTGAAACTCAAGATTTTTTTGCATTTTTGTCTTTAAAAATGTTATGTAGTTATGTAAACTTATTATGTAATTATGTTGAAACTTAACTCCATAGTTGCTGTCATTTATTGACCATTAAAAACTGAAACTTGAACTATGGTGAATTTACTTTATGGAACAGAATCAACCAAAACGAGTCGGTTTCTTCACTGTGATTGGATAATCACCATTTGGGGGCAGGGTTTAGTAAACATTATGTGTCACCAAAAAGTAGAATCCAACAGATATTATCAGCCGATACTGGTCTATTACAGGAATATCGTTATCAGTGTATATGCTGTCTGATATGATATGTTTTCATAGAGTATATAATGCAGAAAACGTTGCTTGGCGTGATTTAGAAATGCTCTTTTTTTTAATAGTCAGCATTTGACTGACACTGAACAGTAATGATTTACAGTCATGAGAAAAAATCAACTAAAGGGACATTTTTTTGGACAAATATAATGATAACAACAAAAATAGACACATCCTCAGAATCCAAAGACACCACAGGAAAAAACATCACACCCCACATGGCTGGGGAAAGGAATGTCAAATCGCTTAAATGATGTCAACTTGATAATGATTTTGGTTATTATTAAGAAAACCATGTTAAATGGCTAGATATCAGCTCTTAAAATAAACTCTTATGAGCTATTTTTGTTGTTATCATTATATTTGTCCAAACAAATGTACCTTTAGTTGTACCAGGCATTAAAATGAACAAGAAACTGAAGAAAACAATGGTGGTCTAATAGTTTTTTCCATGACTGTATATTTAACTACTTTTTTATAGATGGAGGTGGTTGATTTTGTATTGATTGACCAACTGATGAATCAACTGCACCTTTAAGCTCTTTCGGCACATTAGTTTTGTTTCCTTGACACATATTTTTTTTAAATGCTTTCAAGAACACAGGGGGAAGAAAAAAGGTTTGAATAAGACAGAAATGTTCATAAAAATAATGTTTGATGTGTGGGCGTCAATTGTTTTCTCCCTCTGTTCTTCTGACTGACGCTGTCTTAAGAGACAGAGTTGTTTTTTGTCAGTAAAGCCTCCTGCCAGACATAAACCCAGAGCCCTGAGCCCTGAGCATGCCTCAGTGGCATTTATTATGACAACCTTTTAAGGCTGAAGACTCTGCCCTGCTGCAGGGGCTGCTGTGTTTCTCTTGACCTCTCTTTGACTTCTTCTTGTCAGAGTCAAAGGTCAGACGTGGACCTTTGACGGGGTGATTTTTTTTTTTGCCTCTAAACGCTGATCTGAGCTCAGCTTTTTTTTACAAGCTCACGAGGTTGAGGGTTTGTTTTTGAGGGGAAACTGGATCCGGTCGCTCATCTGTATTCTGAGTCGTCAGACTCATCTGACGCCGTCCCCTCGCTCGTCTCGCTCGTGAGGACTTAACTTCACCTGCCAATCACAGGAAGTGCTTTTCACATCAGTGTCAGTCACCCGGCGGTAGGCTGGGTTTATGGTTTACCTCTCCCCGTGGCTCTGAGTGGTTTCTCCCAAGCTGTCAATCACAGCGGGAGGGCTCTGTGCGTAGCTGTGTGTCCATGAAAAGCGAGCAGAACAGGCTTAGCGCACCGCCGTTGTGTGTGTGTGTGTGTGTGCCAGGCTGCCTGTGGTTTGTTGTGGTTGTGGCGCGTTCTGTGTTTACTGTGGCGAGCCAAGCTGTGTTCCTCCACCCCACAGAGGAAGAGAGAGAAACAGACTTTTTCATCCCTTTTGCCTTTTTTCCTGCCACTTTCTTGCTTCATCCCCTCTCTCTTTCATCCCTTTCCTCGCTCACAGATCCTCTATATTTTCCCTCTTTATCATTTTCTCTCACTCTCATCTTCTTTTTGCTTCTCTCTACCATTGCATCCTCGTCTCTTTTCTCCTCTTTATTTGCTGTTTTTGCATACTCTCCTCACGATGGAAGCCAGAATTTTACAAATGCTGGTAACAGGTCAACAACAGTCTAAGTTCCTCCAATGCACCCTCTTCTTCTGATTTTTTTTCAATTATTTTGATGTCCCTGTTAATTATTCTGTCAAGAGCTCGATTTAATTTTCTGTAAAATGTATTTTCTACATGACGACTACATTTTGATTAAAAGCTTCAACACTGACAGGAATAAAAAGATAAAATAAAAATAGCTGAATCCTTTCATATATTTATTTATTTATCGTTGCCCTGAAATAATTAAAATTTAAACAAACTAAAAATATTAGGCTCAGCCAACGAAAAATACACCATGTATATAAATTGTATACCCTGCATAATTAAAACTTCCTTAAAAGTTTGAAGAGCCAGAAAATCCAACAGGAAGTAGTCTTAATGATACCCCTTCACTTCCTCACTTGTTTCTCTTTCAGTTCAGAAATCTTCCTTTGCTTTAGACAATTTGTTTTTGTCCTCTTGCCTCCTTTTTCCTCTTCTAGTACCAGTACATAATAAATATAGCAAGATGTGACTAATTGCTTTACACATTTTACAAACTAATGACAAGAACCAGGCTTGAAAAAACAAAACAAATTTTTCCTTGCATTTTTGCACTTTTTTTCATTATTATTATTATTATTGTATTGTATTTATGTATTTATTTATTTTTAAAGTACTATATAAACAGCATTAATACATCTACACATGATAGATTTAATTTAATTTAATTTTTTCATTTTTTAATTGTATTTATTATTTTATTATTATTTTTTGTATTATTTATTTATTTTTTTTATTTTATTTTTTTTCCATCTCCTGCCTCACCATTTACCTTACTTTATATACTGTATTATATAATAACAATGTGCTACATATATGACAAAAAAATATATGAATGTGAATTTCTATTTTTAATTTTAAAAAGAAAAGAAAAGCTTGGCACTACAATTTTAATCCCACACACTTGCTGCCATGGATTATCACTAAAGCAGCACATGTGTATTAATTCACAGCAGAAAAAGTTCTCCACAGATGCACTTTTTATTTTAGTTTCAGCAAAGTTTGCGAGAAAAAAAACAAACTACAGTGTCCATCTGTTTTAGGAAATGACTAATCCTTTCTTTGAAGAGTGACAGGCATGATCAAATTCTTAGTTCTGGTCTTGTCTGGTCTGGGATTTGTTGACAGTTAGAAAAAGATGGAATAACACCAATCTTATCCTTAAACCGTGTTCCTCCTCTCCCTCCCTCTGTCCTTCCCTCTGTTGTCCTCTCTGTTTCTCCGGCGCGGCGGCCAAAAAAGCTGGTTTATGACTGTTGATTCAAGCCGTGTGAGAATCCCAGCAGCGCTTAATATGGTTTACACAAACTGGTGGTCCTCCTCTCTCCTTCTCCGTCTCCCTCCTCCGCTGCTGTCCTTTAGAGAGGAGGTGAAGTGCTGGAGGCAGATTCCTGCTGTAAGAGCTCACATTCCTGGAGAGCACCAGGAAGCCCCGGGCTAATATGTCGCACTTCTAACATTACAAACCATCTGGGGGTTGGAAACACCAGCCTCTCATGCTCTTTCTTCATTTATTCTGCCCTTTTTTAGCTGTTTGTCTCGCTGTCACTGTCTCCAATCTTGTTTTCTCTCGTTCTGAGACATTCTGCTGAAAAACAAGTGGAAAACGCGGTGATGGGATTGTTTTGTTTCCTTCGATATGCCCGCAGGACGTTACAGCAGTAATGATGACACTAGAAATGAGAAGGGAGGCGCCGCCGCATCTCCTCTTTCCTCTCAACCCTCATTTTCTCCGTCCTTTTCTTCATCCTGTGAATACAACTGTCGCTCACACACTTCAGCTCCTTCGCCCTGTAAGAATTTGAGTGACAGTCAAAACTCTCAGTTGCTGTGTTGCCTCAGGAGAGTTTTTGGGGGAGAGGGCGATTCGATGGCACTTGACCGAGCCCCTACAGTGCCATCGAGGCTCAGCTGTGTGAGATGATTGCAGGAAATGAGGGGAAAAATTAAGCATAAAATCCATGTTTCACGCAATTTTTTCCCTGCAGAAATGGTACAAAAGTCTTAATTCTCCCAATTTAAGCTCTTAAAACAGTATTTAAAAACTTATTTTTATCCGTATCTACATTTTTTTCAACATTGTAGCAACTATGTAAAGTAACTGTATCCCAAATCGGACACCGTTCGGCTGAGATTCTATCAAAATTTCACATTAACTACTAATATAAATGATCATGTTATGCTTCCAATTAATTAAATGGGGTGAAACTAAAGTCTAACTTCTTATCTTTCAAAACGTATATTGTTTTTATCGTGTACGTTAGCCTCGGGTTTACTAGAGTCAGCAAAAGGACGCTAACACTGGTAAATTAGCCTAGCACTAACTTTATCCCAAATCGGGATATCACATTAACTTTCGTATTGTAATTAGACATGTAAATCTCCATGTACATAAATGAAATTTCACACGTAGATTGTTTAATATGTATAAATCAATTATACCTACACTGGTGGTGACGATCTTATTCGAAATGGCCGCGAAAACACCGGAAAGTGCGGCATTGTAGATGTGTCCGATTTGGGATACAGTCTTTATATATATGTTCGCAGTGTTTTTTATTTATTTATTTTTTGTGCCATCATCATCAAATTGTACTCACCACTCACACTTCAATCACAAACAGGCTGATACAACTCAAAGAATTCAGAGGACAGGTTTAATCCAATTCAAAAATAAAACCAACCAAAATAGTCATAGATCCACCCTACCAGTGTACCCTCAGGTCTGAAAATGATTGTTATTATCTCATTTTAAGCAGTTAATTCTGAAATCCACAACACATCTGCAGGTTTAAAAGTTTCCTTTTTTATTTATTTTTCCAAAGTGTTAATCATAGCCAGAATCTTTAATAAAAAAATTATTGTTAGATTTTTCAAATTTACGTCAGTCATTGAATCAGTCATGTGTGAAGAGCACTTCTGCCTGAAAAAATAACCAAATCTAAGCTTAAAATAGTGATATTGCATCAAAATTTTTCTTTATTACCATCTAAATTTAGCCAAATATATACTGTTTGCATTAATCCGATTCTCTAAAAAATTCTGTGTTCCTCATTAACTGGGAAGCTATGAATGATTCAACTGGGACCAACAGTCATGTGGCAAAAAAATCTGTGAAAGTTGGGCAGAACAGCAGGCTGTTTACACAGACCAGACAGGAGAGGACAAGATAAAAACTAAATTATAAACAAAATGTATCCAAAACTTATGGCATCATAAGTGTGTTATACAGCACTAAAGACATTTTTGAGTTTTCACTACTTTTAGTCATGGTTGTGCTGTTTCCATGGAGGTGCAGGAGTTAAACATTGTAGTGAAAAATGAGGCCACAGTGTGTAAAATGTGACAAACAACTTTCTGACAATGCTCTGGGTTAAAAAATGTCCAAACTATAGTTTTTCCTTATTATGTCGCCTATAAGTTGTAGACATTTAGTGAACAAATGTAAATTCAGTCTTTTTATGAATTTTTATTTTATTTTTTTAAATTATTATTTAATTAATGAAAATGTTTCCTTTATATATGTATCAGAAAGAAAATAATCAACAAACAAGCTTTTCTACTGCAAAGATCTGCTGCTTTTCTTTCATTTGCATCATGTAAACTAAGTGTTTTCTAATGAACGGCTGATGGACAGGTGCATGGGAAAATTAAATCATGCAACAGAAAGCCAAGGATGTTTTTTTGAATTAATTATTGACGTTGTACCGTCTCAGGTGTTGGTGATGTGACTCTTCCTGACTCCCCTTTTGATTTGATACTAAATGTAATTGTCAGATTGAGTTTCTGACTGTGGGTTAGATTTAATAAGCTGCCTGAAGTCATCACCTTGGGTAATTTTTTTTCAGAATTCTATGACATTTTGTATAGTAAAACGTGGGTCGATAATAAAAGTGATCATTAGTTGCGGCGCTTTAATGGCCGACAGGCTTCACACGGCTCGGCGGTGGCTGCTGCCCTCAGCTGATGAAGACCTGTCGAGAGTGAGGTCACAGCAGGTAGACACTGCCAGGTGTTTTATAGAGAGAAAAGAGGTCAACACGGACTATTCTCAAATGTAAATGTAATGGCTTTTCAGTGCAGGTGGCTGTTTTTATAAAAAGTATTCATACAGAGGCCTGACCTTCAGCTCTGTGCTGAATAACTGAATAACAGGCTGTTAGTGTGCATGTATGCTGTGTTGTGTGTCTGCGTCCATTAAAGCGATGCATTGTGAGCTGTTTCTTGTTTGTGTGGGAGGTTGTTTGAGTTCGAGCACACATCCAGTTCACACACACACTTCCTCAACGAGAAGCTGCTGCTTTCTCATGCGAGCGCTTTTCATCACAGCAAAAGACTTCCCGTCTAAATACCCTCAAGATGTTGGTCTCTCCATCCACCCACCACCAGGCCCTGGCCACCACCACTCTCTGCTTCCAGTAAATATTCAAGGACTGTCATGTATTACACAGTTCTGGTTTTATTTGCCGTTGAATATATGCGTTTGGTTTTTCCGACAGAGGTAAATGTGTGCCATATGTAGGACACATGCCCCGTGCTGTATCCGTCTGCCTGCATTTATGTGTTATTGATTTAAAAGAGAAAGACGAGCCCGCAGCAGTAATGGAAACTTGTATCAGCACTCTATCACTGTTGGAAACAATGGGCGGCAGCGTGCAGTAAAGCGTAGGATATTGGCTTTTCTCTCCTTCTCTGTGCGCTGCTGTTTGTTGATGTGATGGCTTGCTGTCTCCCGTGAATTCGTAAAGGAGTCATTAAATATGTATACAGTAGATATTTTGAGTTTCTTTTATTCTAAGATTTATCTCAAGGTGAAGCTCTGCCGGTGGATGTGATTTAAAACTCACAAGCATTGGGAAGTGACTGAAAGAATTAGATGTCAGGGAAGCTGGGCTGATCCTTTTAGACAGAGCTGCGATGATGGGTCGTAGACAGAACTATGATGGCAATGTTTTAAGCAAGCAAAAGCCAAACAGTTGCTGGTTTCATGCTTCTTTTTCTTCTTCTATACATGATGTAATAGCTTGGATTTTTTTTTACTGTTGGTTGGTTAAAACAAAGGCCTACTGTTTGAAGATGTCACTTTGGGCATGTTTAAATCGAGAGCATTTATGTGCAGATGAATCAAAAATGAAAATGATCTTTAGTTGCAGCCCTATCTTTAAAGCAGCTATAAGCAATATTTTTTATATTAACTTTGGATTGCATTACTTTTATGGGAAAAAAGGTCACGCTCGACAGATGAAATTACAAGCAATAATCACTAGACTCTGCAATGAGTGTTATTTTAGTGTCTTTCTGCTCATTGTCTTGATTTTCAGGCCTTTTTTTGGGCAGTCTGGGGACTAGAGGTTAGGAATCGGGCTTGTGCCCTTGAGCAAGGCACCTTGCATGGTGGGTTCACTTGTGTGTAAAAAAAGGATGGGTTAAATGCAGAGGTTGAATTTGCCCATTGTGGGATTAATTAAATTATTAATCTTAATCTCTACTCTTAATCTTCATCTTTTCTGATAGTTTTCCGTGTTGATTCACTCTCGTACTGCAACATCATTTCTGGCCATAGTTGGCAGCCCCAAAAAAGTGACTGTAGACTCCATACCAGCACCAAACGACAGACAAAGTTAGCTACTGGATGTTGAACATCACATTGAAACACGTTTCCCATATCAGCATTAACAGTAATGGTGAAGCTGTTGTGTTTCCAGCTTGTTTCTGCAGACTCTACAGGTACATCTCAAAAAATTAGAATATCATGAAAAAGTGAAATATTTTTTGTCAATCATTTCAGAAAGTGAAACTCATACATTATATAGATTCATTACGGGTAGGGTGAAATATTGCAAGCCTGTTTTTCTTGTAATTTTGATGATTCTGGCTTAGAGATAATTAAAAGCTAAAACTCAGTCAAAATTAGAATATTGTGAAAGAGTTCAATATTGGACTCCACAGTTAGTGATGATTTGAGGCCATGTCCTCTGCTGGTGTTGGCTGCGTTGGCTGTGGACTTAAAATAACACAGTGGATCATCTACCAGGAAATTTTAGAGCTCTTCATGCTTCCACAAGCTCTTTGGAGATGCTGATTTCATTTTCCAGCAGGACTTGGCACCTGCCCACACTGGCAAAGGTACCAAAAGCTGCTTCAATGACCATGGTGTTACTGGGCTGGACTGGTCCGCAAACTGGGCTGACCTAAACCCCATAGGAGTCTATGGGCTGTTGTCAAGAGGAAGGTGAGAAGCACCAGATGACCTGAAGGCTACTATAAAAGCAACATGGTGCTGCAGTAATTCATGCAAAAGGAGCCCAACCAAGTATTGATGTATAGAAATGGACAAACTTTTCAGAAGCCTGACATTTGTGTTTAAAATATCCTTTTTCCATATTGATTATGTAATATTCTAATTTCCTGAGACACTGAGTTTTGGGTTTTAATTATCTCTAAGCCAGAATCATCAAAATTACAAGGAAAAACAGGCTTGAAATATTTCACTACGCGTAATGAATCAATATAATATATGAATTTCACTTTCTGAAATGATTGACAAAAAATATTTTGAACTTTTTCATGATATTCTAATTTTTTGAGATGTACCTGCACATGTTCAAAGAATCAGCTATCATTTGTTTTCAGAGTATCATGGCTTCTCTGTGGCGTCCTTCAGCATCTTTAGCATGCTGTGGTCATCTGATCAGGATGCCTTCTTGTTGCATCTCTTTGGAGGTTTTTCATGCACAAGTGGGAGCATGTCCAGGTCACACCCAGGGCATGCTCAACGGATTACATACAGTGTCCGTTCCTGCCTGAGATCATCTCTGGAGTCTCCAGGGTGCCCTGAAGGACGCAGCTAGGGAGAAGTTTGTGTAGGCTTCCACCAATACCTGAGGCTGAGAGAGACCAAAGACTAGTCAGACTAATCCACCAGATTAGCTCTGGCTGTTGACCTGGTTCCATTCAACAGAAGTAAATAGCAGCAATACGGTGGATCATATTGATTACCTGCAGGCTTTTGTTCTTCTACTACAGATATTTGTTTTTATACTAAAGCAATCGTGGACCGACTAGGTGCTCTTTTTTGCAGGACCTGTTCCATGTTGGATGAATGGATTGATGGATTTATTTGGAAATGATGCCCATTTGCTAAAAATCCTGCTAGCTGAGAATCAAAAATGATATATTGTTATTATATTCCCAGATGGTGGATACAATAGTGCATGTTTGGAACAAAACCCTCAAAACAACCTGCAATTATTTAGGATGACATGGAGCTATTAATGTTTCAGTTGAAACCTTCAATGGTAGCTGTCATCTGTGTGAATAAAAAAATGCAGCTGAATGGAAAAACTGTTGGACGATGGACAGGACGGGTTTTACTCTTCCTTTTCTCAGACTTTTTTCACTGCTTTCAGGTCTAGATTTGCTCATTCAGCCTCCTATTTATAAGAAGTGGGGGGAAAATCCTTAGTATCGCGATATTTTGCGTGGTAGTGTTGTATTGATACATGTATTCATATTTAGTGTTCCGACAGGCAGATGGACAGCAGTATTTTCACAGTGGGTTTTTTTCCGGAAGCTGGCTTATTTTTAGGAATATAATGGAGGTATATATGATATATATATATATATATATATATCATATATATATATATGTATGTATTGTCCAAATTGCGCTGCAAAGTTAGGCTTTTTTAATCGTTCATTCAAAAAAATTGAGAGAGCAGTGAAGCTTAATGTTGAGGAAAGCTCTAGAAAATGCTGCAGTTGTTGTCGTCCATACATGTTTGATATCAGTTGAGTTCAGTTTGACTGAATACTTTGTTGGTCAGTCTGTTGGTTTGACTCTCATTGTGGAGAAATAAAAAGACTGACGTGAGATGAATAGACTGAGAATTTTCTCTTATTTGACAGAACAATTCCTGACTGAATCTAATTTTGTGGACACAAAATGCAGTTAAACAGTTAAATCACAATATATTGTGTTGCAATACTCACCATATCGCAAAATTTAAAACTTAAAATCGCAATAATATCATATCATGACTCAAGTAATGGGATAATATCGTATCGTGGGGCCTCTGGGGATGCTCACCTCTAATATTCATGTGTTCCAGACTACAAATGATCCCAGATTATTGCTGCCGAAAGAGATGAATCCATTGTGTTTTAACCCTTTTTACTCTGTGCTTCCCTTTGCAGGTGATGAGCAGTCGTTTCCTGCCCTACGAGACCATCGTGACCGACGCTGTCCTCAGCCTGGATGAAGACACGGTGTTGTCCACCACTGAGGTATCTGGCAATATAATAAAATAGAGTAGAATAGAAAACTCTTCCTCTCTTTCTATCTGTCTCGATAGTTTTGTCCTCTTGAGACAAAACAAAGATCCAGACTCTCTCTCTCTCTCTCTCTCTCTCTCTCTCTCTCTCTCTCTCTCTCTCTCTCTCTCCCTCTCCCAAAAGAAACTCTCTGATTGCATTTTCTCTCAATCTTTTTTTTATTTTTTTTTATCTCTTTCTGTTTGTCCCTGGTGTTTTCCAGTTATCGCTCTGCAGCTCGGTTCTTAAGTCGCTTAAACTACTCTAACTTTTACCCCCAGTGCCTTACTTCTTTCCCTCTCCTCATCTTTTCCTTTCTCTTTTCCGCCTTCCACCGGCGTGTGTTTTGGCGCCCTGTAATCACGCCGTACCTCCAGAATCCCCCATTCGAGAGCAGCACTGTTATGGGCATTTTTGTTCCACATGCTGTCGGGACCGTATCTGTTTTTCCCGTGGACATGTTTTGGCGCAGCACCATGGGAAGCCAGATGCTGCTTTGAACAGTGTAGAATTAGATCTCATAAAGGCTGTTTATGCGGAGGATCAAGATGGCAAGGCAGAACTGGCACCGAGGAGAAAATCCAGCCCCAAAAAACGAATCGACCCTGTTCCTCCCATGAACACAGTTGGATCGTGAACACAAACAATAAGTTTTACAAAAACATCAATGCCAGTAAAAGTTGAAAAGAAGAAATTTGGGCTAAAATACAGTCTTCCAATCTATACACCGCTCCCTCCTAAACGAACAAATCTCAAACCAAACAATCCTCATTTTCTCCTTCTTCCTCAGCTTTCTTCACCTTTAAGTGGAGCGGTTTCCTCCTTCACAAAAACAAACTAGCATCCAGTTCGTCTGCATGATTTTCCATGTTTTTCTATATTCCAGCATGCCCACTTTTTCCAACGATCCTTCCTTTTCATACCGCTTCTATTATCAAAACATTTTCCTTGTGACTGTGTTATCATTCGACTTCCTTTTGCAGGAGCAAAGGAAAGTCAGAGCACTTCTTCTTCTCCTTCGGGATTTGTTCGTAAGCACAAACTCTGGCAGGGAGAGAAGATAAAAATGATGTGTATTGAGTTTTATGGTGGATTTTTGACATAAGTGTTCATTAATATAAGCACTCTCTCGGCGGTAATATGCAGTGTAATGCAGAACGGGCTGTTTGTGGAGCAGCTGAGGCCTTTTTGATGTTTTCATCTAATTATTTGATTGAACGCTTTGATCGCCGCCACAGAAGTTGGCTGCAGGCAGCTGCTTAGGAAAGACTGCTTTGTGTTTGATGAGGTTTCGCCTCTGTTGTATTTTCACTATGGTGTGTTTGAGTGAGCACTTCCTTTGTTATTTCTCCCTGTTATCTCTTTCTTTATCTCTTTGTGTTTTTGAGCAATATGCAGCCTACTGTAACAGAAAATGAATCTCAACAGATTTAATTTACCAACATTTAAAGGAAAATATTTCATGCTTTATATTGTAAAAATTTCCAAACCTGGTAACTGTACATGTATTATTGATTGCTTATGTAAGCGATAATGCACAGCAAGCAGGTCGTTATTATTGTTTTGTCAGGGACTTGAATCACCCTGAAGGCGTTTATTTTACAATAATGACCCTTTCAGTGTCAATAATTTCACAAAAGAAATCAATAATTTGACAAAAGATTATTTGACATAACTGCTTTTATTAACTTAAAAATGTTTTTATTGCTTTCTCAAAAATCTATGATCAGAACTGTCCATATAAACAGTCTGTTGTTCATAGCAGCGGTCTGTTATTTCTGAATAATCATAGAAAGCTATAATAGATCTGTCAGAATCCAGAGTTGAAGATAGGGGCGTAAAACGACTGGTCTAAAGGATTATTAAATTCGTTTTTTAACCAAAAATAAATTAGTTATAACTCATAACAGATAAATAATTGTATTAGTTAGTGGTTCTAAAATGGTTCTTAACCATCTGTTTTCTTTAAAGATCACCAAATTTACGTTTATCATAGAAAAAAAACGTAAAAAACTACTTTTATTATTTCCAACAGTCCTGAATGGATCATAGGTTCCAAAAGTTCCCTCTAAAAATTGTGATGTTTCTGTCAAAATCACTTTATTCTACATGTCTCATTTAAAACATCGCCAAAAATAAACCATTTGGAATAACTAGATCCAGTTAAAAACATAAATACTGCTCTCCTCAACGGAACTGTGAAGCCATGACTGATTCTGCTGAAACGAACGGTCACGTAACAAATCAGAAAATCAGACAGAACTGCAGGCTGCTTACACAGACCAGAGAGGAGAGGGCAGCAGAAATTGAACAATGTATATAGTTCAATATGTATAACATGTGGAGACTCAATTTTTTTGGAAAAGTGTTGTGAAAGTATACATTATTAGAGAAATTCAACTTGCGTTTTTTTATTTTCTTATGATGTATGTCATTATATCTGTGTTATACCATAAAGATGTGTTTAAATTCTTCCCTCTTCTAGAAATGTTTGTGCTGATTCAGTAGAGGTAAAGGTGCATCTCAATAAATAAGAATATCATAGAAAAGTTTATTTATGTCAGTAATTCAATTCAAAAAGTGGAAATAACACATTACATGGATCCATTTCACACAGAATGAAACATTTCATGTCTCAGTTTATTTAATTTATTCTAAATATAATGATTATGGCTTACATTCAATGAAGACCTAAAATTCAGTGTCTCAAAAATTTTTGAATATTACAAAATACCAATTTTAATGTATGTTTAATATGTAAATGTTGGCCTCTGAAAAGTCAGTTTGTCCATTTAGATGCACTCAATACTTAGTTGGGGCTATTTGACTTGAACTACTGGAAATTGACTTTTTCCATTATATTCTAATGTATTGAGATGCACCTGTATATACTGCAGTGAAATATAAAGACACAGTTAGCAGAAAACACCCTGGAATATCTTGGGGTTCAGAGGTTTTAATATGTTCTGTATCGTATGTTAACATCTGTATTTGTGTCTGTCCAGGTGGATTTTGCCTTCACGGTGTGGCAGAGTTTCCCAGAGCGAATCGTAGGCTACCCGGCTCGCAGCCACTTCTGGGACAGCAACAAGGAGCGCTGGGGCTACACATCCAAATGGACCAACGATTATTCAATGGTGCTGACCGGGGCCGCCATCTACCACAGGTACAGTAAACCGTGCTTCACGTAGTTGAGCTCTGATCTGTAAAAAAAAAAAAATTGGTTCCAGTACAGCTGTTTACCTGCTCACTGTTTCTCTCTGCTCTGCTGTTTTCTTTCATGCTCCTTTGCTGCTGTTCAGTTCCCCTTGTGTTATACTGGGATCACAGCTTTGCTCTACTCTGCTCTCCAGTGTTCAGTCGTCTTTCTTTTGACGCAACACTTTGAAGCGGTGATCTGTAGATTATGAAAGTAGGTGTGATGTTCAGTGTTGCACAGCCTCGGGAAACCAGTGTTTTGACACTGGGTACGTTTTATCCAAAAAATGTCAATTTGTCTGCTACACAGCGTTTCATAGTTCCTGCGTTGAGTTTTACTACAGTCCTGTCAGCTTTAATATGGCTTCACTCAGCTGTGATGGGAGCAGTCCATTAAGCTGAAGTCAGCCAATCACTGCAGCCAAACGCTTAATCACTTTCAATAACTCAGTCATTCAATCCATCCTGGAGCCCGAGCAATCAGTCTGTTGATGAACTCAAGAGTTTTACCCAAAGGCTTCAACCTGGAACGTAAAGGTGTCTGAAATCTGTGATGCATTGAAATTAAGTTGTCGACATAGTTCTTTGTGACAAACGCTGCTCTACAGCCAACGGTGGGATTATTCACCTTCACAGGGACGCTTTAAAATACTGGAAACCAGACGCATCTGCACAACTCATTTATAGTATATAATGTTTGCTCTGGTAGACATACTATGACATAATATGATGTAACATGCTTTATAACATACCATACTGTTATGGCCTTTTTTGGGGGGAAATTTATATGACGTACTATGCTATGACTTTTTCGGGGAGATTCTTAACAACACACTATACTATGACTTTTCTTTAACATTTTTATGACATATTAAACTACTTTTATGGTATACTATGCTATGCATTTTTATGGCATTTCTTATTGACTTTTATAGTGACTTTTTTGAGACATTTTTTATGACATATTAAACTGATGACATACCACAGTGACTTTTTTTGGGACATTTTTTACAACATACTATATTATGACTTTTTATGACATTTTTATTGCCATAAATCACACTGTACTATTATTTTTGGGGGACATTTTTATGACATGCTTTACGATGACTTTTTATGGCATTTCTTAATGACGTATTATACATTGACTTTTTTAGTACTGTTTCATAACATATTAAGATATGAATTTTCTATGGCATTTTTATGATTTTTTTTTTTTACATTTTTCATGACATATCACACTGACTTTTTGGGGGGACATTTTCATGACATACTGTACATTGACTTTTATTGAGACTATTTTATGACGTATTAAGTTTTGAATTTTTTTTTCACATTCTTATGACATACGATACTATGACTTTTTATGATGTTGATGACATACCACACTGACTTTTTAGGACATTTTT
This sequence comes from Centropristis striata, assembly GCF_030273125.1. NCBI lineage: Eukaryota > Metazoa > Chordata > Actinopteri > Perciformes > Serranidae > Centropristis > Centropristis striata. Next base: position 21,053,288 of record NC_081530.1, read on the forward strand.
TACTGCTTTTAATGGTATATTTATGACACTATACTATTACTTTTTGGGACATTTTTTACGACGTGCTATACTATGACTTTATGGCATTCCTTATTGACATACTATACTAAATTGACTTTTTTGGGACTATTTTATGACGTATTAAGCTATGAATCTTTGTTGCTTTTTTATGACTTTTTCCCCCTTTTTTACATTTTTAATGACATATCACACTGACTTTTGGAACATTTTTATGATCAACTATTCTATGACTTTTTTGGGACTATTTTACAATATATTAAGCTGTACATTTTTAAAACTTTTTTTACCTTTTTTCATGACATACTATACTATGACTTTTTCTGCAACATTTTTTTGACTATTATTGGGACATTTTTATGACATACTATACTATGACTTTTTTAGTTTTGTGCAGTAACAACACCACATCACTCCCCTCCACTTTACTTACTTCTCTCCTCCCTGTCCTCTCTGCCCTCCCCTGCAGGTATTACCACTACCTGTACACCAACTACTTACCCACTAGTCTGAAGGGCATGGTCGACCAGTTGGCCAACTGTGAGGACATCCTGATGAACTTCCTGGTCTCCGCTGTCACCAAGCTGCCGCCCATCAAGGTCACACAGAAGAAACAGTACAAGGAGACCATGATGGGACAGGTAAGGAGTTCTCATGACTCGGTCCATGTCTATTTTTAAATGTACTGTTTTATTTTACATGGATGAATCATCAGCATACAGTGCTGTTTTCCACCAAAACCGGACAGCTGCCAGTTGAGAGAAGTGGTTTGCATTAAAGTAAAACTCATTACAGGATATGATTGAAGTCATAACAATCTTGGACTCAGACATATTATATAATACACTTTGATTTTGTCCTCCTTTTTTAGAGTTGTGATTCATGCTGCAGCCAGCATTGTTTTCTCCCGTTCACCAGCGTGTGTCATGGTTTTTCAGCTGGAGCCAACTCTTGCTGTTTTATGAACAGCATGAATTACTCTCTTTAAGTCCTTTGGTATGACCCGTGGGTAAACAGGACAAGTCACTTACTGTATAGCCGAGAGACAAAAACACAGAAACAAGTCGTGTCACTTTTTATGGCCTCTGTCAGAGTTTCTCGTCAGGCTCCAGTCTCCCAAATATAGAACATGATCCAGCTGATGATTTATAGAGACACGTTAATGTCAGTCGTCATTCAGTTAATGGTTTTCTCTTGTCACAGCGTCTGAGTCGTGACTCAGATTGAATCAAAGAATGCGGCTGTTTGTTATTGTCAGTCCTTGTCATAAAATGAGAACGTCCCTTTCCCACCAATTATCTAAAGCAGCGGTTTTCGTCTCTGTGCCCCCACATCCCGCCCTGTCATGTTCCAAATATGTTAATTACAAATTATTTTTAAGTGGATCCACAGTGGTACTCACTAACTTTTCCAACTGTTTTCCCATGTTTAGCTAATTATTGCTAACTGTTTATCTATTTTCAGCAAATTATTTAAATTTTAGATCATTTTTAGCTAATTAATTAAACTGTTTATCTGTTTTGAGCTAATTATGTCAACCTTTTATTATTTTTTTAGCTTATTATTTCAACTGTTTTCTATTTTTTTCCTCTTACTCTGTTTCAACAGTTTAACCTTTTTCCCATTATCCATCACTTTTAGCTATCTATGTCAAATGGTGTTACTTTAACTATTTAGATCACTAGTTATTGTAATAAACCCATTTTCAAAAGATCATCTACACACCAATTTTTGATCCTGTTTAGATGTTTATTTTCCTCCTAAACACCAATTTGTTGATGTATAAAATCATAACTTCTTTAATCGAAATTAATTGAGCTACTTTAATATCTTTTCATGAACCACTAAGCAAGAACAAAACTACCCTGTCAGCAAATCCCTGATCTAAAGCAATAATTATTCTTGTGATAATATGTCTCTAACGTTGTTCTCCCTTCTTTGTTCTCGCCAGTCTTCGAGGGCTTCTCGCTGGGCCGATCCAGACCACTTTGCTCAGCGGCAAACCTGCATGAACAAGTTCGCCAGCTGGTTTGGCGCCATGCCGCTGGTCCACTCCCAGATGAGACTGGACCCCGTCCTGTTCAAGGACCAGGTCTCCATCCTCCGCAAGAAATACAGGGACATCGAGAGGCTCTGACAGGACCGGCGCCCCCTGGGGGGAGACCCCACGCAGGGGGAGGCGCACGAGAGAGACTCAGTGGAGAGTAGAAGGAGTAGTAGGACTACAGCAGGATGGACAGGGAGCGACACGGCTCTGTCTTCCACTCAGCACATTGCCAATGACCACAGCGCTGCTGCTGCTGCCAGGACTTGACGCGGGAAGGGATGAATAGGAAACAAGCAGATGGCGTTTGGGTATAAAAAACACAAACAGAAACCGCAAACACAGACAGACAAAGAGGAGTACACAAACTGATGGACATGCCAAACAGTACTGTATGTTTTGCAAATGTGCAAACACACAGCACACACTACTGACGACGAGAACTCTTGGATAGAATATTTTTTTGTACAATGCGAACAAGGACGACATTGACTTTCCTGCGCTCTCGGCACATGTGCAGGATGGTAGAAGAGGGAAGGTGTCCACGATTGCAAACCTGGCAACCCCACCCACCATTAGTCCTACTGGTCGCCCCTTGCAACCCTCCCCAGTCTGCATCAGGACGTAATACTGGACTACCAAAACCCAGCCCAGGAAACCCTGTTCTGAAGTTGATTTGATTTCTGTACAAGTCAGCTCTCTAGAGTCACTGTTGACCCTTTCTCCTCTCTGAGAGGTTTGAAATCGGAGCGTCATCAGTTTAATCTTTTGGTTCTCGTGGCAGAAAAGGTAAACAGCAGTGTCCAACCTGTTATTACAGTGGCCTGACAAGGTTTTTACAGCAATGCAGCCATTATTTGTTGAAATTCTCTGCTATCAAGACACATCCTTGAGCCTGAAAAACATCCCGTCTGTCCTATCCCCGGCTCTTTCCTTGATGTGCTGATATGGCTTTCATAATGGTCTATCTGCGTCCCTGTTATTGCAAAGATAAGTTAGAAAAACATCTCGTTTCATATCCCAATTTCCTCTCATACTCGCTACAGCAGTTGTACTTTTCTCATCTTTTTTTTTTTCACTTTCTTTCATCATCTTTTATTTCCCCCTTCAAACTCTCTGTACTTTCACTCTTCTGTGTGTATGTGTGCGCGTGTGTGTGTCTATGTGTGTGTGCGTGTTGTGTGTACAGAGCCTTGAAAAGTTGGCTCATCCAACCATAAGCTCAAGCGGAGTACATTTTCCCTCCGTTGGAATGAGCGAAATGAACATTTCTGGATGAAATGGAGCAGAACGTTGCATTCTAACCCAAACTCGTTTCGCCCATTTATTTCTTCCTGCATGGCCTCGGAGCACTATCCTTACAGGAGGAAATGGAATAAAATTTCAGCCCATAGCAGGTCTTTAGTGACCAGTGTCATTTCACAGGAGTGCTTGTAGAGAGATTTTTAACGCTGAGCGCTACATCAGTGCCATTCTGACATCAGGGTCTGCCTTTAAAATTGTTTATTGCACATCACGTTGCCTGCATCGTTTCCAGATGCCCAGATGCTCTCATGTTGAAATATTCTAGTCATCAGTCCAGTGTGGCTTCTCTCCTGCCATTATTTTTTTTTTCCCCGTGACATATCAGAGGACCTCAGAGCTATTAAACTGACGAAAGGTTTTCTCCTCCATTTGTCAGGCAGAGATACGTTTAGGCTTCAATTAGGTATTTCATTTGGAGTGCTGTTTTATTCCCAGGGGACAAGCTGTTGATGAAACACTCTAATATTATGGACCATTGTGTTGTGGAGGCAGTGACCCACAAACATGACCTGCTGGATAATGCTAGCCATGGGAGGATGGCTTTTTTTCCCCTCGCGCACACCCTCCGTTGCTTGTAACAGCCGCTTGAATCGCCAGTGTTTTTTGCACCTTAAATTACCTTATTGGTATTGGAAAAACCAGATCAAATGCTAACATAACAAGCTATTTCAACCTTTAATTGATCATTTCAAAGAGACAGGCTGTCTGAGAAAATGGCTGGCTCGTAGAGGAGCTGCCTCACGCTGTCATTAGGTCTGCATGCAGCACGGGCAGTCCACTAGCACATTCAGTTTGCAGACACTTAAAATGAAAGCAGCATGCTTTTAGTGGCCTTTCTGTCGGGCAGGAACTCAGCCGAATGTTGCAGCCAAAGCTGTTCAGTGTGTGTGTGTATGTGTGTGTTAATCAGTCGCTGTCATCAACATCGTCCGCATCAGTGTCACACATTCAATTACTTTGTTTTTTCATTGATTTGAGTTCATTTTGTTCTACAATAGTTTATATTAAATGTATTTTAAAGCCTTCTCAGTGTCAACAAAGGTGTCGTTCATGCTATGAAGTGTCATTTCCAAATGCTACCAATGCAAAGCTCCTCTGTTTCAGCATAATCAAACCCAGCAGGACTGTTTTTTTTTTTGTTTCTTCACGTCATTGCTTTAAATATCATGTTTGTATTTACATTCTGGGACTCTTAAGTTTGGAGTGTCATTCGTGTGCCAGGAGAGATTTATGATCTGTTTAATGTGGAGTCACAACAGCAAATGTTAGCTCATGCACAGTACGTGACTCTGGGAAAAGCATACTCCTCACTTGGTCTGCATCTGGTCCCTATTTCATCTTCAAAGAACCATATTGTTTGAATCCATATCAAGCCTTTAATGTCTGATTGTTTGAATCACTGTATGTGGAGCATCTCGAGAGAACCACGTCCCCCAGCTTTGCAGATATTTCATGAGAAAGTAAAAAAACAAAACAACACACCACCCATTTCAAATCCCTGTACATAGGCATATATTTATTTTTGGAGAAAAATTTTTTAAAAAGAGTGTACGATTTGAGATGATGTGGCGAGAACATGAGACTGATCCTGCATCGCTGAGGGGAGTTAATGGTATTTATTCAGTTTACTTTCTACATGCTGTGCACATTAATCCATAAAGATGCCGATATACAGCTAATAATATGTCTCACTCTGCATTTGTTTTCCAGGGAAACATACATCACACTCCTCATACAGAACTCCCCGAGAGAGCTATAACATTTTCAGTCGTATAGCTGAGTTTTAACTCTAAAAGATTGCATACACCAGTGATCTAGAATTGGATTGGGCCGCACAATCTTGGCTCTCTGCAGGAGTCAAATTGCAAAGTCCCAATAAAGACTACGCCAACTGACACATGGAAAATAATAAGCAGCTGGGTCCTCTGAACCAGATGGAAACATTTTCAGATTCTGCTGTAACATCTTCCCCCCATGCATTACAATAATGGGTCTGAGGCTGTGACACAGTTGTGTTTAAATTGCCTCATTCAGAGCTTGGTTTCAGGTCAGATAACTTGGCAACAGAAAACTTGCTCCATCTTTCAGTTGGCATGCTGCGTAGTACATCAGAGCTCCGTCAGGGTGTGATGGATGTGATCTAGGCCACCTGGAAAACCTCTGCATCCGCTTAAAACGCCTCTGTCATGTCTGTCATTTGATCAGGGGGAATTTTATGCAAGTTATCATTGTGTGCTTCAAAACAGATGGAAGAAGGTTTGCCCAAAATGTGCCAGGCGGTTGGTGTTTATAGTGGCAACGACGTGTGTGCTGGAAACTGGTCTGTTCTTGATTTGTGCCTTTTTATCAACATGTGAGTTCTTGACATGCCGAGCACTGTCTGTCCTAGACTTGTTCTTTCCAGTAGACGGGCAGCAATAGCATCATATGCGGGGCCCGAACAGCCCTGCCTTCATACACTGGATGAGTCACAGCTTCCTTTCCCTGATTATAACACCCCCTTTCATCATTGTGTTTGGACACTGTTGCTAAAGCAACAACGTATGACCACTTCCTGTTTGGGATTATTTATCAGTGATTTGGCTGTATCACTTTACCAGTCAGCAGAAATGTCTGTTGATGTGTAAGGACTTGGTCAAGCCCAGCTGTCCTGATGCCTTCTCCTCCCTCCTACCTTGTAATTAACAGAAGACTTTTATAGAGGTCACAAATGAAATAGATAAATGCCAATTTTGTAAGAATGATTTATAAAAAAATAAACTCATATTTGATGATAACTGCATCGTCTTGTGCCTTTTTTTACAGGGTGTGTTGTGAAAAATGTCCATATACCATACAAATAACAAATAACGACATGACTTTTTTTTAAGGGGGTCATTTTTAGATATCCCAAAATATGGTGTTTTTCTGTTTTTTCTGGCCATATTATCCTCTTGTATACATGTATCAGCAGACTAATTGACCCATTTTAAGCATTTTTAGGCATTTTAAAATTTTACTTTTTTTGACAAAAAAACAACATGCTATAGTAAAACTTTTTTTTTGAAGGGCTCAATTTTGGACATCACATGATATGTTTTTTTTTTGTTTTTTTACTATTTTTGGAAAAATTATAGTACCGCATGTATTAACACACTATAATTGATCCATTTTAAGCATGTTTAGGCATTTTAAATTTTGACCCTTTTTGACAAAAATCGACGTACTATAGTTTGATTTTTTTTTGAGTGGGTCATTTTTGGACATGCCATAATATAGTGTTTTTCTGTAATTTCTGCCCATGTTATACTATAATATGTATCAACAGACTATAATTGACCCATTTAAGCATTTTTAGGCATTTTAAAATTAAGTTAAAAAATGGTAAAAGTGTAATTTGTTCAAAAAGTGGTTATAGTATAATATGTATAAAAAATAACCAAAAAATCCCATATTATAGTTTGTCCAATATTTGAAAAAACAAAACAATAACGCCATAGTATATAGTATGTCGAAAAAAACAGTCATAGTGAAATTTGTCAAAAAATACCAAAAAAGAAATCCGAACTTAGAATAGCAAGTTGATCACAATGATAGTTTAGTATGTCCCAAAATATCACAAACAAGCCATAAGATAGTCTGTCCAGAAATGGGAAAAAAATGGTAATTGTGCTGCGTTGTGTTTTGTCCCAAAAAAAAATGTCATAAAAAAAATTAAAAATTAAAAATTTAAAAATTTAAAAAATATAAATTAAAAAAATTAAAAAATTAGAAAATTAAAAAATAAAATACAATAAAATAAATAAATAAATAAAAAATAATAATTATAATTATTAAAAAAATGAAATAAAAGAAAAGAAAAAAGAAAAATTAAAAAATTAAAAAGAAAAATTAAAAATTAAAAAACAAACAAACAAAAAAGACAAAAAAGAAAAAAATAATTTCAAGCACAACTCAGTGAACGTGTGGATATAAGGTTTTTGAATGTGCGATAAAGTATGTGGGAGTTATTAGCCAAAACGCACTTTCCTTTATTATAGCGCCACCTAGTGGTGGAAATTCAGGATGACAATAGATTATAAAAATTTTTGCCAGGTGTGACTTATATTTAAAGTTTCATGAGTTTTGGGTCATGTTCAGGCAGTGAAAAATGCGATCATTTGGGAAGAAGAAAAAAAAAATAATTCGAAATACAATAGGGACCTCGCAGGTTGTTGCCTGCTCGGGCCCTAAAAATAAATAATCATTCGAAATACAATAGGGACCTCGCAGGTTGTTGCCTGCTCGGGCCCTAATTAGGGCCTCGGGGCAATCGCACCAAGCACTGGTCCCATACAGCAATAGCTGTAGGGACCAGTGCTTTGTCCTTTGTCCTCTTCGAGTTGCAGGACAAATTATATATCAAAACGTGCGGTTTGATCGGGATCGGTGTGCTATTACTTTTCTCTACGGAATACGAATTTTTACGGAATACGAAAAAACTGCCCAAAATTTTGCATTGAAATGAATGGGACGGCCGAAAGAAAATGAGCAAAAAAGAACATTTATTGAAGATTTTCGGACGTCTACTTCTCCGGCATAATTTCACCTACAGACTCCATTTAAACTTTAAACAGTAGACACAAGTCTTGTGTATTGGTGTATTAATTTGCGTTTCGATAGGTCATATAGTTTCTTATCAATCCCTGTTCATTGACCATGATCATTTTTGGAGAAATTCTGAGATTATAATGGGTGTGTATTGCATGGAATGTTCGTGTCAGAGTGTGTGATGTCATCGCTCAGAGTGTAGAGGGAGAGGTAAAACTGTCAAAAAATACATTCTAAAACTGCGCTCGAGGCCGCAAATTCCACTCTACAGAAATCATTTTTACATAGAAACGTAGGAAAATTTGTCTTCTCACTCACAATCCTCTGGTAAAGCTGTCAGAGTTATAGTTTGGGCGTAAGACGCAGAGATGATCCACCAACACGCACAAACAGCCTCATTGGCTCCCATATTAAAAACGCAGGAAGATTTCTGAGCTGTCTGAGATTTAACAGTTTTTTCAGATCGCTCTAACAAAGCTATTTTTTAATTTTTCTTCACAAAAAACATATGTAGACGTTCAGGAAGAACTCAGGACGCTCAAAGTGAAGTCGGATCAATGATAGGTATTATGGTTTTGCCAAAAATGCTTTCTGTTCGAGGCCAGAAATTCCAGTCCAACTCTGGACCTCTGTCCACCGGCTGCTGTCACAGGTGTCAGTTATTTCTGTTGATTGCTTTGATCTGATTGCCTTTGATCTTTGATGTGATTACAGTTACAGATACCCACACACACACATGCGCATAAGCGCTCACACTCCTCACACATGCATACACATGCTTCAAACGCGCGCGCGCGCACACACACACACAGGTAACTTTATGTGATTTTAATTACACAGACAAACACACACACAGGTAACTTTATGTGATTTTAATTACACAGACAAACACACACACAGGTAACTTTATGCGATTTTCACTACACACACACACACACACACATTTTGAGGTTAAAGGGCATAGTTTGAAATCTCTGAAGAGTCTCATCATAGTGTACACACACCAGCAGTAGCCCCCGTGGCCCTTTCAAAATTTCCCCAGAGGAAATTTTCTAGTTAGATTTTATTAGACCCTAAACGTCATAGTATAATATATCATTATAAAATGATTGGAAAACCAGTGCACAAACAGATCGATTTAAAACCCTTCCACGTGAAAAAAAATAAAATAAAACAGAGTACGGAATTACACAATGTGCACAGTGTGAGCATTTGTTTTCTCCCGTACATGACACTGAAGCAGATATGCTGACACAAGCGCACATTGTAAACATCAGAGTGTAACCCTGCGCATTTTCACTCGCTTCATCATTTGTGACAGAGTGTGCATGGACAAGTACTCAGCCCCTGACCTCTGCCTCGGCTCAATGAGAACACATTCCATTTGTACAGTAATAAAGCTGCATTGCCCTCGGAGATATAATAACCACCCCTGTATTAGACCACTGAAGAGAGGTTTATTAAGCACTACTCAGAGCATTGATTTTATTTTTTACTCTGCTGAAAGCCTTCTCGTTGCTCCGCTGCTGCATCTGTCCTTCTGCATCTCCCTGAGGACGATACCCTCATAACGCATCTTAGATATGACCCCAGCTTTGCTCTGAATTATTAAACACACCCATATCAGACACCGATATTTTCATGCATATCTGTGACCGGACAGTGGTGCCATATGAGTGTGTTGTGTGGTGTGTGTGTGTGTGTGTGTGTGTGTGTGTACATGTACTCAGATTTTAGGTCATGTTTCATGTTTGTATTGAATGAGGTCCTTTGTGGATACTTCCTTCTCCTTCTTGCTCCATCTGTCTTTTCTCATCTGTATTTTAAGTGTGGTTAAAAATACAAAACATACAGAGACGAAAGCTCCCCCTCGCTGAATTTGCTGGCCGCATAACAAAAATGTGCCGGTATTTATCAAGCACCTGAGAGGAGGAAATCACTCCTAAATTGCCTTAAATTTCCTGATTTTGGGGCATCATAAAAAAGCAATTTATCAACTTTCCTAACTTGCTAATATAGTAGTTAGGAGCTGTCAGGAGAAGGCAAATAAATACTCACACAGAAGCAGAGATGTTCATTAATGACTATAATCTATAATATTTTAATGGACCTTAAACAGGATGCAAGTGCATGCTCTCTCTCTGCAGAAAGACCATGGGGAAAATGCAGCTTTGCATCAGTGATGATTTAGATCTGTGTCAACTATTTCTGCAGTAATTAATCACATTTTGATCACTCACACAGCTCTTCAGATAATGGCCAGATTTACTTACTTACTAATATTAAGCTGCACTCATGCAAACTCTGAGTTTATTAATTTATTTACTTGTTAGCTGAGCCACATTCACAAGTTATGACTTCTTGAGTGATAAATCTGCCAGGTTGCAGGTGAACATTCATCATTATAATGTCGCGGGGGGCTGGAGCTGATCCCATTGGGCGAAAGGCATTGAGCACCCTGGACAGGTCAACAGACTATCACAGGGCTGACACAGAGACAGAAAACGCTCTCATTCACTCCTACGGGGAATTAAACCTAAGCTGACACGGGGAGAACATGCAAACTCCACAATCAATTTAATCAAACAAGACCTATTAAATGCCAAACAAAAATAAAACATTTGAGAGCACTTGACACAGACTATTATTAACCCATTTGAAGCATTTTAAAATGTGACCATTTTTGACTAAAAAAACAACATTCTATAGTATGACTTTTTTTGAGCGGGTCATTTTTGGACATCCCATAATATTGTGTTGAACAATGTCTGACGAAATGAGCTGTCACTCAGAAACTCATGAGCCAATAAAGCTGCATCATTTGAAAAAAAAACCTGCCCATGGGAGATGAACTGTAAAACAATACTTTACTATAATTTGTTTTCTAGTTGTTATTTTTTTACATGACACTTTTTGCTGTAGTGAGTTTTATTCGCTCTCTCTTATTTGTAAATTTTGTTTGATTAAATGAACACAACTCTGATTTCACAGTCTCAGGCTCTGTATGGATGGCATATATGCTAATATATAAGTACCAAGAAATTGCATTATTTAAATAACTAGGTTATTTGTCCTCCAGAGAGCACCGAGAAGCTGACAACCCATAAAAAAGTTGAGGAGTGCATATAAACATTGTTTATCTTTATGTTAATATCAGCAGATTTATAGTCAACTTGTAGCTTGATTTCTCAGAGTTGCACGATAAATACGGGCCAGAAACACAACAGAGACACCAACAAACAAACAAAAAAATCAATGCACAACACGCTTTTTTAAAAATCACACATTTATAGATTTATACTTCAGCAGAATTCTTAACAAGGCATTGTAATGACAAGTCAAGTCCAATCAAAGCAGAGCATAGATGAGTTTTATATATTACATTACAATTTTAAAAAAGCAATCAATAAAGTAAGAATAAGACTTTTGCCACAGTGTTTGTCTTTCTTATTAAAGTTTTTCAGATTAGGGTTTCACACACATCTAATACTATGAATTTTAGGATTAAATACAATATAATGTGTCTCTACAGGCATAGACCCTCTATTGAGCTAGTACCTACAAATAGATAAAACATAATATATCCACTCTTCAGACTAATTCAGTCATAATGTTGATTGAAATGCAGAATATCGAGGTAGACAGAATATTTTCTGCCATCGTCCACACTGATGTCACCTGCACCCACCCCCCGAGGGTTTTATTGGGCATGTCCAACTCTTTCTTCTTCATGTATCTCCTTTCGATTTTCCTTCACGTTTTCTTCGGGACACCGGTTGATATTACCAACATCCCAACTTCTTCTGTAAAGTGCAGCCTGAGCCAGCCTGTGGCACCCTGTCACACGTCCAGTTAACGACCAAATCTTCCATTATTTGTTGTAACTTGTAACTTGTTGTGTGTGTGTGTGTGTGTGTGTGTGTGTGTGTGTGTGTGTGTGTGTGTGTGTGTGCGTGTGTGTGTGGTTCAGCTCCTGACTGCCAGCATGGAGTTGATCTCCCAGATGAGGTTGCGGAGTTGGTCCATGATCTGCTTCAGCTGCTGGTTCTTCTGTTTCAGTTTCTGCAGGAAAAATGACAAAAACAAAAAAAAAAATATATATATATATATAAATGCTTAGATGCAAAAAAACAACAAGTTTTATTAAAACAGGTCTTATGATGGGATTGACCAACTTTGAAGTCGATTGGGTCAAAGCTATAGGAGGAGTTTGGTAAAGTACGGAGCCTGGAAATGGCCAGAAAAACGCAAAAAATCTAAGTTTGAGTCAAGATGGCCAACTTCTTGTTGGGTTTAGGTTCCAAGAGGCTTTTTGGTGCGTCTCCCCATGATACATATATGTACCAAATATTGTTAGTTTACGTAAATGCTCCCCGCAAGGTGCCACTCCGTTGAAATTTTGTAGGGGGCGCCACTGAGGTACTTCGTCACGCCCATCCGCAAGACTATTAGCATACGTACCATACAAGTCTTGACCCTCGTGCAAATTGTCCCAACTTTTTAAGTTTTTAAGATAAAGCCTCCAAAATGCAGAAAATAATAATAATAATAATAATTCCTTCAATGTCAACAGGTTCCTTGCTGACGCTGTCAAGGTTCAGACCCTAAATATAAATGTCAGAGTGCCTTTTTGTCTCCTGCAACCGTAAAACTAGAGGTATACAAAAGCACAAAAGGTCAAACAACTGACAAAACACTTCAACAAAAGACAAGTTGCAACAGTTGCATTTCAGGAGAAAACAAATAATTCATGGCTTACGGGATATTAAAGATGCACCTACTGTGTTACGGGTAAGAAAAGGCCTATGCTGCAGCACATGCTACGAGTTTCCCCATCAGCTCTACTTTAGCTTGATGCTATCAACCCAGCACAAACTTCACACTTCCTACACCACTGCAAGTCCTTGTAAAATATAATTTACTTCACCATTTTACAAAGAAAAACTGGTTCCAGATGTAATTGCGTTCATAATGACTGTTACTGTTGTGCTGCTGGCGTGAGAACATGAACAGGGAATTTTTAACAGCAGGAAATCCTGTGAGAACACATTTGAAGAGTCTGTTTCCCTTCTTCAAATTTAGTATTAGTCCCAGTTATCCTGAAAACAATCTAAACCGAAGATAAACGAGGAGCCTGGGGACGTAAAGTCCTTGCATTCCTGGCACCGCTGCTCAGACCACACCCATCTTAAAACTCTTCATTTTGATCTCAACTACACACCTATAAACTTTCATGACTGCATCTTGCATGGTTGTAACTCCAACTATTACATACAGGACAAGACATAAGACATTCAAAGCCAGGAAAAGCACTCAAAACAGCCTCTGCTACAGTAGATCCAGTAGTCTCCAGGACCACATTTTACCAAAATGACACAAGGTAAAAACGATACTGGTGTCACTGTCGCAGCTGCTAAATATCTCTTCTAGTTAACATACAGTGAGAGAGTTTCAATGTGACTTCACGGTTGTTACATTGTTTGGAGGTTTATATGCTTTAGTAGTGTTTGGCACGACTTGTGATACCTCCCTAAGAATCTCATTTTCAAAGATGAGCGTGGCAGCTGTGCTGTGATCTGAATGCTTGCATCAGCATGCAACTTCTGCACCATGACAAAGCTAACATGCATGTTAACATGAGAATATATTCTAATTAACATTACAAACAAAGAACAACCAAGGCTAAGAGCTATTAGGTTTGAAGGATTTGGTCAATGGATGCACTGATAACAATACTAACATGGACATTGGACCTATACAAACTCAAATAGCTGGATCAGAAATGGGGCAGATCTATTCGATTCTATGTCTACAGTCATGGAAAAAACTATTTGACAATAACCAATATCATTGTCAAGAAATCTATGGAAAATGTCTAGATATCTGCTCTTAAATTAAACACTTATGAGCTATTTTTGTTGTTATCATTATATTTGTCCAAACAAATGTACCTTTAGCTGTACCAGGCATTAAAATGAACAAGAAATTAGAGAAAACAAGGGTGGTCTAATAGTTTTTTCCATGACTGTATATACAATTACACCACATGCTGGAAATTAAACTCATCTTCAAGTTTGACCAATTTGTTGCTGAATTTTAGAAGGTTTACACTTTTTTTTAACCAAGGATTTTCCAGAGTTGCTGGTGCATGATTTAAAATTCAAGAATAATAACTTATAGGGGAAGGACTAGGATTAGACGGGAAAAAAACTGAACAGAGGAATTGTAAGGCCAAAATGCAGGTACAGTATGAGGCTTCACTTTATAATTGACATCTTCTAGTTTCTGCAGCTGCTTGTTTAGCATGTGGCTGAAACACAACTGAATCACTTCAAAATAACAAAAAATAGTTTGGGACACAAATCAATTGAAAACTGTATGAAGACAGACCAAAAGGTAGTGTTTTTGTTTGACCAAAGGATCAGCAAATTATTGCATTAATGCATTTAGACAACCCATTTTCTTGGGATTAGGATTGTATGTTGTTAGAGTGAGTAAAAAAATGTTATTATATTTGTATCTATTTCTAAATAATTATATCCTCAGAAGGAATGAATGGGCCTGAGGTTGAGTGTCAGAGACATGGCGCGCATTGGAGAGAAATGTATTGTTGGTTTGGTTCACTGGATTCATTGACAGTAAAAATATCTATTTAAAGTAACACCTGCCTATTCCTTCACTGTATGAGGCGAGGATTAGTAAAAGTTGGCAAGCCATATTTTATTCATATTTCATTGTACTTTTGTTTCCAGCATACAATAGACATAGTTTCGCCACCTGCCCACAGACCTCCCCCACATACCCAGCGCTATAGTTGACTTCATCAATCCCAGCCTCCACTAATCGCTAAACTAACACATCTGGCCCGCCTCGGGGTTGTACAGGTACATCACAGCGGAGCAAACAACCCAATCTACCCGTCAGTCACTGAGGGCTTTGTCTGCTGATTGCCTCTGAATGCACCACCAAGATCTCTAAGTCAACAGCTGCCGTGGACTGAAGTACCCCATTGCCCGAGCTTTATACATAAACAAATAATGGTTCTTGAGCTGCTGCTGCTGCTTCTTCTGCAGGAGAGTCGGAATAAAAACAGGTACGGCTGCCAAATGCGTGCTGCCTTTGAACAAGAAACTCGGGCAAAACATGTACATTTGAAGGTTCAGGCAAATTTAGCAACAGCAGTACATCACAGCTACTTACTCAGCTGCTTTTCTTCAGATAGATAGCGAGAGAGAGAGAGAGAGAGAGAGAGAGAGAGAGAGAGAGGAGGAGGAGACCTCGCTCACTCACTCAGGAGCTACTGTATCTGCAGTGCAGTGAAATCTATTAAGATTAAATCCATCTCACTCTCTCCGTAACACTCCTTTAGCCATGACTAATTACCAGCCATTTTTGCAGCGCAGATAACACCTTGAGCAATCGATTTCACACAGCTCTCTTAATATCAACTGTTTAGCTGATTGTCCTTGAAGATATTCCTGAGTGGAACATTTGGAGGCCTTCCAGTCTCTCTGGGGGGCTCTCACTGCCTCTCAAGCTCTCTCACTCTTTACTCTTTCTCCCCCTCTCCATCTTTTCTTTCTCCCTCTATCTTCGACTTTCACTTTAATTCTGTCTGTGCGTGTGTGGATGTGTGTGTATTACATGGGATATGCCTCATTACCCTGACGAGCGAGTTCTTGAAATAACTCGGTCATTTACTCTGTATTAATGAGATGATACCATGAGCCTTTGTGATTTCAGTCAAACACAAAGAATATAACACTGCTTCTTTTTTTTTTTAAACATGAAGTTAAAAAAATAAAAGCTCCAGCAATAAGTTATATATTTTGCAAGCATTAATGGACAGATTTGCCTTCAAAGACCAAAATTCGCTACTTTGAATCCAGATTCTTCCACAAAAATCTACTCCCCGCTTTTCTTTGAAACCAAGACAAGAAATTCCACATTTTTCACAGAGGAAATAAGACTACGGAGGCAGCGAAGCCTTCACGGCACGTTCATCATAAAAGGCTTGCTGGCATATCTTGATATATGAATAACAAGACTGCTATTATCACAGAAATTGTTCTGCAACCTCAGGGAGATATAATTCCATTCATAACCTCATAATTAGTGCAACTCTAATCCTTCACACCTATAATGCGATGTTTGGAAAAAGGGTATACTACAGAGAACAAAGCAGAGAAAAGGAGCTCTGAACCATCTGGTTTTTTTGTCTGGAGAACAAGGTTTTCACACACATACACACACAAAAACACCTCTTGAGGAATCCAGCGGATGCACTGCTTCATTTCTTGGTCTGCCACTCAGCAGCTCAGCCCCACAATAATGTTTTGATGCCTTTTCAATCCGCTGCAGGCCTCTCCTGACACGCTCTGACACTGCATCGGCCGCGGCAGGGTGGCCAGTCAACAACTCATGAAAGTAAACAAGGAAGCGCTGTCTGAGCTCTTGTCTCCGAGGGCCTCCTGCAGACTGGCAGACTGCCTACCTGCCTCATATAACCTGGAAGCGCTGGCAGACGTCGGAGGAGCGGCGGAGGAGAGGGAGAAAGCACGGTGACCCGAGATGGAGTCGAAATGGAGAGATTGGCACGCATGGAGGAGATGCAGCGATGTGTGTATTTAAGTGTGATTCTGAAGATATGCAGCTGTGCAAGTGTTTATAGTCTGATGTGCATATCTCTGTGTGAACTTGTAAATGTTTTTGCAAGGGTGTGGCTGCACAAGAAAATGTCTGTGGGTGGGTTTTTTTCACGTGTGTGTGTGTGTGTGTGTGTGTGCATTAGGAATGCACTGATTCAATCCATTGGATAGGTATCGGCGCCAATACTGACCTTATTAAGCGGAACGGAGTATTGGCCAAGAGTGACCGATCCACACTTTTCTGCTTTGCTTGGTTCATTTGCTGCAATGAGCTCATGTTACTGCTGATTAGAGCTGCAACTAATTACAGTTCTCATTATTGATTCATCTGTCAGCTATTTTTATAAACAGTGATTCTAATTTCTAGTCTCCAAGTCTTTTATCCCTTAAATAAAAGCAAATAACGTCTCAAAATGAATGTCTTCAAATAATATCTTGCACATACTCATATAGCCAATTAGCCTGGGCTACAAACCCAGTAGGCAAGACATGTGTAGCATGATTTTGTAACCTTGTAACCTGTGAAATAGTTTTTTGTTTTCTTCCTGATAAACAAATAAATAAATAAACAGAAGCATCAGAAAATAACTAAATCAGCATTACTACATCAAAGAAACAGTGAATTTTAAGAGTTATTCCTTCATTTCAGTCCTACTGCTGCTACACCACTTCCTGCATGTTTTTCAAAATAAATGCAATTAAATGTGAAGGTAGCGGTTAGAATTTATTGTGAAATTTGAAGTTACATAAGCTGAGTACACTCCATTAGGGCTGCAGGGGTGAAATTTTTCGGTAAATTTCTGGTAAATTTCCAGAAACTTTCCATGGGAAGTTAAGCTAGGAAATTTTGGAAATATTTAAAATAAAAAAACATGACATTTCAACAGAATTATTTGTCCTTAGAAAGTTATCAAGTTTTTATTATTTTATTGAATAATCAATTATTTCATTGAACAAAAAAAACATGAATTTTGAGTTAAACATTACTTGTAAATTCCCATGAATTCCTGTTAATTCCCACGGAAACTTGAAAATTCCCAGAATTAAGCAACCCTATACCCCATACACTTGAGATTTGGAAATTGTCTTGACTTTTTGTAGGGTGGTTGTTTTGAAACATTGCATGGACGTTTTCATTACTGTGTGTGCCTAATATATATATGTGTGCGTGTGTGTGTGTGTGTGTGTGTGTGTGTGTGTGCGTGCATGCGTGCGTGATCAGAGAAGAAGAGAAGGTCATGTAAAGGAAAAATCTCCAACTGCAGGAAGCTCTCCGGTGCACTAACAGCACATCTGCACAGAGGACAAGCCAGGGTGAGATTTGTTTTTCCAAACACGGTCAAGTCGCAAGCAAACCAGAACTTGTAAACAAAAGTCACATGGACTCATAAGTAGTTTGTTTACTGGACAGAGTTTTGGCAACCTTTCATCTCAAGAGATTAAACATTTTGGCAGCAGGGTGAGGGGGGGTCAAAGGCAAATCCGGTTCAGTCCCTATGACTTCTGCTAAGCCTGATGGACACGTCAGAGTGGCTGTAAATTACGTCTGATTCATATCCAGTAAGAGCGGATCCAAAAACACAAGTTGAACATGGTGTAACGAGAGTCGCGCTGCGGTTTGACCTACATTTGTTTAATTTGCTCAGCTTGTGAAAGTGTAGGTTATCACATGTCATCATTCCCAGCTTGTGCAAAAGTGGAGCTGAAAATCAATTCTGATGATTGATTAATCATTCCAGTAATTTATCAAGCAATTATACCAAACATGACCTCATTTCAGCTTACTTATTGTGAGTATTTGTTGCTTTTCTTGTCTTATTTTACAGTAAACTGATTCTGTCTGACTGGTGGTCAGACTATAATTACAGACTGGTGCTGGGCATTTGTCATTTGATTTTCTGATATTAGTGGAATGTAATTCAACCATTATATAGTGCAGTAATCTGAAACAAAGAGTCAATGGATTCGACAGACCAAAAATTTGTAATTTTGGTAACTGCTTCATTCAATGAATAATTTGGATTGTTGTTTTAAGCAGAAATGGAAAATATTTGCAGTTTGGCCTCTTAAAAGTGAAGATTTAATGGTTTTTAGTGTTTTATGTTGTTTTAAATTGAATATCGTTACAGTTTAAGATAGTTATTTATCTTTTTTTTTGTCTTTTTTCATTTATTTTTTGACATTTCTCATTAAAAAATGAGGTAAATAAAAATGAGCCATAGAAGAGCTCAATACATTTGGGAGCAAAAACAATGGGCGGATACACAAACTATTGCTACTTTCATTAACATTGTCAGATTTTGCATTTCTGCTGCATTCATGTCCTTACGGCAAAATCTGAAGAATTAGCATCTTATTATATTTCATGGCTCGTCTGATTAATTTCCTTTTCTCATCATTGTCATGTGAATACTGGAAACAGCTGTAAATGTGTTATTTAATAACACAAAAAAATACTACACATGTATTTGAGGAGACATGCATGATAGTGAAAGACATCCCAACTCAAGAAATGTAGTTATTTCTGTTTCTAACTCAGCAATTGTTTTTTAAATGCATCTGTGAAGCACTTGACTTGGGATTTCAAACAATCAGACACACAACTCTAACTTGTCTTGTTGATTAATAGCCTGTAAAATCGCAGGATTACCATCTTTCACACTGTCCTCCTCTCGGGACACTACTATCAATGCTACAGTTTGTGTAAACGTCTCGCTTCCTCCTTTGTCCTTCACTTAAAGAAAACAGTCCTATCGTCTTGTGAGTCACAAGGCTGAGGGAGAACGAGAATCCATTATGGTATAAGTCATTACTATCTGCAGCTTTTATCCTGACAGTATCTGATGCTTTGCTCACCATCAACTTTAAAACAACCCTATCAGTTTGGATCTCAGTGATTAAATAGCCAGAGAGATGTGTTGTGTATAGCGGGGAGGGGGACAGCAGCTTCGTCGTTAGCTGGAGTCTTTTAAAGCACAACAATAGGAAAAGAAAGGGACGGAGAGCTCTTAGCTAACAGGACAGATGACAGTTTGTTTAAATGACTTGGATGAAGGGCTGTTAGTCCGTCTCCTTCATCCCTCTCTGCCTCTCCCTCTCCCTTCATCAAGCTCCCTTTCTCCCCTACTCGTCCAAATCAGATCAAAGAAGCCGTCCTCAGTAGAAGGGTGTAAGACAGAAGTGGGAGAAAGGGAAAAAAAATGAATTTTTCATTGAAATCACTTTATTAAAATTCGGCTCCAGTGAAACTTCGCCACGAGAGAAGCTCACACTGCTGCTCTGTGTGTGTGTGTGTGTATGTGTGTGTGTGTGTGTGTGTGTGCGTGTGTCGTGTCAAGACAGATCTTGGCTCAGGCCACCAAAAGACATTCCCTGACCTGAAATCCATTAGTCACGAAATAAATTCATATATTCACGCCATAAGCCCGTCTGAGATTGCTTTCAATTAAAAGTGAATGTATTTTTTTTTTGTCACTTCAGAACATCACAGCTAGAAAGTCGTTCGGTGACACATCGGATGCAACAATTCAGCACAACATGGTAATCTGTAAACACTTGGGATTTATCGAATGTAGGCCATCAAACAACAGGGCGTCTTCAGGCTTATCAAGCTTGATAATTGGCATCTCTGTATTAATTAATTCTGTTGCATTATCTCCATGTTAAAGCCGATTGGGGAGTTTTTTTTTTATCCATTATAGGAAAAAAATCAAGCTAATCTTGTAATTATATTATTATATGAATAAGTTGAGGTATTCATCTCCTTTTTAGCCATTTAACCCGTTTCATCTGCGATTTAAAAACATGACCACTGAGCACTTTAAGAGCCCTAGCGTTGCTTTTTGATGAGGAGCTTTGAGATAATGGCAGGGAGGAAACGAGTTAGATTAAAATACACACACACACATTCAGGAGGAGAGAGGAGGAAATATAGCAAGTGGAGCGAAGACGTGCCTTCACTCAGGATTCCTTTTGCTAATCCGCCCTGTCGCTGGCGACTCAAATCGCAGCTTTGACTCCGACGGATCTGGCTGGGAATTACAAGTGTAAGTGTCTGTGAGTGAGGAGAAGGGATTAGAGGAGAGGAGAGGAGAGGAAAGGAAAGGAAAGGAAAGGAAAGGAAAGGAAAGGAAAGGAAAGGAAAGGAAAGGAAAGGAAAGGAAAGGAAAGGAAAGGAAAGGAAAGGAAAGATAGGAAAGTGAAGAGAAGAAACAAGGAAAGGCAAGTATATGGAGAACAGGAGATGGAGGATAGATGAGAGGAGCGAATATGAAAAAGGAGTATGAAGAAGAACAGATTAGACAAGGAGAGGAAAGGAGGGAATATGGAGGAGAGATGAAAAGAGGATAGGAAATACAGAAGGGTGAGAAGAGAAGAGAAGAAAAGAAAAGAAAAGAAAAGAAAAGAAAAGAAAAGAAAAGAGAAGAGAAGAGAAGAGAAGAGAAGAGAAGAGAAGAGAAGAGAAGAGAAGAGAAGAGAAGAGAAGAGAAGAGAAGAGAAGAATAGGAAAGGGGTGGGAGGAGAGTGAGCAGCTGGATTTTGCACCCACTGTCAGTATTAGTAGTGTGTATATAGGCAAACAAACAACCATTATTCATTGTGTTATTACATTTGTTGGAAGTTATTACAATATTGAAAGTTGAAGTTTCACTTCCCCACAAACATAATATGTCCCTGCAAACGTAACAGTTATTATTTGTGGGAAAATCACGTGTTACATTTGTAGTAGGCAGCGGCTTTTACGTTTGTGGAAAATGTATTACATTTGTGGGATTATTGCACGAGTGCTCAGCTTCATTCTTCAGCCTACAGCCGGTGTTACACTGTATTCTGTGACCTGTAGTAGTGTAAAAGGATTTCATCTTCAGTTGACATTAAGTACATAGAAAAATCTATGAATTACTTCACTGGTATTTGCTGAAAGGTAAAGTTTACTTTATCTTCTACAGCGTCTGTATATGTCTGCAGTAGAGCCGCCCAGTGAGGAGTAAAATCCAGTTTTCCTTCAAAGCAAAAAGTAAAACAAGTCAGATTGTGATTCAGTGTCACAGCACAACATCATAATCTGCAGGAAATAAACTACCTAAAAGGATTTGTTGAGTAATTCCAATCCAACAATCTGATTTCGAACCAGATTCAGATTCAATAAAAAGCTGTACAACTTCATCCCAGGAGGAGAGGAGAGGAAAACGTGACTGCTTCTCCTATATCACACCTACATATCTGAAACATCACATCCACAAACTCAATCCCCTCTGCTCTTCTTTTAAATGCCATACATTTTATATGGTTTACAGAGGCTGAGGCTGAAGCCTTTGCTGTCCTCAGACGGCCAGATAAGAGTGTCTTGGCAGCAGCGCAGGTCAAATTTAATTAAATTATATGGCTTGTAATAAGTGTAACAGAAACTTGGAAAGGAGCCTCAGCTATAAGGAGAGGAGCCTTTCCAGAAACCAGCGATCCCCTAAATTATGCAGAAATGAAAAAAAGTCCTCAAGGAAAATGCGACTCCCTATTCGGTAGAAGAATTAGGTCGAACCAAACTCCTGGGGCCAACATTTTTAGAAATGAGCGTGTCTACAGAAAGAGATAAACTCAATAAACTAACCTGTGAAGATGCTGTATCCCTGTAAATACCATCCACATACCAGTCTGCACCAGAATCAAAAACCTGGATATTTATTTCACGTCCCAGTATTACAGAGAACATCATGAGAACAGATCCACAAACTGGCTTCAGGATCAATGATTCACGTTGGCCAAAGTAACATCTAATATAATTGTTCACTCTGCATTAATATCTGGTGTCGTTCACTTCTGGTTGATTTTAATTCAATAAATGTGATTTAAAGCATTGTCCATATTGTACATAAATCCAGTGAATTACTTAATTCAAATTGAAGATTTTGTTCGGGGAGTTTGTTTTATTTTGTTTAGAGTGATGTCGTCATACATTTTTTTGTCAGGCAGCTTTACTCGAAAACCTCAATAGAAGCTTTAAATGTAAAATGTCAAATGTAAAAAAAATAACAAAAAAAATGAATGTTGGTACAGCCCTCGTCAAGTCAATCATGAAAGCTCCCAGACTGCACAGTGAGTGCATGTGTACTAAAAACGTTCCACTAAAGTGAAATGTCACTTGAAGGAAAACGCGCTGCCCACTCTGAGGAAACTTGTAAAAAGCACAAGTGAGTCGGGGGGTAAGTAAGCTGCTTACTGCTCTGTGCCCTGCCTGGGGAACCCTGTGACGTTAAGTGGGCCCTGGTTTACCATCTGACAGTATACCCACAGGGAGCCGAGCCAAGCAGCTTTAATTTGCCTGACATCAGTTAAAAAAGCCTTAATTGACTTTATAAACTTTATGGCTTTCTCTCAACGGGAAGGTTTAAGTGCAAGTGTGTTCTGTGCTTGGCATTGGCTTTCCCAGGGGAATGAAGCCCTTTAAAGGGATTTTGAAGGCAGATAAAAGGCTTCTCTTCCAGGGGTGGCAGAAATACAATAGCCATGTTGTCATCCTTGCATACACCTACCAACGGGGCTCTTTCAATACGTCCTCAGCATTGAGGTGGAAAGCCTGCAGTGTCAGCCGACTGTTGCAGAACGGTTGCAATCGATTTAGCCTTTTAGAGGTATCTGAAGCTAGGCGCCCCCTCGCTCCCTCCTAAGCACTTGAGTCTCTGCCAGGTACCCCCATCGATTGCGCTTTCCTTTGTGATTTGGTTCCCAGTGATAATAAATGAGGGGAAAGAAGGTTGGAGTGCTGTTGCTTTAAAACCAATGATGGGCAGCCATGCAAACAACTTAACCATCAGCAAAACTGCACATCAGAGCAAAATCCAAAGGAATACAGCTATATATTCTGTGTGGGGGCTAAGTGACACATAAAACCCAAGAAAATGTCTATTTCACTGCATTAGTCACATTTTGCAGTAATTACCTGCAGGCCTCCGTTCATACAATAAGCTCCTGTGAGTGCATATCTAAGTTCATACTCAGTTCAGGAGAGCAAAAGGGTTAATTTGTACACAGCAGCAGATTAGCTACAGCAGCTTGGAGACTGATAAGGAGAATGAAATTCAAATCACAACCTGCTGGGTTTTGAAAAAGGTTGACTGCATGTGCGTGATCGCTTAAAGCATGGACAAACAGATACACAGTTTAAACCTTAAGTTACAGGTAGAGCTCTACAAATATGTTATTTTGAGCCCAAAGCCATTTAATTAATGAGAGTAAAAAACAACATGATATGATATATCACCTAATATTCTGTTTTTGTATCACCACGCATAACATATGTTTCTTTTCAAAATACCAGATTTTATTTGCAATTACGTTGCAAATTAGGTTATTATAAAACACATCAATCTGGTCTTTGATTATGATTGGCTGAGCTGCGTTTGAAGCCTTTCTTATATACTAAAATACACACCTGTGTAGTATGTATTACTGTGCCAAATAAAATTGATTCAAAATGTCAGATTTTGTTGTGAATTTTGATTTACTGAATAGGCTAAGTGTGGATAAGTGATGGAAAGAGACTCATAATAGAGAATGAAGATAAAGAAAGGAGACACACTGACAAATACTTAGAGAGAAATTGAAAAGCTGGGACCTTTAAATAGGCTATGTGGTTGGTTTGCTGAAATACTGGCCTGGAGGCAACACAAATCTTGTCATGATGTGGCATAAATGTGAACTGTCATCTCAAAACCACAGCGAGAGATGCTCCAGGTCCAGGCCCCTTTGATGCTCTGAAGTCACTAAACTACAGCCTCTCGTGGCTTATTGCCTAATTAAAGAGTTGTGATAAAACTACAAGACAGGATACAGTATAAACAATAAACTTTTCTGTCAAAGATGACAGTAACACAAAATACATTATGACAGTAAATTCTTAAGACAAAACTTTCTTTTCTCTCTTTAGCAATAGCCAGTGGTACAACACTGTGAAATTACTCCACTACAAGTAAAAGTCCTGCATTCAAAAATTACTTAAGTGAAAGTATCAGCATCAAAATGTACTTAAAGTATCAAAAGTAAAAGTACTCTGAATGCAGAATGGACCCACTCAGATTGTTTTATATGTTCTAAATATATTATTAGATTATTTTTGATGCATTTATGTAAGCAGTGTTTTAGTGGAGTGCCTAAAGCATAAAGTACAAATGTGGAAATACTCAAGTAAGGTTAAAGTACCTCAAAATTGTAATTAAGTACAGTACTTGAGTAAATGTACTTAGTTACATTCCACCTCCTGCAATAGCATATCGAAAACTTGAATTAGGAAAATAAAAGGGCAAGAAGATAGTTGAAGTAGAGATGCATAATGGGAGAAATGGATCATCCACACTGCAACTACATCTGCAACCTTTGTGTCATATGTATATCTGCACAATCTTTAAAATTGTTCAAAATGAAAATAGAAAAATAAGGATAAAAATTCCTTAATATGCAGGCTTAATACAACTCCTATTTGCATAATTCCAACATGTACAAAAACACCAATTTAACTGTTTTAAACTGATATACCTTGATTGTTTTCCTTTTTCTGTAAGTCACTGTGGATAAAAGCGTCTGCTAAGTGACTAAATGTAAATGTAAATGATATCAGCCACTAACATCAGCATTTTTGTCGGGCTCCAGTTAGAGGTTCAACTCTAAATCAGTCAGCATTGAACAGTGTTGAACTGCTGAGTCTTCCTGCTCACTCTGTTTAATTAGAGGTCTTTCCTTTCTGACATCTGTGCTGTTTGCTAGCTAGCTCATGTCGGGGACTAAAGGAGAAAGCTGAGCTCAGTTTGAAAGAAGCTGCAGAGGGTGAAGGCTTGCTTGGAGGGCTGACGATGTATTTGTTTATCTATGAGTTTGTGTGAACTGCAGGTATGATTGTGCATGTCCTGTGTGCTCATGTGTGTTGAGTGCTGAGAGCTTGAAGTCAGCGTTCGCAGAGTGATACCCCGCCGTCTCAATCTCAGAGCAGACAGGACGCCTTTCTTTCATCTCTCTCAGATGTCTGTCAGGAGCTTATATCATCTGAGCCCAAGCGGAGCACCTCCTCTCACTCTCTGAGTAAACATGATTAGGGTCGCAATATTCTGGGAATATTCAAGGCGGAATCTTTCCATTGAAATGAATGGGAATTTATGGGAAATATTTATGGGAAAAAATTAAAAATAAAATACGACCAGGATTTATTTACCATGTCATATGCAGATAGAAACTAACCCTTTAACCACATCATAAGCAGACATAATTCATAATAATGCCAAATAAATCCATTTATTTGTCAAATGCATACACATATGAAATGTGCCTTGTGGTTTGTTATAGTAAAAAATAAAGTAAAAATAATAATAATGAACAATAATAAAAGTAAAAATAATAATAATGAACAATAATAAAAGTAATAATAATAATAACAGTAATAATAATTAGCAAATTATATTACTATTATAAATTATATTATTATTAAAAATAATATAATTAATTATATTAATACAAATAACACTGAATTAAATATAATAATTAATATTGTTATTATTTTTATATTGTTGTTATTATTATTATTATTATTATTATTATTATTATTAATAATAATAATAATAATAATAATAATAATAATAATCGCTGTGGTTTTGCAATGACGGCTCACATATTCAAATATATAATAGTATAAATAAAATAAAATAAAATAAAAATAATATTTATACAGCACCTTTCATAGCATAATATGCAGCTCAAAGCCCTTTACAGTGGAAACAAGGAGCAACAACAATAAAACAATAAAATACTAAAAACAATAAAAACAATTATAGTAAACATAACCAATAAAGAAAAGAGTTGATAATGGTAGAAAAAAAAGTTACATGATGTCACCTGGAAAAATGTACTTTAAAATTTGAATCAATGTAAACTGCATGCATTCTTACAAAAATGTTAAGAAAGAATACATTGAAATATATTAATTAAACCTCCTCAATTAGCATACTTAATTGAGCTACCTCCCTCGTGGTAAAAGCTAGCTAATAAACTGTAGCAGAGGGAGATAAATTATAAATTGTGTACTTTACTTGAGGCTACATTCTGCTGGTTAACTGAAATCTCATAAAAAATATAGGCTATATTCTCTACAGTAATATAATCATAATGTACATTAAAGCATATAATCCTTTGGCTCAGATAGAGCAGTAGTGTGGGATGCAAATGTGCATGCAGAGGGTTGTCATTTTACTGAATCCCCATTTAATGTGATGCTGGAAAATGTACATGTGATCATTTACCTTCAACTCAATGGGCATACTTTTAACATGAGAGTACAGAGTACAGACCAACCAAATGGAGGTGTTTTAAACTGAATTATGGAAAAAAAATCCCAGATTTTCCAGTTTAACTTCCCTTTAAAATGAACTGGAAAAAATCCAACTCCTTGCAACCCTCAGCATCATACTTCAAAGGAGTTTTTTATGGGCAGCATAGACTTCCTATGAGGTTGAAAAAACCTGTAATCTAAATGTTCTCAGGGTGCCAACAACAGTTCTTCAGACGTCAAAAGCATCTTGTGATTCAGTGATGTGTTAAATTGGTACAATCACTCACACACACTTAAAATCTGCTCCCCTATGGCACCTCTCCAATGAAGTAATATTGGTTCTAATTACCACTATCGTTTTAAGAGTGAAGGCAGTGGTGGTGGGGGGGGAGGAAAAGAGAGACAGGCAGGCAGATTTCTGGAAAGATAACAGAGAGGTAATTCCAATTTAAAGCATCCAATCTGCTCGCAGGAGATGTTATTTATTGAGTGCGGAGAGGAGTTGAGGTTAAAGCGAGAACAACTATGTACAGCTGGGAGATATGGCTCTTGATTATATCTCAATATTTTAAGGCTATGCCGCAATATATCTGATACATATCTCTATATTTTCTCTTAAATAAGATAACGGTTTGATTAACCCTTTGATGTGTAGGATCCCCAGTTTAATCTTTGTAATCTGAATGTAGAGGGAACATAACTTGTATTTGACATTTAAGATCTTTTTTTTTATATTTCACATCAGAATGTCCTGATATGTTTTGAGCGAGGGGTCTGCTATCATTTTGAAGTGACAACAGGTTGTTTTCTTTTCATTGTAATCCAAATTTAGAGGAAATATAGATTTTAAAAGGCTTTTATTTTGAAATTTCACATCAGAATGTCCTGATGTGTTTTAAGTGAAGGATCTGCTATCATTTTGAAGTGACAACAGGTCATTTTCTTTTAATTGTAATCTAAATTTAGAGGGAACATAGATTTCTAACAGCTTTTGTTTTGAAATTTTACATCAGAATGACCTGATGTGTTTTGAGTGAGGGATCTGCTATCATTTTGAAGTGACAACAGGTAATTTTCTTTTAATTGTAATCTAAATTTAGAGGGAACATAGATTTTTAAAGGCTTTCATTTTGAAATTCCACATCAGAATGTCCTAATATTGTTTGAGTGTAGTCAACTATCATTATTAAATGAAACAGAAAAGACACAATGACACAATTACACTGTCATCTGGTAGTCATACTGATGATTGTTGATGAATGTTTTCTTTATTATTAAGCTCAATTAATTATACAGATAAATTCAATTCTACTCTTTACTCTCTTCTATGGTTTGCAGGCTGTAGCTTTTCATTTTGTGATTGTGATTGTGATTTTTTTTCTATTATGTTCACCTCAAGGTCGCTTTTTATTTTGAAGGTTCTTGCACACGTATACACACGTACCACTAGATAGACGAGCTTTGCCAAAGCAGGGGCTGGTACGAATTTGAGTATCCTGAAGAGCGCTCTATAAATAAAACGTATTACTATTTATTTCCAAGTGATGTAACCGATTTGTGGAATTGCAATATTTAGTAGCAATCGTTTGGTGGCATATTATGCAAAGGATAGTAGTCTGTTCCAAATCTGCTCTTCTTTCTGAAACCAAACCAGTGTTTCATGTGAGCAAGTCTCCTGCATGTCACCATCAACTGCTGTCAATGCATGAATAAATAAATCTCAGTCTAAATTTATGGTTATCTGCCATATTGCACATTAAACACCATTTGGATATATGTGATAGATTCAATACATCTCCTACCCCTCCAAGAATTTGTGCTTCACCTGCATACAAAGCAGTTTTAAATCGTAAATATTTCTGCCAACACCTGAGCAAGCAAGCTTTCCTTTTACTAAATAAAAAAAGCACAATGAAAACTGATGACAGGGTTTGAAGCAGAAAACAATAGCGTGCTTTCAGGGGATGCAACATGCCCTTTGGCAGTCACATCACAGGCGAGGCAAGTTTATTTGTATTGCACATTTCAAACATAAAGGGAATTCAAAGTGCTTTACATAATGTATGAAAAACATAAAAAAAGAGGATCCTGAATCACCTCACAACAAACTGTGACCGCAGCTAAATCTGGAAATAAATGCATCCGCCATCCCTCACTCAGCACACCACAGAGCTTGTTGTTGTTTATTCTTCACTTCCTGTTTTCATCCTTCTGATATTAGTCAACATATTTCTGTCTCGTTGCTGAATCTTGAACCCATATGGTTGTACACAAGCATGGAAGAATGGTAGTGCTGTGAAAATCTAATTCAGACTCAAATTTGACACATAGTATGGTTTTTAAATTTGAAACAACTGATTCCTAAAGTGTTTCAAGAGTTGTTCAACACCTTTAGGTTCCCTGACGACTTTCACAGGCTGTAGCAGTCTCAGTCTTAAGGCTTTAGAGAATAAATCAGCATCATATTACATCTAAAATATATAATTAATTTCATAGATGATCGGAGGAATCCACTGGTACCAACCATGTAATGATAACTTGTAAGTAGGGGGCAAAATAACACTGAAACTGCCATTTTCAAAGTGATCCCTTGACCTCTTACTTCAGGATATCTGAATGAAAATGGGCTCTATGTGTATCCACAAGTCTTCCTTCTACAGACTTTATGATAATAACATGCAGTTTGAGGCAATAAAGTGCAGTAACATTTGGTATTTTCGCCTGCTGTATTTGAATATTTCTGTATACTGGGGTCCCTAAACATTCTTTAAATTGCATAAATTGGGTATGACTGGGAAGCTAAGACTCTTGTGGATTCAATAAGCCATGTTATCCATATGTAGTGATGTTAGTCCCCTTAGTAGTCATTTTATTGTAGTGGAAGCACTTTTTTAAACTGGACCTCACTGTATAAAATGACCTGCTCTACTTGACCTCTAGGATAATCACAGCCTCATCAAACTCGCAACATGCAACCACAAACTAGAGACCTAGAGCATTCAGAGGATGTATGGCTTATGTATGGTTTATTGACAATAAGTACTGATCTAGTGGTCTCCAGAACAAAAGTGATGCCATCCAGTTTAGCCCAAAAATGCAATTCTTGCAGAAATGCCAAATATGAAAAAAGAAAATGGTTTACATAAAAAAATAGTTTATATATAAAACTACAGCATGGGTTTTCTATGGTGTTCCTCGAGGTCTTGGTGTCTTAATGTTGTATTTTTCAGGGATTTTTGGCCATTTTAATCAATCTTGAGTGGTCAAAAATGGTAAAACATTTTGCATCTAATCTGTGTAACAAATAGTATAAACCCAAAATGGCTGAAACAACTTGAGACATAACTGAGCATGTGAATGTTCTTCATATACTCATATTATAAAGGTTCTAAACCCTCATACACTTTCATCATTTAATTACAGCATTAATATTACAGATTTATGACTAGCACGTCTTGGCACACAGTGCTGAGCTGCATTTCAAATTAATCATCAGGTTCCCAGCTTTCAGATGACGTACACCACTTCTAGGTTACATCTACTGTTGACCCGCTATTTCCCCCTCAATATCCCACGTCCACCCTCCCACAATTCTCTATAACAGGTGCAGATTGCTAAGGGGTTAAATGCATTTTTCCAGCATACATGGTGAATGTTTTTACAGGGTGCAGAGGGTCATACCTGTCTAGTTCCAAGGTCAAGGTTTTAATGTCTTTTGTTGCATCACAAAGCCGTGAAATTACAATTTTATCCTGTCAAAAGTTCAGTAATGACGTGCCAAAGCCAATGCTCTTCATGGCTTTTTGCTGCTCACACCGGCCAGCAGGGAGGTGGTGCAACTCATCAGACAGTACATTGAAGGAGAGGAGCAAAATATTTTCCTTTGATTGATATGGAGTTGTTCAGCTAAGTTTGAGAGACCAGCACCATAAAGGAACAAGAAACTGAAAAAAGAAAGCAAAAAGACCTAGAGAAAAGCCATGTACAGTAAATAATGGTGATGAAGAAGACAGAGAGAAGATTTTGCATAAAAAGAAGAGGTGGCATTGTTTCACTAGACTGGCACGCCATGAGGTGTGTGGCTTTGCAACATGCTTGAATAAAACCTTAAAACTCAAGGACACACGCCATGTGTTTTGCTCATAGTCAATTAATTTTAAGAAAACACACAAAAAGTGTTTGCTTCCACTGAAAACCTCCCAGGATGCATTTAATTGAAAACAATTCCTTGGCTGAGCACCACCACAGAAACAAACAAAGGTTAGCATGTAACTCTGGCTGACACTGCGCCAGTGGAGGTGGTTCATCCCCGGATGACACCTGGAGAGAAGCCAGAGACCCTGACCTCCTCCACACTGCAGACTTAGACTCCAGATTGTTGTAGGAAGTGAGGAGGAAGACGGGGGATGTTTCATGCACTCCACTCCACAATCTCACCATCATTTCTGCGTCTACTTAACCACAACCACAACCACTGCCACCTCATTTCAAACCCACGTTCCAACCATTATCTTCCATACATTAGTCAAGTGTAAAAATGAAAGAAACAAGTCTGACAAGTCTACCAACCTGTTAGAATTGTTTTATCATCTCCAGCATGTATTTGAACATTCATTGAGAGCAGAAGGCATACTAAGGGTCTTTATTCGAGAATCTCTTAAAACTCAGCTCTGTCCTCGTGTTAAGCATATGTGGTCATCTTTTATGAGTCCATCAGGATCCTGAATTCTGTCCTCTAACCTTTGAATGAACATTGTCTTAAGCAAAACCATTGCATCTTAGTGTACATTTAACAATTATATATATATATATTATCTTCATCTTGATTTTTCACTCTTTTAGCCCAATTATAGGAACATGTCAGATTGAATTTCACTAGGGCCGCAGGTAACGATAATTTCATTATTGATTAATCGCTTAGTCTATAAAATGTTAGAAATACTGAAAAATTTTTACTTTGTTTATTTTTTCCCCCTTTTCTGTGGTTTGTCATGTGAGTGCTTTATTTCGGAAATAAAATTTAAAAAAAACTCTGATGTGGCATGTTCAAATAGCCAGTTTTGAATCACCTACAGTCTGAAACCCAAATATATCAGGTTTTCTCTCACATAAGATAAATAAAAGCAAAAAATTATTGCATTTAAGAAGCTGGAATTAGGGTATGTTCAACATTTTTGATTGGAAAATTGTTATTAAAATTATTTTTATCAATTCATAAAATATATGCAGATTATATTTGTGTCCATTGACTAATAGATTAATAATTATTTGACACAGCTCTTCATTTCACAACAAAAATATTGTGTTTTGTGAAAAATTAACCTTTGAATAACCTTGAATATTTGAATTCTTTCCAAAAAGGGATAATTCTAAAAGGGACAAGCCTACCCCAAATCAAAAATACATATTCACAGGGTTGGCGGGTGTAGTGCACTAGAAAGAAAATAGTGATTCCAACATGAAATTGCTCAGAACAATGCCATCTAGCTTCATTATATTCAAGAGAAGGCAAAGATCTCTACAGTCGATATCTCCAACACTCAGCAACTTAAACCAAAACAATCTAGGTTGATAAAAAGTGCTACAGGTAAGAGGAAAATGTGTATTTTACATTTTGCGATGAATTTTCCCTTTAAGACAAGTAGTATTCAACATAAAAGTGAAGACCGTGGCTTACCCACTGTGTAAACTCGTAACACGGCAAAACTGCCTTGTCATTTGCAGCCGGTGACCTGAGAGCGCTCCAGGCCTAAAGTCCTTTAAAACTAAATTAAAAACATCCCTCTTTACTGGAACCTTTGGTCTTTTACATGGGCTTACCTCTGTTTGATGTATATACAAGTCTGCATCCTACATTTTTTTCTTCTTTGAAGCAGCCTCAAAAGCATTAAAAAATAAATAAAAAGCTTGCTTTTGATCTGCCTTTTTACTTGTCTTACACACGTGACCGATCTACACTACAACTGGCATTTTATGTGCACCATACCGCCTGAGCACAAAAAAATGGCGCTTCAACTTGCTTTCTGCCTTCCTTTCATGTAAATAATAGTCCTAAACACCACAGTAGTCAGACAATGGTTTGAAAAAAAAACTAATTGCTTACATAGCCCTTAAACACTGTAGCACAAAGCAGGAATAATTGGGGTTGCACTTGACACTAAATGCAACAAAATAGCAGGAAAACCTATCCTCTAAAAAAAAAAAGCTCTGATACCTCCTCCGCAAGAGCTTTGCGGCTACACTGCCCCTCTGACCCCTGCAAAACAATTAAAAAGCCCTTGGCATACAGGGAGCCTCTAATGGGCCACATATGAGGCTGCTAATAAGACAGAGGTACGGCCACCTGCTGTGCACAGACTACTAATTCTGGAGCCTGAACATAGCGGTGGTAGATGGGAAGGGAGCGACAGAGGGAAGGTATGAGGAGGAAAGGGAGGTAGAAAGGGAGAGAAAGTGGAGCACAGCAGGGGGGTAACGTCTGTGGGAGTGGAAAGAGAGAGAGAAACGGAGAGAGAGGAGAAACAGAAAGAAGGAGGGAAGTCAGGGAATCAGAGAGCAAAGCGAGAAATGGAAAGAGAGGGAGCATCTGCCAACCAAGCTGCATCCCTCTCTCCCGGTCTTATTACAGTTAGGAGGTTGCGTTTGTTTATCATCAGGCCTCGGCAGACTCCCCGCCTGCTCTTCAGATAAAACTAACCGCCAGTGCCACTGGAATTCATTATACAACGCCGAGCCGGCAGCGAGCTCACACAGGTCTGGAGAGGAGAGGAGAGCAAAGCCAGACAGTGCATGGCTTTCCTATTTGAAATTACAAACATCCCCCTGCTTTTAATTTCTCCCTTTTCTCATTTGAATAAAGAGGACAGACGCGGTAATTAACGGGGTATTAAAAAAGCAAGACAGTGTGCAGAGAGGGAGGGGAGGAGGAGGGTGAGGGGGCACGGGAGAGAGAGCAGCAGCAGAGTGGGAGATAGTAACTAAAAGAGGGGAGAGAGAAAGAGAGGAGCTGTGGAGAATTAATAACAGGCCAGATCTCTCCAAGGCCTCCTTAATGGGCTGTGACAGGAATTTATTCACACTTAGGCTGGTATTAAATCAAACGCGAGGCGAGTGGCAGTGGCAGGCTGCAGCAGAGGGGTGGGGCAAGGAGGGGGGGGGGGGGGCAGGTGCAGTAGAGAAAACAGCGGGGGTCTGACGTGCCGCACAGGTCCACTATTACAACCTCCCCAGCAGTGTGGAGGGTCATCACCAAGGCCCTTGGGATGGATAGAAGCATGGAGAGATGGAGCAGGAAGGGGACGTATGAAGAGAACAAACGATGAGTGATGTGCCAATGACAAGACAGCCTGTCCCACGCCCCAGATGGAATGATTATCAAGTAGTCCGGAGAGCCACTATGAATCATCCTTCCTCCATTCTGCAAAATGCACCGTCACTCAGCCAGACAGCCAGCCAGTCAATCAGTCAGTCAGGCAGGCAGAAAGGAGGCAGATTCTCACCGAATTGGACAGCTCCTGCTACAGACAGCTGGTCGAAAATGGAAGCTGCTCAAAACAGAAAAACTCGGTCCAAATTAGTGCTCGGTGAAAAAATTCTGCTGGCAAATTTACTTGTCATATTTTTTTTTTTCCACGTTGTTTTCCTTCATTAATTGGCGTGTGACCAGTAATGTAGGGTATTCATTAGAGCTGTAATTTGTGGTCACTTGGGTGCCACAGAATTCGGTCTGTTTTATTGGAGCAGAAACAGTGTGGATGACTGGGGACTCTGAATTGATATGCACAATCACATTCTACAGCACCAGAGGTCTGCAGCACAGAGATTGAGCAATCGCAACCCATTAGGCACCAATGAATTATGGCTAATGCATCTTAAACATTTATGCAAACACTGTTGACTTTCACACATGCTCAAATAAACTTTACTTCTTCCTGCGCTCGCTCATAAACCGCAACTCACTACATGCTACATGCCTGGGACACATGATAAATAGTTTAAGAGTATTGCATAGAGGACATTTTAGATTCAGGCACATGCACACCAGGGGAATATAAACATTCAAACACACTTAAATTCAAATACATATTGTCACACACAGCATGTGTCCTCGTAAAGACACTTGTGGAGAGTGATGAGAGCGATGCCTCCCCCGCTCCTCCCCCTCCAATGCCGGGCAGATTGCATCACCATCCGTCAGCCAGACTCCGACAAACAGCAATTACCCCAATCGACAGATAACGAGAGCAAGGCTATCACTCACAGCCAGGACACCCCATAAAGCAGCCAGACATTACCATGGAGAAGTCATTTATCTGCCTCTCCTCCAGCCACCCCCCCCACTTTCCACCACCACTCCACCACACGCTGATCTTTACTTCTACTACCTGTTCAACGCCGTCAGCTTGGGGGGTGGGCTTCAGGCTTCAACTGGAAAGAGGTTGGGATTGTGGGCCTGAGGTTGTGGCGAAGGGAATGAAACTAGCCTGAAGTGACAGCTGCCGCAAGGGTCAGGGTCAATACCGTTCAGGCGTAGGATGCAGTTAATTTAAAGGCAGCTAGATGGTGTTTCAGGGTCAACTACACCTGTAGGAAAGGATGGAAATAGGTGTGCTTACATCTACCTGTTTTTATCCACACAATTCGTGCATAAGAACACACAAGGGAATATTTGAGAAAATAGCTCGAAATAGAGAAAGAAAATTGTTGAGTCGAATAAATTATGACCCAAGTGATTTTACCGTCCACTGACGAGATAAAAACATCAGATCTATGTGGACCAGTGAGGAGACTATAACCTTCTTCAATTAAATTAATGACATGCATAATTACCAGCTGTGACAGCAACATGGAACAAGCAGCAAACTAGTGTTTAATTACATCAAAACAACTACAACAACAACTCTTAAAGGGATAGTTCGGGATTTTGGACATTAAGTTGTATGAAATACTTGCGAGAGGAGTTCTGGACAGTAGAATAGATAGTTCCGGCAGGCTGGCAGAGTCACAAAACTACAAGTTTTCTCCACCAAACTACATGCACACTATTTTGTTTCTTGAAAAAGCCAGTACGCTGGCCTGTACGTTGTACCTGCTGCAGTACCGGCTGTCATTGCATTTACTGGCTTAGATGTTTTATGGAATGAGTGACCTTTCAATGTACATTTTGTTTTGTGACTCTGCAAGCTTGACAACTATCTAATCTATGTTTGGAACCAACCAGAACTCTGACACCAGAGCTCAGCAAGTGAGCTAATAGCTTTTCACACAACTTAATGTCCCAAATCCACAAGTATCCCTTTGATTATGTCATGTCATTGAGCTCTCTTTTACTGCAACTGTTTTCTCACTGTTCAAAGACCACCCAGTGTCTATCTCAATTTGAGCAATATCTTTTACTCACATAACAGTAATGGATGGAAACACTCATTAATTCAGATTATCTTTAACTGATTTTTTGGAAATTTCGCTAAAGTTTGCACTTGGGAAATTGTGAAAGGGCCAGGGGGGCTACTGCCAGTGTGTGTACACTATGATGAGATTCTTCAGAGATTTCAAACAATTATTACTAGCAATTTTATGATACTATATTATACACAAGGAGCACACCTACAACAAGCATTCCCTTTGCCTAAACTGAGTCAGGACGACCAGACACATGCTCCTCTTTCTGACCAATTTCACTCTTGAATGTGGATTATAAATTGATTTCTAAAGCTATAGCAAACAGGTTGAGTAAATTCTTACCAAAATTGATAAACCGAGACCAGGTTGGCTTTATCCAGAAGAGATCCTCTGCCAATAATATGTGTAGGTTACTTAATGTTATTCATATGGTAACCTCCAGTACTGAACATAGTATAGCCGTTACCCTGGACGCTGAAAAGGCCTTTGATAGGCTTGAGTGGCCCTATCTATTCAAGGTTCTATCAAAATTTGGATTTGGCTCCTATTTTATTAAATGGGTCAGAACGCTGTATAAGAAACCAGAGGCCAAAATAATTACTGATGGACAGATGTCCACTGCCTTCACCCTCAGTAGATCGAGCAGACAAGGGTGTCCCTCATCCCCTGGGCTTTTCGTTATAGCTATTGAACCTCTGGCTGAGACAATCAGACAAAATTCAGGGATTAAGGGTGTGAAAGTGGACCTGACAATACAAAAATTTGTATTCCGTAGAGAAAAGTAATAGCACACCGATCCCGATCAAACCGCACGTTTTGATATATAATTTACTACAGCTATTGCTGTAGGGGCCAATGCTCGGTGTGATTGCCCCGTGGCCCTAATAAAAAATCAGGCATCATCATTTCTTAGGCTTCTAAGATAGTACACTAAATCCTAATTCAAGACTGCAATTAAAAAAGTGACTTTTAAAAAATGTTCACCATTTTCTGACCATACAATTAAACAAGAAAACAATCAGCAGATTCATCTATAATGAAAGTAATCCCTAGTCGCAGCCCTAATGGCAAAAGGAAGATCCCCCCAATTACTCTCCAGAAATCAATAGTGTGTTTCGACCACGAGCCGGAGTCTCACTAGTTAATTTCACTAACTCTAATGAGTGTCTTGGTGGCATTTTCAAAGGTTATTGTCTCACCGAGGGAATATCAACGATTTAAGTGACGCATGTTTTCAAGTCTGTTTGCTTAAATTGACGTAAACGACTAATCTCAGCTTCACTAAGCCTCCGCCCTGGTCGACGAATTTTGGATTTTATGGATACTTTAGCAAACATCAGGCTTCAAAATGTCCCCCAGTGACGTCACGTGTCAATATTTCTGCAGTTTGTAGAGGAAAGCAAGGCTTGCGTGAGCATTTAAAGCTGGGCCAACACTTCTACTTTCCATTATTCCCTCTTGTGAGTGCAGAACACACACTTCAATGGCTCTCTTCAGATCACTCTCTTCTGTCAAGTGATAACAGGGGTGGTGTCTGCTCCAAGGTTATTTCACCCAGAACACAGCGTACAAAAATCCCCATCCGTGGATTCAGAATCCTATTACCCTGCCGTCCTATCACTCTGCCTATCACACCATTCCCATGAAGATGCATTATATCACTGTTCATTATTTACAGCAGTGAGTGAATTTAAATTTTGATCGAAGTCGTCTTTTCAGAAAAAGAAAAATCAACTTCTCTGAGGGGGAAATATGAGGCTGGCACTCCTAAACCATGTGTGACATATCAGGGGGAGAGTTTGAGGCATGCTTGGACTTATCTTTTCACTTATGCATCAATCTTCTCGCTTTCCTTCTCTCTCAGAACCTATTTTCCCTGCTGCAGCTGAATTTCATCCGTCTTCTGTTATTCCTTTTGAAGACCCTATCTGAATGGGAACGGCTTAACTCTGACAATCCACAGCTGTCTACACATTTATCAATCCCTTCTTTTATCAATCTTTTTACCTCTCTCCTCTCCCCTGTACCACTATACACACTTTCATTCTTACCAAAACACCACACAAATGTTTTCTTTGCCTGAGACTGCTACCTGTTTGTTCCCCTCAGTGTCCCTTCGTCCTTTACCCTCCACTTCACACATCTACTCTCTCTGACAACACAGCTATTTGTCTGGTCATCCATCCATCTTCAAACACCTTTTCCCACCCGAACAGTCCATTTCTCTCTCGCCCCTTTTTACTCAACGGAGGCTTTCTTTTTTCCCTTTATCACAAATCTTTCATCTATCACTCCATCAACCTTTTCATGCTAACATCTCTCTGCCATTTAGCTCTCTCTGCCTACCCTTTTCTCGCTCTTTTATGTATCCCCCTCCCGTTTCCCGCCACCTCACCCTCCTCCCAATCATCCCTCTCTCATCCAGAACTATCCTATCTGGCTGGAGTGTCTGCAGCAGATGTAGCCAGGACACAAACATCTGCTTCCCCTGTACCACCGCATCCCTACTCTGCTGATCAGACTAACCGCTTTAACTCCCCAAAGCTTGCTGTCCTCACTGCGGCCTTAATGTGCAGCTGGGCAGCCCGGGCGAAATCACAGCTAAATATGCTGCGAACACATGAGCCATACACTGGATATCCAAGGGCCAGATTGAAAGCTGAGTTACGAATAAGTTCTAGTTTCTGGGAATGGTTGGGCTTTATGAACAAATAAACTCTTATTGTGATGTAGAATTCCCTTGCTAGGAAAATACACTGCTTGACTACCTATTACCTATTAATAACAAAGAAATAAGGATGGTCATATGGGGAATGTTTTGGTTTTAAAGGTCTAACAGCTCAATTGGAGACACGAGTTGTCACAAGTACCTTGGATGTAAAAAAGTTGTTGTGGATAAACAGGTAATAAGATGTCAATGCTGTGCTGATAATTTGGCTGCTTACAGTTATTGAAACATTCCAAAATGGGTAAAGGTTATGTAAACATATACTATGCAGGATTTTCCTTAAAAAATATCTAAAGACTCAAAAATAACCCCTCTCAATCCTCACTTAGGACCCACTAGAAGTGTGTGGTGGTGTCTATTAGGGATGGAAATAATTAATCAATGATCAGCCTGTGGCTGTACGTGAATAAGCCAATGAGCTGAGAATTAAGTTGGATAAAGCTACAGTTGAAAACTGAAAGTTATAATAACAATTATAAAACACAGAGAAAAAAAAGAGTATTAATTTGAGCAAAACTAGCGTACTGTATCAAACCTTGCTAGCATGAATTACTGAGTTTAATTTTAACTCAAAAAACGTTTAAATATGCAAGATTACTGTGAAAACTAACCTCATGCCTCTTCAGGGGCTAAAACATAAAACACTGAACTCCTTGACGTTATTTTTACAGGATAACCTCACTTGATTTAGTTTTACAATCGACAGGATGTCTGTTTTCGTCCTTCCAGAATAAAAGCATCCGTTATCGAAACACGCTTTTGCATAGTACTGTATATATATCTTTTATTTTGCCCAAGTATGCAATCAATCAATTAATTGATCGTTAATGTTATAGATAATCGAGTTGGCAGGTTTCTTCCAAACGCCCATCCCTAGTGTCTAAATCTGTAAAGACCCTGCTCTCTTCTCATTTTGCAGTGTTGGGGACCTTTCTAGGTGTCACCCTTTAGGCATAAAGCTAAAAAAAAAAAAAAAACAAGAAAAAAGGCACAATGCCAAAAACAATGCAAATATGGCGAGGCAAAAGGCCAAGTAGACAACACTCATTCCACAGTGAATCTGGGGTCTGCATTCAGTTTAATTGAGCTGGGGAGGAGTGGTCAAGTTTGAATGTTGTGTTCACAAACACTAAGCGATAACTCCTGCAAATGGTGCCTTTAAGGTTCAATTTGTGTTACTATTCCAATACACTTTTTGTCAAATATCTTTAGAGAATCATCTCACAGTCCAGTCCTCAAAATCCAGTGTTCAGACACAGCTCTTACTTTGTAAATGGGAACCAAACAAACAGTATTTTGTTGGTGTCCGTGCACAGGACAGAGGAAAGGCCATGGTGATATAAACAGAAAGTCAGTGGGAGGGAGAGGGACAGTAAATCTGGCACATGCTAACGTTGAGCACTGACAGGATGGGTGTATTTGTTTGGGAGTTCAAATATCAACAATCTTTCTCGAGAATCGGTGACTCCACCTTAAAATCTGACACCAAATACATGATGTATACTGTAACTACGCCAACAACCTCTGCAAACAAAAGGAAGAGCAGGAAATACCACAAAGCTTCAGCATACAGTCTCAAACACCAGCAATTAAATCCACCCCCTCCAATGAGCAAGAGAAACATCTCTACAACAGAACAGAACATTGCACCAAAAAGTAGGAAAAAAATAATAGATTTAAAGAGGTTCATTTTCATTTTTTGAGTATTTACTACTTGATTTATACTGGAAAGGCAGGCTTTTTGTACCATTAATTAATTCACTATGTAGTAGCAAATAAAGCTTAAATATACTGCAGTTTAAGCAGCTTAAGCTATTTTTTAACACACTGTTCTCTGTTTTGTCTGTTCTTGTACATGCAGGTGACATGATACACATTATTGCAAGCAGTTTTACATTCTTCTTCGGCTCAACTTTTCCAGGGGTTGTAATGCAGCACAGAAATGCAGCATTGAGACAACAAAGACAGGGGAAAACACAGACTTAGAGCTAGTAAACATGCATGTGACAATGCAGTGGCAACAACTGGCTTTGCAATTGTTTTAGGAGAAAGGAAATGCTTTTATTAGGCCTCAGGAATACACACAATGTTTCTGTGCTTTGTGTTTAATGAATGTAAGGGTGGTTGACGTGACGCTCAATTTCTGTGTTCCCAGTGACAAATATTACTAAAATTTGATAATATTTCATTAAAATGAATGTTTAAATATGCAGTGCATTCTTCTACATCTAATCCATCTGCAAACAATGAGTATCGTTCTTCAACTATGCAAATATTCTGTTTTGAACGTGACATTTGTCCACTGGTGCAACTGTCCTAGGTAGCATTACTTATCTTAAAACAACTGTAATTTAATGAAAAATTCATCTAAATACATTAAAATACTTGAATGCATGTCATACGAGTGTTTACTTAATGAAGAGGATATAAGTGTTAAGGTCCCTATGTAGAGTTATTATGACACATTACATTTTGTCCGCAAAACTGGTGTCCTCCTGGAGCAACGCCATTATGTAGATATAAAACAGGCATTAATGTGACCACCCCATTACTGAGAGGGGTCCTTCCAGAATCAGGAAGGACAGAAGACATCTCTGGAGCAGGTGGACTGCACACAAGATCAGTTCTGTCTCAAATATTTTCATAATGTTACTATTTCCGTGCAGTGTTGGAACTGGTCGTCTTAAAGTAGTCCTTTGGTACAACGCAGTTTAAGCATTGATCTGAATATTTTTTATCAATTTACATTGATTGATCATTGAAAATAATGTAAATTGATAAAAAATTCATAACTGATATGCCTTGGGCTTATCTATCTTATCTGTCCAACATTCTCTGAATTAAATAATGACATTCTTTATTTTGTTGCACCGGTGGACACATTTTAGGACTACCACACCAAAAGTTAATAATATGCTAAATATATGAAGAATTAGAAATGGACACATTCAGTTTTGAATTATTCACATATAAGGGAATATAATTGTATGTCATTTGACATATATTTTTGAATTATTCTTTTTTTCACTTTGAATTTGAGTTCACGTCAACCACCCGTAAACAAAACTCCACTGACAGCTTTAAGGGGACAAAAGTTTAAATTATCCCATAATTACTCCCCTTAAATCAAGAGGAAGATCAAGAAATGCAGACAAGGTTAAGAAATACTACAGCTGAAATGTGTCTTAAAATCAATATCAATACATCCTTTGTATTCAACTTTAAAATAAGTTAAATACTGGACACAGTATGCAGTATAACAAGCTGTTTTTTTAATATGATATTGCATAATAAGGTCTTGCTGTGTGTTAAAGGATTGCAGAATGAGAGGAAAGCTTGCCCTCAGCGTATTAGAGTAGCCTGTCTTCTCAATCTCTATACACTTGGATCATTTGACAGAACTCAATTTGCATGCTAATGTTTTGCATAGGGGGAAGGTCATATTATAAACAAGGTTATTTATCACATCCATACACAGGTCTCTAACACAACAAAATTACACTCACTTTCAAGTCTGGTACTCTATGTACCAGCACTGAAACTCGCAAAGAAAATGGAGAAAATTGTTTTTTTTGGGGGGGTGGGGTTTTTTTTTGCATGAATGCTGGAACACATTTGTGTGTTTCAGTCCAATATCGCATTCAAATATTTTGAATAGGCACTTGGTTATTTATCTATCACAATATCTGCAGTTTTCTAACTGCACTCTTTGTGGGCATGGAGGTTTTGTGTGAAAAGGGGATGCAGTTTGTTTTGGATGAGGCTGAGTGCAGTTGAGCGCAGGGTTCACTGCAATGTTTCACTGTAGTGTTAACATTTAAAAGCAGCCAGGGGAGCTGTGCTGAGCTCTTAAAAATAACCAATTCTCATCTCTGCTGCTGACACTCCTGACCTTGGACCATTATCATTGCAGCACACTCAGACGGCTTGGCATGCACAATCTGTACAGAGCCAGCACAATGCACATACAAAGAGAGGAAACAGAGACGGGCCTCAGCCAGCACGCGCACTCACTGAAAGCATGTGTGAAGGCAAATGCAAACACAATCTTCTCTCTCTGAAGAAAGAACAAAAGCTCTTTCACTCTCTACGAACTCTATATACACACAAATATATACAAACAAAACAAATCCATTTCAGACGAAGCGAACTAAAAAGGCCTCCTAAATAATGCATGATGTGTTTTACCTGAACCTTTGCTGCACTTCACTGTCCACAACTACTGTATTCGGTTCAGATATGTGAACTGCTTGGAGGTATTGTGTCTGACTTCACCTGCATCTATGTGGGATCTTAGTTCCTTCGACCCAAGGCTGATATTGGCACACATCGCTTTAATGTCATCTTGATGGGCCTGTTTCCCAGGGAGAGATTAAACCTAATCCTGGACTCAAAGATAATCTATGACGGCAAATGCCAAAACATCAAGCGGCAGGGTTTGTCAGTGTGAAAATAACCTCTCCCTGTGGTCAGTTCAGCAATGCTGTGCACCACTGCAACAAAATAACACGTTCATCTTTTCATGTTATTTGTTGAACATGTAAAATCAACATGTCATCCTGTCTTTGTCTTTATTGAGTGATCTGCCTTGTTTCTTGTTTTCTGATCTGCACTATACCTTAACTGGACAGAAGAAGTAACGTATCCCACATGCAGAAATATTTTGAATCTTTTTGTTATACTCCTCAAGATTTTCATGCAGTCGCACCCCATTTTGATAGAAATTATGGTCTGCAATTTTCTGCAACAGCTACTCAATCAGAGCTTGTTTGTGCAAGTGGAGTTCCCAACTCCAAACTCCCTCGTTGTGTTTGTTTAGTAGAGAGTGACAAGACTTGTTAAAGCAGATTAGTAAAACTGATCCAAGTGTCAATTGTCCTGCTGATTGAGGTGCTGATTCACTCTCTACTGATTCTTATTATTATTGACGGTTCGCAAACCAGCTTAAAGGTGCATCACCGCCACCAAGTGGAGCCATCAGTCTTATTATGTTACACCCTGGAGCAGCTGCTAAGACAAGTGCGACACCTAGTGGTAAAATTCGGTATACTGGTCCTGTCCGGTGTTTGGCTTAATATCAAACTGGTTTGAAAATGTTTACAACTGCTAGTGATGGCCGTTTGGAAGAAACCTGCCAACTCGATTACCTTTAACATTAATGATCAATAATTCAATTAATCGCTTCATGCATACATGCGCAAAATAAAATATATATATATATATATATATATATATATATATATATATATATATATATATACAGTACTATGAAAAAGCCTGTTTTGATAAACTTTTATTTTGAAATGATGAAAAGAGACTTGATCCTGTCAATCTTTAAACTAACTGGACTGAGATAATACTTTAAAGGTAACGTCAAGGAGTTCAATGTTTTAGCCCCTGAAGAGGTATGAGGTATTTTCAAATTAAACATAGTAATTCATGTTAGCAAGGTTTGATACAGTAAGCTAGTTTTGCTCAAATTAATACTTGTATTTAGCTGTGTTTTATAATTGTTATTGCAACTTTCAGTTTGCAAACTGTAGCTTTATCCAATTTAATTCTCAGCTCATTGGCTTATTGACGTACGGCTGCAGAAGACATCATATTTTATGTTCAAAGTGATAAACTTTTTTTTTGTAAATATACACTCTGAATTGATGCATTCTGTT
The DNA here is from genome assembly GCF_030273125.1 of Centropristis striata. Taxonomy (NCBI): domain Eukaryota; kingdom Metazoa; phylum Chordata; class Actinopteri; order Perciformes; family Serranidae; genus Centropristis; species Centropristis striata. The sequence goes on from NC_081530.1 coordinate 21,097,980, forward strand.
TTTTTATCTCTTCAGTTTAGTATTAGAGCAATCCCAACACATCTTGCTGCTGCCATTTCAAAACATAGCAATGTATTCTATGTGAATCAGTCACAGGGAATGCGATGTATCTGTCCCCAAGGTTAGCTTTGACAATAACTGTTCATCAGAAATGTGTCTGCAAAACAAGACGCAATATTCTTTGGCATTCTTTGACAATGCAATGCCATGGTAGGCACAAAAACCCCCATATCATCCAAGATAGATAACTTTAAAAAGTGAAATATAACAAAAATCCTTGTTATGCATTACAAGGATTAGTTTGTTTTTAACAGACATTTTTCACTTTATTTTCCATTGCTGGATTATGTTTAATTAATGTCTAAGAGACCACCTTTCTGTGCATCTCCATGCTCAAATTCACCTTGTTTGTCTTTAGCATGCAACTAAGCCATGACTCAGGATTAAATCTTTTCTCCAACAAACTTTCAGACTTTGACTGACAGCGTGGCGTGTCAGTCTGAAGAAAAGCTCTCTGCTCTGCACTTCAGAGTGTCATAAAACAGCCTCTCTATCAGAGCCGGGCAAAAACATATCTGACAGTGAATACTTTTGAGAAAGCTCTCAGGTGTGTTTGATGTCCGCCACTTGAAACCACTCAAGAAGTGAGCACCTCACTCACAAGATATATTTTTTTTTAAAAGTAAATTATTTTTTCCCCTTTTGTTAATATTCAAAACACCATCAGCTAATATCTCACTGAAGTCAGCTCATTGTAGCCAACTGTCTCTTGATGTGTGCATTATATTTATAAGCGCAGTTAAACTAGCTTCAATCTTTTTATGTGTACTAGGAACACAAAGTCATTCATTCTTATTATTTTATGATCTGTGGTAAGTGGTAAACCAGATATGACACCATTAACAATGCTATGACTTAACTTCCCGGAGCCACTTCCCATTAACGTCCAAGTTTTACCACAAAAGTCCAGTATGACATCCAGTCACACTCACACTTCGTTGTCATCTCACCCTCACTCACGAACAAAACACTCAGGGTCAGCCTGACAGTCCACAGAGTCAAGGTTAAGGACCTCAACCTCAGATTACGAGGCAATGACTCTCATTCCAACCAACTTCATACTCTGCTGAAAAGAGATTTTAATGGCACTTTGACCAGTTTGAATGACCTTTGAAGGAATGAATACACAAGGCTTTTTTGGTCAAAAAACCTTCATTATAACAGAAAATTTAAACCATTTTTAATGGAAGTATGTGTAAAAAAATCTCCCTTTTATAACTATAATAAAAATATTTAATTTAATACCCTAGATCAGCAAGTATCCACTGTATGATAACCATTATTTATTTTATACAACAATATACAACGATGCTGGTATATCGCTGCAATATTCAAGATCAAGATCCATTGAATCGAACAAAACTACATCATCGGCGAAAAAGTAAAGATGTAAAACTGACAATACCAAACCAAATAGCTCAGCTGCACCTACAGATTTTGTTTATGGCAATTAGAAACAGATTTACTGACAAGACAAGTGAGCAAGTTTGACTTATTATTAAAGTACAGACAGAGCTTTTGCTTATACATGTAGCTTAAATCCCAGCCCCTCTAGTTCAGCACTACCAGGCACAAGACAGTTCCTCTACTCCCATGACCCCTTCACCATGTGCAGGTGAGTGAGGGTAGTATTAATTGACAGTTTATTGTAAAGACTTGGCTTTGAATGGGAATGAGAGATGACACTCTGATTGGTTTACTTCACATTATGTCCAAAGCATACCTTTGATTAATTAAGAGACTAAATACAACCCCTTGCGCCTTGTTTTGCAGCCATATTTTGCACTGTTTAACTAGCAAAAATGAAGCTAGACACGCCCTAAATGCATTTGCACCAAGCACATTAAACTGTGCATTACAGTGTTTAAATAGCGTCCATGGCCTTTCCTTTGTGATGTAGAGCCACCACTGGTTCCCCCTGAAGCTTCATTAGCGGAATATTATCTTGCATATAAATATTGCTTTGAAAAAAAAACGTCTTTAATGTTAGTGGAGTCGCTCTTTATTTCAGGCAAAGTGGCGCCTATTCACTATCAAACGACCAGAAAACCCCATGGTCCCCTGTTCCACTACCAGGCTCTTAATCTGAGGTTAAACAACCAACAGGAGCCTCATAGAGTTTAAGAAGGCTAAGCAGAATGATACACTGATAATGGGGGCACATCCCCCAGTCCCCTTAGTTAGTCCACAGGCACTGTTCCTGATATCAATATCTAATACAATATCTTGAGCCTTCAGCATCCAGCTCATCCACCTCCAGGGCTACTTTCTGACTTTCACTGACCTCCGTTGGAGAGATGGGCAGATGTTCCTTGATCACAAATAAAGACCCTCTGACATCCGCACATGCATGTACATCCAAATAAGTCCTGGGGGTATTACAATAGTATTTCCCCTCAGCATATTGGCCCCTTTATACACACAAACTCCATCAGCAGACAATAAAGTTTATCAAGTGCAGCCTCTTAATTTTGTTTTGCACAAACTGCGTCTTTACAGCCTGTATGGTTTCTATCTGAATCATGAAGAGAGGGCTATGAAAGCTTCAGGTTAATGATGGTGAGTAAAACTACTAATCCGTAATGAATTTCATGCCTAATTATTACTTCTATCAATCTAACTATTTTATCTTTAAGATATTAGACCCTGAAGCTCAGGTACGTTTGAAGTGTCTGCAGGCTCATGAATGAAAACTTTACTGATCTGAAATAAAATCGTGTTAAGCTGTGATAAAAATCTCTTCATGAAACCTTTTTCATTTGTCTGTTATTATGCGCTTCCTTCTCATTTCATTACCGCTGGCTGGGAATCAAACCCGTAACCCTAACAGCGCTGTGCCATTGAGATACAGAACACAATACCTTGTTGACCTCCAGGATTTCTCTCCTCTCCTCGGTGGCGGGGCGGCTCTGGCCGGCTGAGCGATCCTCGTGTTTGGAGCTGTCATCCTCCACGAAAGGTATCAGCAGCTGGAAGGGACAGGGAAACAAAAATCTGGCTGTATTATTTACCGTAAAGCAAGACGACTGCAGGAGGATCACTTGCATAACGCTGACATTTTCAACTGATTTGGATTGCTTCAGGTTTACAGTATTACAGCACATACAGACTCCACATCTCCCGACTGGCGCCTCGGCTTTGGAACGGTCTTCCAGTCTGTTTTCAGCTGGCCGACACTGATTCTGCTTCTAAATCCTGTCTGAAGACTCATTTTTACAGACTTTCCTTCTTGCCTGACAACTAATAACACAGCTCTGTTGTGCTGCCACCTGTTTTAAGTTTATTTCAATAGTTTTACTTGTTCACTTTGGGGCTTTTTGAGTTTATTTTAATAGCTTCAGTTGCTCTATTTTGGGTGATTTATTTGTTGTAGTTTCTTTTATACAATCTTTAAACAGTGGGCTTTTATTTTGCTGATCTTGAATTCTCAAAATGTGTTTATTTGTCTTTTTTTCTATATTTATGAATATCTATGTCAATGGCAGTGTGTCAACCTAGAGGTCATATTCAGTGTTTATTGACCAACGCCTTAGTGCTAGCTGCTAAAACTTAACAAAACTATACAAAAGTGTCATCACAAACAAAGCATCATTCATTAGCGTTTATTGTTTACTCAAAATCAGCAGTGGGAGGCAAATAGAAACAGCTGTTAATGCTGGTTTGCAGCTCCCTCTCGGTCTCTCGTTATCAGGAGGGGTTATTACTGATTATTCTGGGAAGCACTTTGCACTCCCGGCTTGAAAAGTTTTTTACAAATACATTATTATTATTATTATTATTATTATTATTATTATTATTATTATTACACTGCAATTGTATAACCGCTTGTGGCAATCAACTCTTTTCTGAGTGTCCAGTAGTTGTGAAGTAGTCTCTTTCTGGAATAAAACTCACTCTGATGCACTTTTCCCTTGTTCCTCTCTCCTCTTATTCTGTCCATGATCCAAACACATTAAAAGCACAGAGCTGCATTTTCCCATTTCTCCTAAATGTCCGCTGAGTGCAGTTATAGGTCAGAATTATGTGCGTATGGGCAATCTCAAGCTATGAGAGCTACTCTACACTGAAGATAGTCCTGTGCTGTCTGATAATCTTGTTCCCATGAAGTGGTGGAAATGGGGATTCTGTGTAAGCTCTCGAACACAGGCTGAGTCTCGCCCGTCTCTCTTCAACGTGGAGAGAGAAAGAGAGAGAGAGACGGAGATAGAAAATGAGTGGGAGATTAATTCATTTTTAAACGCTCTGTGTGCTTGACCTTGTCTGCTTGACACTACAGTCAGGCTGATGTGCGAGAGCCTTCAGGCGAGGCGGCGCTCCTGAGAGCCGACAGGGTCACCAGCTGCTGCTTTACATCACACTGCCCCCTAGTGGTCACCTCGGGGAGAGGAGGCGAGGCAGGAGGCCTGCTGCAGTCACACATCTGAGTGATGTGTGGATGTCTTGAGAACACACTGTTCCTGCTACAGCATGGACATAAAGGGTCTTAAACTGACAATGTGTGCTTTATTATAAAAAATATTTGACCACCCGTGTTTTCTCCTTGCTTTCTTGCTCATTTAATGCCTGGTACAACTACAATACATTTGTTCAGACAAATATAATGATAACAACAAAAAATAGCTCATAAGAGTTTAATTTAAAAGCTGATATCTAGACATGTTCCATGGTTTTCTTGATAATAAACAAAATCATTATCAAGAAAACCATGGAAAATGGCTAGATATCAGCTCTTAAATTAAAGTCTTATGAGCTATTTTTGTTGTTATCATTATATTTGTCCAAACAAATGTACTTTTAGTTGTACCAGGAATTAAAATGAACAAGAAATTGAAGATAACAATGCTCTAATATTTTTTTCCATGACTCTATGCTTGATGATCTTTTAAGAGCTACTGAACAGACACAATATAAACGTAGACACACGTCTGTACGACTGTAGAGTTTTTTAGGAAACACATATTATCAGCTTTGTTGACATGAAGTCAATTTTACAGACTTTTCAGACATATGACACCACTTTAAATGGGTTTAAATTAAAGCTGGAAAAAAATCCCACAGTAGGTTATTACACTGGAAACACAGATTTCCTGTTGCAAGAAAAAACTAACATCCCCAAAAAACTGCCATCTTCAAAGTTTCCTGTCTCACCAGACAAGAACACAAACACAGATTAGAGTAAGAGACTCTGCAAGTAACTGGGAGCCAATAACAACTGCCATGCGATGGAAAAACACACCTTGCTCCAATAACCACTTGGCACAACGCTAATCTAAATCACCCAATCACTGCTTCTCTACACCGTCTGACCTGAGGCCGTGCAGCTGGAGCGGCGGCCCTGCGGACACTAAACAATGACTGGAATAAGCTGCTCGGTCTGGAGGCAATGACTAACTGGCTGGTGCTTGAGTCAGCTGGAGTCGGCCTACGTGAAGATCAACAGGAAAGGAAAAAAACAAAAACGGAGGCAGAAGGAGAGAACTGTAGACACACAGATGAAGGGAGAGGCGACAACTGTAAGACGGTGGGTGAAATGTCAGGGAGAGAAAAAGAAAGCAGGGAGAAAAAGAGCAAGAAAGGAAAGAAGAAGAGGAAATAGAAAAGGAAAAAGGGGAAGAGAGAATACGAGACACACAAAGAGGCCAAGGCGGGGAAACAAAGAGCGACAGAAAGATGTAGAGAAAAAAAATCTGGATAACTTTCTGTGCTCCTGTCAGCTTCCAGGCCAAGCTTCACGCCAAACTGAAAACTCTGACTGCTGGAGGGAGAAAAGACAGCAAGGACATGTGCAGGATATTATATCAGACAAACTATGAGCTTGTCTCTGGCTCAAGGAAACTTTTAAGTAGGAAAAGGGGAAAGTTTTTTCATGAGATAATTTCAAACCGAAGCCAATGACATATTCAATTTTAAAGGTAGCGAGCTGATTTTGGCAGCTTCTCGGGGGAAAATGAAATGTGCTGAGTAGGGTGGGAAACATGGATGGAGAGTGTATTATGTGGGTGTGTGTGTGCCTGTGTGAGTCATAACCCCTGCCTCCTCCACAGAAAGATGGATGTGGTTTCCTGCCTGACAGAGAAGAATGGGCTAATGAAGTTCTCCAGGTTGGCTTGCCGAGACAAAAAGAAACAGGGAAGGAAAGACAAACAAAACAAAATAGCAGAGTGAACGTGAAAGGGGAGAGGGAAATTAAATAGTATGGCTGAACAGTGCAGGAAATGACAGAGGGGAGGAGAAGACTTGCACAGCACAGAGAAAGGAACAAAGGAAAATTTGAAGCGAAAGCTGGAGAGAAAGAAAGTGAAACAAAGCCAGTGTGAGCAAATAGATTCAATGAAAGAGAGGGAGAACGGAGGAAATGGAGAAAGAGCCAATACCGAGCAAGTAGAAGACAAAAGGTGGAGAAAGAAGGATAGCAGGAGGAGAAAAGACAAACAGAAAGTGTGAGTTTGAGGAAAAAAAAGCTGCAGTAACAGAACGACAGCTGGAAAGAAAAAGGGGAAAGCGCTGACGTGTGCATTTGGTCCAGCTGTTCATTAAACCGGTCTGTTGCTAATTAGGCTGCGATGAGGTCACGCTGCCCGAGTCATTGATTCCACTTCCTGTTTCAGGCAGCCAATAGTGAGCGGGCTGTCAGGCAGGCACCTGAATTCTGCGGGATGATAAATGGCATGCATGCTGGGGCCAAAATCTACAACCCTCAGCACCAGACAAACATGGCGAGCCGAGCTATTGGCCGGTCAGCACTGGACTGGGTCCTCGGCCTCAAGGGGGGGAGAGAATAAACATTTAAACAAAGTGGAAATAAGAAGGGAGGGGAATAGCGAGATAATAACTCAATGAGGGTTTACACCATCCGAGCAAAGGAAAATGTCAAAGTGAACCCCTCCTAAGCTTTGATTTCTGGGCGGAGCTGCAGACGAGAGCCATTCTGAACAACCGGTGGATAGATCATTCAGAATGCTTCGTAGCAACTGTATTATTCAATGCGGAAAATGTGCACGGTGGCAGCCATCACAAATTTGTTCCAATTTAAGACTGGTCTCCTCCCACATCCTCCTTTATCCTCAGTAGGAGTCTGGTGAGAGAGATTAGCTCAGAGCCAATCTGTAGAAATTGGGAAGGGACTGCCGCAGTCATAAATCCAATCAAACAGTGGTGGATAGCCTAGCTGTAGCCCTGCGTGGAGCCTCCAACCGCTGTGTGTTTGTGTGTCTCTGTTGTAAATATTCACTGTGTGGGCCACAATTGTGCACATGCATGTGTGTTTGTGCAGGCAGGCAGAGGTGGCAGTGCGTCTGAGCTCAACTGCTGTTGTTCCTGAAGGTGGATGGCCGTAACAAGCAGTAAAGAGACTCAGGAGACTCACCTGAAGCGACCAATGAATCTGCTGCGAGCGGAAAAAAGGAAAGACCTAGAGGGAGTAGGTGAGATAAGAGTCCCCCAGGGTAAAGATCTGTGTGTGTGTGTGTGTGTGTGTGTGTGTAAGACTGAGAGAGCAAGGAGGGGGGCGTGGCGGTAACAATGGCCTACTTCCTTTAAACTAACAGCTTCCTAATTTAGCAGGCAGTTGGCTGAGTGAGGCAATGGCTGAACGCATAGAAGAAGAAAAAATAGAAATGCTGAGAAGCTTATACAGCGTGTGTTGACGTTTTGCATCTGGAAAGATCATTCAATCACGTCAAATTAAAAATGTAGTTCGACCACTTCCCCACGGTGGACACAATCACCTCATGTAAGATCTAATTGCAGAAGTAGCAGCACAGTGTGTATTTAAAGTAGAATCACATCTCATTAGTGACTGAGAATGTAACCATGACAAGAACTATATGGTAATTGTTTTCCCATATCTTGTTTTAACTGAATGTTCTATGTCTGTTGGTCTTATCTATTGTCTGTATGTTTAAGTCTGTTTTTATACCTCACTGAGAAATACCAAAAGGAATTTTGTTGTACATTGTACAATGACAATAAAGAATCTTGAATCTTGAGCTGGGAACAGAAATTTTGGCTGCCAAAAATTATAAAAACAAGATAATCAAGAAAAAAAATGCATGCTCTTTCACGATGTTCTAGTTTTGTCTTTGTTATAAATCAAATACAACCTTTCCTTTACAGTGGTTCACTTTCATCTGTAATCACTGACTGGAATTTGTTAATTCGAGTTTACTAAAATGCTGAATATGTTTAGGAACTTTCAGCAGGTTGTTGAAGTGCATTACAACATATTTAATCTACTTTATTTTTGATTATTATTTTCATTTATTCAATATATGTTTAGGGGTTATTTTTGTATTTTAGTAGGTCTTTAAAGTGCACCAACGTTACAAATTGTTTGATGTAAGTTATTTTAAACAAATACATTTTTAATTATTATCTTTATATTATTTATAATAATCTAAATACTACATGTAATGCATTATTTATTTTGCACGCTTCTTCAAGTGAGAGAAAGTAGTGTTAACTTGTAAGAATAAACATGCACATGTTTACATGAAGTGGTGAGCATACGACCGGATAAATGAGACTTGGATTATATTTCACAGCACCAATTTCCTTTAATTAATGATTTACTCAGTTTTTTTAATTCTCCATTCATTGTGGAGGCAAGAAAAATAAAGTTTTCTTCAACAATTCAAGGTAAGACAGGCTGAGTAATTGATTAACAAATGGTCATTCATAGGGTGAAGTGATCATGGGGTGCAAAACTATTTTTTTAAGTTATCATTTCTATAATAAAATATTTTTTAATATAGTTATTTGTTTAACCCTCCTGTAATGTTCGTTTCTCAGGAACAGCAATAATGTATGTGGGTCAATTTGACCCAGGGCATGTTTAATTAATCAAAAGTGTCAGAAACTAAAAAATCTCAATAAACATTGTTTATATTTCATTAATAACTCCATTAATAACCATTTCAATGTTTAGTGCAATGGTGTTCTGTACCTCTCACAGATCATGGTTCAACGACGATAATTCACTTGTTTTTCATATAAAACTTTTTTATGTACATTGGAAAAACCTACATATGAAATACAATAGTTTTACATGGCATTTATTTTTTTTTAATTTAAATTTTATTTGACATTTAAAAAAAAAAAAAAATTGTGAAAAAATACTTGTAATTACTTTGTAGATTTTTAAACTTTAAAATGGGTAAATTTTCACGCAACATAACAGGAGGGTTAAAATGCAGCCTTCTAGGGACCTTTTCATGGTCGTATCAGTGTGAAATTGATGCACAATCCACATAAAAAGGTAATTTTAGCTCAAAACTTTACTACATCTACCGCACGCCAATGCGCAAATACACCTGCTTTTTAATCACATTAATACAATAAAAAGTTGTCAGATATCCGTGTCTCACCTCTGGAGGTATGGGGTCCATGCCGGCGCAGTTTTCATTGCACTTGTCGTAGACGAGGCGCAGCTTGCGGAAGAGCACAGAAAGCATCCGTAGGTGCTCCTGCAGTTTCCCCAGCCTGTCCTGGTGGGTGTTGGGGTGGTAAGTGACTCCATTAGGCAGCTGGGAAACACCACAGAGGAAACGTTGTGTTAAGCAAAGTAGAAGCCCACAATTTTGCTAGTGCTAATAAAAAGAAACAGCCATTGATCCCCACTGACTGCAAAAGGCACTACAGACCCTCTGTTGCTCCCTAACTGGTGATAGTTCATTAGAAGCCTTCTGCTAATGCTCAGCACTTTCATTTACACGGATAACAAAGTGATCACCTCCTCTCTACTCCAGAATGAGGCTGTTGAGAAACTTTTAAAATGTGTTTAACATGTTTGTGTTCATGCAACTATATGATATAATGTCCTAATATTATAATAAAGTCACAGTTTAAACTACAAAGCATAAAAATTCAGCAGCTTCAAACTGCTGCACTGTGAATGTTTTCACTCACGCTCACACAGAGGCGGCATCACTGGCTTTTAACTACAATGGGTGTTAAAGAGTAACAAGACGTGTTTTTTACTGAGAAAATCGACAAGCCTCTGGGGCAGCACTGTCTGATTATAAACATCCTACATAACATGAAACAAGTCTGCCTGCAGGGCAAGGAAAGTGAGCAGAGAGACTCAGAGAAACAGAGGAACCGGGGGGGAGACAGACAGCCAGACAGGGATGATAAATGAAGAATTTTTATGAGAATAAAAACAGTCTGTGATCTTAGAAAAAACAAGTCACAACAATGCTGTTTGTGCATTCTGTGGCTGCGGCGTGCTCGCTTGGCCCGCGTCTGACTGTGATTTTAACAAGGTGCAGGAGGAGCGTCTCGGAGGAGAAGGCAGACTTCCATGATAAACTGGTGCTGACCTCATCTTCAGGACACCGTCAAGAGCTGAACTACATGTGAACTGCGGAGCAAACTGATAACAAAGACTCCTGATATCCTGAAGAAAACGCTCAAGTAATCCACCAGCTTAACTTTTAATGTAAGTCGACAACTTTTTCCGCCGTCACTTGATTGCACTAATGTACCGTGTAAACTCATGGGGACTTGATAATATTTCCGACAACACCCTGTGTGATGAAGTCTCCGAACAAAAAGATTAGTTTCAAAAGTTAATCTGTGGCCTTGATCTTTGCTTTCTTATCTAAAACAAGCTTCAAAAGCAGAAAGTGGTGCCCTTTCAACACAGGAAATCACACAGTGAGAGCCTTGTTTAGCTTAACTTGGACTTCCTGTCATAAACACTTTGACAGCACTTGTCATACAAAATCACTGTTGGTAAATAAGCATTTTTGAAGTCAAGAACTTTGATTTCAACAATCTGGATGCACTCAATAGTACTGTATATGTGAGGATGTTTCCATTTCTTCAGGCTTGAGATATTCTACAGTGTCCTCTTTAACCTCTGTATGGAGAATTTGAGCTTCTACCCACCAGATGGAGATTTAGACAACAAACTCCTGTTTAGATGGACAGAAAACGCAAAAGTGGCGTTGTGTTATCACTTTTAATTCTGCATTTTTGGACGAGCGTCTTTAGGGGGAAATCTGTGTGCATACGGTGATGCAAAAGTCTGTGAAATTCGATGTAGTAGGCCTGTCGTTCAATATATGAAAATGGACACTATAGTTTTTTTTCTGGAGTCAATATCTTGACTTTTTGTGCTTTTTTGTGTTGTGTTTAAAGTAATGCTGCAAATGTTTGACAGGCAGTACGAATTGCCAAAATAAACTAAATTTCCCAAGCAGCCATTCCAGCTGTTTATATGTTATTTTAATAATAAGATAATATAATACATAATGACTATCTCATTGCAATGTTTTGTTAGCAGAGCCTCAAAGTCTATTTTATTTGTTTTGGTTGTAGTTTATTTATTGATGTTTCATTTATCTAGGATATTTAAATATTTCTTTTCCACATTTCAATTCCAATGTTTAAAATTCACGAGAATTAATAATTGATTGCCGTGGAAAAGGATGTATTTATTATGCTCTGATATAAAACTAAAACAACAGCGATACAACGATACTATCGTTTAACATGACAGTTTCTGGGAAAATATTATCATCCTAAAAAATGTGTTATCGTGACAGGTCTACAATGTAGTCTGCACGCCAGGTGGCTAGGTGGGACTGTGAAGCACTGAGAGCCACCAAGACCTCAAGCATGCGTAGAGACTTCTCTTCTCTCCTGCCCCTCTTCCTAGTAGCGCCAAATAGAATAGAAATAGAAAAAGAAAAAATCGTCCTAGGTAATTAACGCACCTTCTCTGTTCTGTTCTGTTCTATCATATGTGATAATTCTGCTTAACTGCTGAAATGACTCCTGGATAGTTCTCAGAGCTGCTAAAGCAACTTGAGTGTCTGACTGATGTTTGTTGACGTTTGCATTTTCAACCCTTTAGACGGAAACGCAACAGTGGAGACTTATTTAGATTTCCACTCTGGAAGGTGGTTTCATTTTTTTTGCGTTTTTAAGCCCAAAAAACGCTATCTATTAAATATTTTGTCGTTTTCACCTGAGATCGTTGTGTGAACAGGCCCTAGATTATTCTTTATTTCTCAGAACACCAAATGTTAAAGACTCCCAAAGATTAGTTTCCCCTTGAACTACTGAGGGCTGGTGGTGATGGTTTTAGCAATGGCACACTTAAAAAGTTTCATGTTTCCACTTGAATTCTTTTATTTTGTTTCTTGTATCTCTTCATATATTCAATATATGTTTAGGGGTTATTTTTGTATTTTAGTAGGTCTTTAAAGTACACCAACGTTACAACTTGTTTGATGCAAGTTATTTTCAACAAATACATTGATAGATATTATCTTTATATTATTTATAATAATCTAAATACTATATGTAATACATTATTTATTTTGCATGCTTCTTCAAGTGAGAGAAAGTAGTGTTTGTTAACTTGTAAGAATTTAGCAAAAACATGTACATGTTTAGGAAGTGGTGAGCATACGGCAGGATAAATGAGACTTGGATTATATTTCACAGCACCAATTTCCTTTAATTAATGATTTAGTCAGTTTTTTAAATTCTCCATTCATTGTGGAGGCAAGAAAAGTTTTCTTCAACAATTCAAGGTAACGCAGGCTGAGTAATTGATAAACAAATGGCCATTCGAAGGGTGAAGTGAGGGCTGGTGGTGATGGTTTTAGCAATGGCACACTTAAAGTTTCCTGTTTCCACTTGAAATATTTTATTTTGTTTCTTGTATCTCTTGAGTCTGTGTGCCTTCATCTTTGTGTGTTCTATGTTTTACCTGGCTGCAAAACACGTTTCCCTCAAGGACCATGCAGTAAAGTTGAAGTTGTAGCCAAAGTTGAAAACTCTTATACAAGACAGGCTTGATTCATCAGCCTCTGCTCACAAATGCAACCACTGCTTGGACCCATTGTTTTGCGTTTTTAATAATTCATTATTAATACAATGATGATTGGACCTGCTTTTGTATCCTTATACCAAAATCTATTATTTACCTGCTTTAAAGGAAAACTTTACCAACGGGCTGAGTAATAAAATATACCTGTAAGCAACATTATGCGGTCAAAGTGTTCCTTTAATGCTGATACAGAATGTAAAGTCCTCTGAGGCAAACTTGTGATTAGAGCTTTTGGGCTGTATAAATACAATTGAATTAAATTTCAATCTGAAGCTGAGCCTGAGCAGAATTCTGCAGACATGTGACTGACAAGGACCCACTTTTAGCCACATTTTTTGCACCTGTTGGAAACTGATTTTTCAGTCCATATAAAGGCTTACATGATCCTCAGATTAAGTTAACTTTAGATTCTCTACTGTCCCTAAATGCCTCGTTAAAAAGTTAAAAATCAAGAGCTTTTGGCAGTTTGACTGTTCTGATGTCTCAGCTTTGAAAATGCTTTTTCCCATTCAATATTCAATCTGCATTTCACTTGTTTTTAAATCCTACATGAAAACATTAAATAAAATAATTGCTCTCCTGAGTGACAGCTGTTTTGTTATATGTATAATAGTGCTCTGCCATGTTACCATCAGACTTATTATTACTATTTTAGTATATTCTTTTATATCTTTTGTTTTTATCTTTCGGGCTTTTTATGATTATATTCTTCTGTTTTTATCTTTTGTATGGAGCTATTTAATGATGTTGTGTCTCCATATTGCAGTTTTTACTCCTTTCATACTGTTGTTATGACATTAAGTGTTCTAACAGCTTTGGAAATATATGTTTAAAAAAAAAAAAAAAGAGAGAAGGAAAGACAGAAGGAGAGGCAAACAGAAAACTGAGTGTAAGCAGATTTGACAGGCGTGTGGGCGGACAGACAGACCTGCATGTTCCTGAGGAGCTGGAAGATCTCCATGGTCCTGAGGACGATGTCTTGGACCGTCTCCTGACCGATGCGGCACAGAGACGCCGTGTTGACGTCACGTGCCGCCTGGGCCTGTTGTTGCTGCTGCTGCTGCTGCTGCTGCTGTTGCTGCTGCGGCGGCGGCGGAGGCTGCCCACCAAATGGCGACACTAGTGGAGGGGTAGTCATGGAGACAGCAGATGAAGATGCTGGTGCAGGAAATCTAGGTCCAGGTGAAGCTACCTGTCACGCTATTCCACACCGGGACACAGTTACATGCCTACAGAAAGAGATTTACAAGAGGGAGAAAATAGGACAAGTTAATATAGGTTACTGCTTTTCTTCTGAGAGGAACAGCAGCCACAGTAATGTATAAACATATTGGCATTATATTTAGCTTGCATGACCAGCCAAGTTTAAGTTATTTATTTATTGCAGAGAAGCAGTCTTTGGCAATTAAAATCCTCCTTATACAACTAAGATGAGACTTTATTGATCCCAAGTACAGAAGTTTAGGTGTTGCAACAGCACAAATAAAAACAGGAAATAAACCGAGAATTAGAAAGGAAAATAAAAATAAATAGAAGTAGAATTAGAAAAATGAGTATAAGACTAGATATTAAAAAAAGAATAGACAGAAATATTCAAAATAATTTAGAGAAAAAGTGACAGCCATAAAAAAGGTCTATTTTAATTTCAGCTCAAAACTTTACTACATCTACCTCCATATCGGTTCATTTTTCTCCTTGAAAACCAGTTTCAGACAGGCTCTAATTATTACCTGTATTCAGACTTACCCAAATATGCACATACACTTGCTTTTTAATCACACTAATACAAGAAAAAGTTGTCAGATATCTTGTAAGAACTATAGGCAATGGGTATAAGACTAGATGTTCAAAAAAAGAATAGAAAGAAATTTATAAAATCGTTTGAAATGTAAATAAAAGATAATGTAATTCACATTTTTTTGTAGCATATATTAAATATAATACTGTACAGTCAATTTTTTATGCTCAACTTATGTTTTTCTAAATATAGGTGTTTTTTTATTTGAATTTTCATTCACACAGCGTCCATACTTTTCCCAACCAGAAAAAACACATTGTGATTATGACACTGTATTAAAATAGAAAAATAGGAATTAGTGGTAGACCGACTGATGCCATTTTGACATAATCTAATAATAACTTCTTTTAGTGGAAAAACAAAAGAAAAAACAAACAATATTAAATAAGTTACTACTAAATCATAAGGTCATCCTTATCAAAAATGTCATACAAAGGAAAATCGCAACTATCCTGATAATAGTAATTCACCACAATTAACTTATTGTGAGCTATATTTTTGAATATCATCCCATCCATATATTGTATAGTATGGTATATAATATAATATGGAACAGTACAACATGGAAAAGTGTATTATGTATATAATATAACATGCTATAGTGTAGCATCCAACCGATTCATTGGCCTGTCACAGACATATCTTGTCCAATATCCAGATTTTTTACAGAACATATAATGCAGAAAACTATACAAATGATTTAGAAATGGTTTTAACAGTTTATTACATTTTTCTTTTTTCTTTATTTCTTTACATTTCATTTCTAGAATTGGTTCAAAATGTGCTGCATTCTTAATTTAATGCATAATAATGTTAAATATTCTGTGATAACAGAAAAGAAAAGCAGCCTTCTCAGTGCCTTTGAATTGTCATATGGAGTACAAACCACATACTAAAGGTTTATTTTCATTCCAGCTCAAAAAATTGTCTATATCGGCAGCCACATCGGTAATCAGTGATTTATCTATTTATTTTTTGGCTCTAAAATCGGTATTGAGCTACACATATACATTAATGTAAGTGGGAACGTAGTTAATGTATAGATGTAATGAGAATTAAAAAGCTATGTATATATAATCATGGGAAAAAATATTAGCAAGGCAAGGCTTGGTGCAACATCTGCCATTCACTGGTGAGCTGGGTGCTGATACCGGTAAAAAGAGAAACACATCAAATATGTGGATCATCTGAGGCGCCACCACCTTGAGGCCTAGAACAACATACACATTGTTCGCTATCCAACTGTTAATATATTGTTCATTTTGTTTATAAATGTTTCTTTTTTTGTTTAAATTGAGACTTGTGTAACATTTGTTATCATTGTGTAATTTTTATCATGTAAATCAGGGATGGGCAACTGGAGGCCCGGGGGCCGCATACGGCCCGCACCATCACTTGAAGTGGCCCTCAGTACAACTACATCCATTTGAGCATGAAATCTTAAAAGTACTGTGTAGAAATGCACAAAATTACTTCTTGCAATTAATGTTGGTCTGCTGTTCTTGCACTGAAAAAAAAGAAATCACTGTAAGTGGTTATTTTTGATTTGCTTCTAATCTTTTGTATTTCTATTTATACTGTTATGCATTCATTTGAGCATGAAATATGTTACCTTACTGGACTGTAAACATATTTAAAATTGCAGTTTCATCATATCTGGTGAAGTGCACGGTCCTATATGTGGTCCTGTGGTAGGGTCGATGAAAAATTGTGGCCCCCTCCAGCATTTAAGTTGCCCATCCCTGATGTAAGTGGAGGAAAAGGCGATATCGGCTTCAAGAATCGGCCCCAAAAAATCGTCAGCACATATCGGGGATCGTTAAGACTGATGTTAAAATAATCTGTATCGGCATCGGCCTTAAAAAAAACCTGTATCGGTTGACCACTACCTTTAGTTGTACCAGGCATTAAAATGAACAAGAAATTGAAGAAAACAAGGGTGGTCTAATATTTTTTTCCATGACTGTAGAGAGAGAGATCTAAGTAAGCCATAGAGGTATGATTAATAAAGTAAAACGTTATTTATATAGTTAATAAGCTCACCACAGCTCTCTAAAAGCTTCACAGCTGTCACCAATCAACTAAAGCGAAACGCTGTCTATCTAAACGGAGTCAACTCTGACAAAGTGTGGGAGCTAACGCTTTAGCCTTTGATATAAGTTGTATTCCGGGGCTTTAAAAGCAGTTAAACTCTCCTTTATATCAGTATAATTCAGTTAGATGCTGCCCTGGAGTTAAATCACCACACCCAGACTCGCTCCGCCTGATAAAGGCTTAATTAAGCATGTAACATGTAAAAGTGACACCAAAGCTAAGTGGACAGTCAGAGCACACACACATACACACACATACGACACTTCAGCTCTCTCTCTCTCTCTCTCTCCGCTCATTTTCTGTGTTCTCGTTTCATTATTCCGGCTCGACGGGAGGCTCAACAGCGCACTGAGTGTTCATATGTATTCAACGGCACATGAGACAGCGTGAAGTTTTACCTGTGTGGTGACAATTAATCTGTTTTGTTGACATGTCAAGTTCCCTGCTCTGCTCCTAGGATCTCAGCTAGCGCAACTATCGCGAGAGTTCGGCGGCTGACTACTGTAAATGATAGAGTAGAAGCGCCACTTGAAAATGTATAGTTTTTGACCATAAAAATGAGAAATGTGACACTGGGGAACTACATGATGGAAAAGGTCATTCTTAAAATGAAAAAAAACAAACAAACACTAAATCTAACTAAATAAAGCAATAAATCTGCACACTTTTCTAATGTATAGAAAGTGTGTTTTTATTTTATTATTTATTTATAATTATATTACATATATTTATTTATATTTTATATTCAACATAATGGAAAAATAAACTTTTTCTTCGAATCTAAAAATTAAAAAAAATACAATCTAGCTAAATAAAGCAATAAAAATCTGCACACTTGTCTATTGTAAGTGTGTTTTTATTATTATTTATTTATTTTTATATTACCTATGTTTATTCATATTCTATATTTCACGTGTAGCCTAGTAATTAAGTGCATTTACAGGCTATTCGTGTATATTATTTATATTATGTATACTATAGATGTGTATTTTATATTGAGAGAGTATGCTCAGTTTTTACATTTTTAATTTGTTGTGTTTATTTCCTTTTAATAGTCCTTTCTATTTATATCTCCTATTGCTGATATGTATATTCTAGATTTATATATATATATATATATATATATATATATATATGTACGGATGGATATTTAACATTTTATTCTTTTTTAATTGTTGTTTTTTTCTTTTGAGAAGGGGGGTCCATTGTCAGCCTTTCTTATTCTTCATTATCTGGATTTTATGGAGTCCTATATGTGTGCACTTAAAATAAAATAATAAAACTTAAACAGAATATAAAAATAATTATAATCAACATGAGCTGAAGTGTGTCTTTATATTAAAATGAATCCTTGTTCATCTTTTAAATTGACTTCCTCCCTTTAAATGTTTCAAAATTAAGAAACATTACGGTAAAGCAAGACGCACTGTAAATGTTCTGAGGCTATTTAGGGTAACAGCGCCATATGCTGGTCTGCTCTTATATAACAGGAGTCACACACACATCTGACTTCATCAGCCCCCAGGCCAATTTACACCACATGATTGCTTCTCATGGGTCATTATAACTTTTTTAGTAAGCATAATTCAAATTCCTCCCATAAATGGGCGTGTTGTCTACCCTCTGTTAAATCAAATCCTTCAATGCATTCATCCATCCATCCATTACTTATACTGTACAGCTGTGCCTGGATTACTTTGTGAGCCATCAGAATTCAAATTAATTTAAAATACAGGAGGTGTCAGAAATAGACATTAGTCTGTGCGAGGCTGCCTCCTCAGCATGTGCTCTGCCATGCAGCAGAATTACGGCTCTGACTTACAGAGGCTGGGAATAAGAGCTTTATTGAAAAAAAGGCTTTGCCTTCAGGCTTGAGTGGGGCTGAAAAAGTAGATTAGGATGCCTATTACTTAATTTACATTATTCATTCAGATTTGGGGTTACAGACTGGATTTCAATTTCCTTTTATCTGAAACACATTTTGTGCTATAATAACCTGTAGTCTTTTCACTTCTCCTCTTTCTCTTAAAAAAATCGCACACTATCTGCAACATGTAATATGAAAAACACTGTCAAGTTCACTTGACTGCCCCCAACTTCTTAATTGCAGAAGTAGTGCCGGTTAGCTTGCCAGCAGGAATGAGCGTTACTGTGACCATCCCCATCTGCCAAACAGCCAGACCGACTGAGGCATGCCTCTCCATAATCCTCCAGCCGCTCTTCTTATTGTGTTTAATTGGGACGAGAGAGTGGTGATGGTGAGTAGGTGGGGGCAGGTAGTGACATGAATGAGTTTGAGTTTATAAGTGTTCAGTGAGCAACTGGAAAAAAAATTAAAAAAGCTATATATATATTTATATGATCTTGATCATTAAAATATAAAGGTAGTCGGGTAATTTGGGACACTTTTTGTTGGATTACCAAAAAGTCACCTGAAGTTCTTAAGACGACAATTCTAAAGTGTTACTTTACATCTTGTTATGGATCTCTGGTAAGTTTATGTAAAATAAAATGTATTACAAAGTAAAATCTTTAGATACTTTGGACCTTCAAGCATATAAAGAACCCCGAGATCACTCTGATGAAGTCAGAAAGGTAAAATGTGACACTGAGGGAAACAAATGACACCAAACAGTTTACCTTAATTTGAGAACAATTGCATTTCATGTTTGTTTGCAGTGGTTGAATGTAACTAAGTCATAGAAATTTACTCAAGTACTGTACTTGAGTACAATTTCTAGGTACCTTACTTCCATTAATACTTCTACTTCACTACATTTTAGAGGCAAATATTGTACATTTCACTCCACTACATTTAGCGGACAGCTTTAGCTACTTTTCAGGTCGAGATTTAATATGAAAAACATGATGCATATTATACCTTTAAAAAAAAAAAAGAGGGGAAGAGATGCGGGAAAGGGCTCTGAGTTGGACTTGAACCCAGGCCGCCTGCTCTTGAGGACAATGCCTCTATGGTACGTGCTCTACCAGGTGTGCCACTGGGACGCCCCATGTTTCCAGGGCATATCTCGCTGACCGTTAGTCAGACTGACTTCAGATTTTGTATGTGGCTTGCGCATGGCACGAAGGTGTGCATCCTCAATTTTGAAGATTTTTTAATTCATTTTTCAAAATATCATTATTACGTAGGATGTGTTGCGGCATTGCACTGTTTCCGATCGGACGCCTTTTAAGGGAGCTCCGCCCCATTGTGTGATAGGCCTACACCTGGTCAGTAACACAATTCACTCTGGATTTCCACGCCTGACTCATCTCATCTGTAAGTCTATTTAGCCTACCTATCTTTCGGAGTTTTAAAGTGAGCTACAAGGTTCAATTTTTCAATAATATTCGCATAGTTTCCAGCGAATATCAATGTTCAATGTGTATGTGCTGGATGGTGTGCGTACATTATGAAAGGTAAGTGTTTTATGGAGTTGTAGACCAGTAGTGGTCTGCATGTAATGTGCAAATTCTGTTATTCACATGCATCTGTTTGTGCTGTATGTAAACTTATTCCCTCCTATATCTGTGTCTGTATATATGTCTAACCATGTTGAATGATAAAGTTTCTTTTTCTTAAAACAACTATTTCTGAGTCTCTTTATATCTCAATGTACATCCATGTATTACGCAATATATACTTTGTATATTAACACTACGCACCTTATTACACCTTATTGTACATACCACTTTCACACACAACCTCATTTGGCCAGAATTGAAAAATCTACTTAATCTCCCATTATACGAATACATACTTTCTACGGGCACTGCACTTAGATTTAAGCATGCATACATTAAAAAAAATGCCATAAAACAAATAAATGATACGATCCATCTTCATATCCCTGCTCTTCAGCTGAATTATACATTTGACATTATAAGAAGGAATTTAAAAAATGTACATATGTGATATCCGTGTGTGTGTGTGTGTGTGTGTGTGTGTGTGTGTGTGTGTGTGTGTGTGTGTGTGTTAATCATGGAGGCAGGGCTGAGGAAAGCTGCAGACCTTTAGCTTCTTGAGGGATCATCCATCATCACTGATCAAAGCAAACAGAGAAACAACAGTATGCATTGATCACATCAGGCTGAGCTGATGAAAAGATGTATTGATCATGCATGTTAATGTAATCAAACCTTATTGAGACAGAAACATTCCTGTAAATTAAAAAGACCTTTCCATTCGTCATGAAGCAATGAATGTGATCACCTTCAGTGTGTTTCGTGCAGCGTTGTTGCATGTAATTGAGGCCTGTTGAATAAAAGAACATGAGGCAGCACAGATTACCTTGAAACTGACGGCAACTGCATCATGTCATCAGTGCTGCAGGGGGCTTGAACCTTGAACATGAGACACCAGGAGTGAGACAGACAGGCAGAGGGATGTGAAACCAGTAAAAAAAAAATCTGGGGGGAAAAACACACCCCCTGTGAGGGAACACAAACCGTGTAATAATTATTAGCTGAGGGGGTATCAGGACTAAAACGGATTATCTAGCCACCTAGTGCATTACTCATGCTTTAATTAAATACGCACTGATCTGGTTCCTCCAGGGCTAAGTTCAGATGGAGAGAGAGAGGAGCACACTGGTCTGCTCTGAAGGCTGCAGCATGTAAAGTCTGTGCAACTGCTCGCAGCAAATTTCTCCTCTGAAAGTCTCCGGACGTAAGAATGAGATTAGGATAGCCGAAGTTATGGAGAGCAGGGATAAAGGGCACGAGTGGGAGGGTGAACAACATATGGGTTGTTGTGCGCGGGTACTGTATAAACATACAGGCTGTGTATTAACTGCTGCTGTGGCTTAGCAGGTACAGCAGGTTATGTGTTGACATGTTCAGAGCCCCAGATTCTCTATACATCAAAGTGTCCTTGAGCAAGAAATTAAATGATGGTGTGTGATTTAAGTACAAACATGTGTGTATAGAAATTAATTCCACGGTTACTAGTAATAAAAAAAATTGGATGTTCTGCACTGGGTCACTGCAAAAAATAGATAAAAAATCTCTCTCACCTTACTTAAGTAAAAGTACTAAAACCACACTGTGAAATTACTCCACTACAAGTAAAAGGCCTGCATTCAAAACTTACTTCAGTAAAAGTATAAAAGTATCAGCATCAAAATGTACTTAAAGTACAAAAAATAAAATAACTTGCAACTTTGCAGAATGAACCCACTCAGATTGTTAAATATATTCTAAATATATGATTGTATTATTATTATTATTATTATTTATTATTATTATTATTGATGCATTTATGTAAGCAGCATTTTACTGTAGTCAATGTAGGGCTAATTTTAATAACTTTATATACTGTTAAAATGCATAATTATTTTAAATTGATCATGTTTCCATGTTAAATCTTGATCTGAAAAGTAATTAAAGCTGGCAGCTAAGTGTAACTGACTGAAGTATAAAGTTACATAAATGGAAATACTGAAGTTAAGTACAAGTAATTTAAAATGTACCTAAATAAAATACTTTAGTAAATATACTTTATTTATTTTTTTTACCACTGCTAAGATGTAGATATTTTGAAAATAAAATAAAAGTCTTAGACCATTTGACCCAAAGACTTTTTTTTAATCTGAGTAAAATTGCTGCAATATTTTTTGATCAAATTAAAAATGTCAATTTTATCAGTCAGGATTTCAAATAAATGCCAAAAAAAAAGATTTTACAAATTTTGAAAAAAAGTTTATTAAGCATTTCCCATAAAACATTTTTCGACCATGAATGTGTGCCTACCTTTGATATTTAATTCATGAGTTCATATACACCAAATACTTCTGTTACTGTATTTAGTGCACATGGGATTACTGTTTTTTTTTCTCTAAAATATAGGGGAGTCTTTGGCAAAAACAGTAGTCCAATGCACCCAAATGACTACAGAATGATGACAAAAAACACACATTGCAGCCAAACGATTTGAATGTTTTAGATGTGTGCTGAGGCAGGCCCAGAGAACACTTCCACCAGAAGGAAAATGGGAAAATGAGTTGCAGGTGTAAATGGATTAAAGAAAGTGAGCACTGACCAGCTTAATGAGTCGTCATTAATGACTCTCTTGGCTGCGTCAGGACACTCGAAGCTACGACTGAAGG
The DNA here is from genome assembly GCF_030273125.1 of Centropristis striata. Taxonomy (NCBI): domain Eukaryota; kingdom Metazoa; phylum Chordata; class Actinopteri; order Perciformes; family Serranidae; genus Centropristis; species Centropristis striata. The sequence continues at coordinate 21,120,883 of NC_081530.1, forward strand.
AGACAGCTGAAGAGATGAAGGTCAAACTAAAACAAGTTGTAAGGGGTTAAACAGATACGAGAATGATTTTTACAACTCTGAAAGCAAGACTCACAAGACAGATCATTTGAAAAAGGAATGTTTTATTGAATAATTAATTTCACCTTACATCTGTACAACAGCAGCTCAAAGACATTTGTATTAAAATGCACTCTGTGCTCTCCACGTACAGTACATCTGAGGTTGCTGGTGTAATAGTCAATGCATAGAAATATTTATTGATTTATATTTACATACCAAAAGGCTGTATTACATGTCTCAGGTCGATACAGCAGGTTAATGCTCAAACAAACTTTCACATCAGTCTGAATGCTTTTAGGGTAGTTAAAATGTGTTTATGATCACGAGTGCAAGTTTAAATGAAAAGTTACTCAATCATAAAAGTTATATAGATTCATAAATTATGGACTTCACACAAGAGTGATTTAAAACCTGATCAAGTTATATCATAAAAATGATAATGATATCATATTTCTTTGGGAATGTTAACATGGAGGCACTTTGGAGCACAGTCATAAGAGTAACAGTAGAAACACGAGATCTCACGGCCCAGGATCATCTAGATATTGTCCTCAGCAGAGGTTACAGCAGCTACAGCGTTGCTTTATGCAGCTTCCTACTTCTTGGGCTCCTCGCACAGCGTGCAGCCAGGCTTCAGGTCAGCCTCTCGCTCCATCTGAATCGTAATGGAGTGGAAGTTGTTGGAGGTGTAACAAGCCTGAGTCATTTCTCTCAGGACAGTCTGAGCGTCCACGGTCTCATCTGTAGACAAAAGACGTCAAATATTAGCAGAGGTGGAGTGTAACTAAGTACTTTAGTAAAACTTTGAGGCACTTTTACTTCACTTGATGTAATATTGTACATTAATGTAACTTTATACATCTACTCAACTATATTTATCTGACAACTTTAGTTACTTTTCAGTTCAAACCACATAACGCTGCTTACATAATTGAATCAATTATAAGAATCCAATTATATATATATATATATATATATATATATATATGTAAAATTTTAAAATTCTTCATATGGAAATATTTGCCTCTGAAAAGTATGTCCATCTATATGCACTCAAGACTTGGTTGGGGCTATTTGACTTTAACTACTGGAAATGGACTTTTCCATGATATTGTTTTGTTTTGAGGCAATTCACTTGAGTATGTCCATTGATGCAACTATATACTTCTACTCCACTATATTTATCTGACAGCTTTAGTTACTTTTTAGGTCAAGATTTAACATGAAAAATTAAAAATGATTAGACATTTTTATAAAACAAAGCATATATTGGTATATTAAGTACTCAAAATTAGCAATTAACAATCTGAGTGGAGCCATTCTGCATAGCCTGTATTTTTGCTTTTGATATTTTAAGTAAATAAATAAGTAGTAAAAATATATATAAATTAAACCACAGTATATTATGTAGTTAAAATGAACCCCACCTTGACAACATTAAAATGTTACTTAAAACCGATTGTTCGAACAAAAACTCATTGCAGATTTTTAATCTTGTGATCCTGTGATTCTCCCATGATCTTGTGCTATCGCGAGAGTCCATCTGCTGTGCAAGATAAATGAATACCAGCCAGATGAAGAATAAATAACCAATAGATTAAGCCCACTTGCTGGGTTTTGATTTCTTTGTGACGTCTAGTGACAAGGGGCACCCTTTTAAAAGGTTAAATGTGGTTAAATCGTGCAGGAAGCTCATTTGTTTGCATTCTCAGCGTGGCAGTTTTCTTCTCACCTATGGCTACGTGTGCAGTCAGCAGCAGCTGGTTCATGGTGAGGGCCCAGATGTGAAGGTTGTGGACCGCCGTCACGCCCTTCACGGCCAGCAGACCGTCCCGCACCTCGCCGTACTTCACACCTGCTGGACTGCCTGAGTTGCAGAAATAAAAGAGAACAATGGTAAGACTTTGTGAAATGATGCGGGCGATAGAGAGAGCTGCAAACGTTGTTTTTGGAGCCTCACCTTCCATCAGGACAACAAGAATATCCCTCAAGATGGTAACGGTGGTGAATAACACAAATACGGAGAACAGGAAGGTGCAGATGGGGTCAGCAATCTTATATTCTGGCTGGAAGGAAAAACAGAAATGGAGGATTATCAGACATGTTAATAATCAGTGTAATTAAATAATTAGTTTGGTCTTCTTGGGGCTGCACCTGGATTTGATCCTGGTATCAAAGCATGAAGCTAAAGTAACCCAAAGTGGGTTTTTTTCAGTAATAGTTGTAATGCTAAAGTGACACAGGACTTTACTAATTAATTTAGAATTTTTTATGCAAGAGGAGCTCCTTAATTTTGCAGTAATGGCTGCCCGGGGAGAGGAAAGTCTTTCAACATTCTGCAGACAAACCAAGCAGAGAAACAGCTTGTGGACAGAAAATACGGCCCCGTCTTTCCTGCACACACAGCCTCGTGTTGTTCGACTTTCCTCAAGGGTGAGTGTGTTTTTAGCACGGAGAAACACAGAACAGTAGATGGTTGGAAGCTAAAAATAATGCAGGAATTAATAAATGAGAGCTACAGTGCTGTATGCTGCAGCAGCAACAGCAGATAGAATCAAGTCTAAACACTGATGATAATCAATATAACATTGATTATTGAGGGATTACTTAGAATTCGAAAGGGTTTGATACCCATTTATGTTTTATAAATTTATATTTTGTGGCAATTTTTTGTATTTTTCCCCCCCTTAGTTTATTGATTTGGCTTTTTTTTACCATGATGTGTGCCAAGATTCATTCTGTTTCTTGTTCTTTTTGTAATTTACCGGAAAATCATGTCTTGTGTTTAGGTACAGAGTACAATCACTGTGAGCCAATGCAACGGAATTTCATTCAATGTTCATATTTTTATGTAAAACTGAATGACAATAAAGTCTGTTTAAGTAAGTCTAAGTAAGTAAGTTTTTTATATATATATATATATATATATTTAAGATTTTTTATTTTAAGCTTTATTTCATAATCTGGAAGTTCATTGTCATACAAAAAGTGATGCAGTGAAATTTACATTTAAGTTACTTATTAATTTAATGGAAGAGAAATTATGATATAAAATCAACCAAAACTAAATTATTAAAATAAGCTGTGAAAACTCTTTTTATCATCCAGCCACCAGACTGTCTTTGATGTACATTAAATTGTACCGTCTGTGAAGCCCTTTGAGGCAAATCTGTGATTTGTGATTTTGGGCTATATAAATAAAATTGACTTGACTTAAAAAAAAAAAAGTTGTTTCATGTTAAGTACAGATTTTCATCCAAAAACTTTGCAGAGAAATGTATTAAACTGATTTTGTGGATTTTTTTTATAAATGTTTGCACACCCCTGCAGAAAATTTGTTTGAGAAGAAAGATTTGGACGGACCTTGATTTCAGCGGATTGTCACTTGCAGAAATATTTTTAACCAATTAAATAATTTTTTCCAAATTATGTCATACCTCCAGGTCATAAGTTAATGGCTAGCTTGCTGCCAAAATACAAATGTGTTATGAATTTGGTTCCTCAACAGCCAATATTGTATGATAAACACAATTTTCCATATTTTCACAGATTTCTGCATTGCAATGATACCTGTCTTATATATTTGCCCAATTTTAACATGTAACTATTTCAGAAAAAGATTGGCCTATTTTATTTCATAGGCTGTTTTTATTTAAGGTATGTTGTATTTAAATGTGCACTTTATGGAGCTTTGATTTTATAAAAAGGTACTCCTGTTGTTATACATCATTTATGATAACTTAAATAAACTTTTTCAATAAAACTACTTGTGACATTTGGCTTTGACTTTGACCGAACATTTGCTCTCACCTTGTGATAAAAACATCGGGATATATATCGTACTGTATATCGATATTCAGCCTAAATATATTGGGATATGACTTTTGGTCGATATCGCCCAGCCCTACTCCTAACATCTCCTCATGGGTTCACTCAGTAAGACATCTCACACCTTGTAGAGTAAATAATGTGGTGAGAGTTAGCTAGTATCTCTTTATGAGGGTCTCTAGAGGGACTACGTAGCTATTTGTATGACAAATTGTGATTAAATAATGTAACCCTGAGTGATCTATATGATGTTATATGTATAATCAAAATGCTGCAGAGATTTAACTGAAAGGTGGAGAAGTACTGGAAGAGAGGAGAAGTAAAATAAGGCCTAGATAAGAATGTTAAGTTTGTGCCAGAAAAAACACCTGTGATCTTTCGCCAGAGATGCTCATTAGAGTGCTGGTCCTGGAGAGCTGATAAGAGCAAGGTTACCCAGCTGGGCAAGAAGCAGCATTAACAAGGGCTAAATACAGTAGCATACTCTGAGTGAGAAATGAAAAATAAAAAAGGCTCTGTGTATGACAAACAGAGATGAGTGAGAGATAAGAACATAGAAAGACTCTGTGGGAACTTACGAATGATTCAAAAGCATAGTGAATAATAACTCAAAATCATAGTGATAAGGTAATGTCACTTATGCTAAGTATTTTCAACCCCTAAACATATTGGTGTCTCGCTGCCAGGAGATGAGGTAATGCCACCTGCACATAGGGGGGCGGATTTGGACTAGCCCCTAGGAGGAGAAATCTAAAGTATAAACAAATTTTATTGGAGGAAAGGTCATAATGAATATTTATGATAGGATGGACAGATGTGTGTGATTTCTCTATAAAACCTCATGTAAGTTTCATTTCGAGTTAGAGAGCTTATGGACTGCACCTTGTGTGTATTATATTTGTTCTCTCCACTTTTTATCGATAATAAAGTGTTGTCACAACATCTTGGACTCCTGCTTGAAGATTTTTGAGACCTGTTAGAGAGTTTTTTGAGCTGTTTTCCAACTGGGCTTTTGAATAACTGTTAAAGATAGAGAAGTAATTTTTTCCAATTGGACTCCTTTAAAAACTAATTTATGAGCTATTTGACCTACAACTTGGACCAGCAAATTACACGACAACCTGGAGAGACTTCTAACCTTGACAAAGATAATGATGGCGCTGATTAGCACGCTGATGCTCTGGGCAAGATCCCCCACCACGTGGACAAAGGCCGCTCGCACGCTGGCGTTGGCCCGCTTCGCCCCCCCTCCTGAAAAAAAAGTAGTTCAGTAAGATCCATGCTCTAAAGATAATTATTGGCCTAAAATCCATTATAGTGTTATTATAATGGATTGTGCAGCCATACTGCAGAATACTGTGCTTCGGAGAGCTACAGGTGTATCTCAATAAATTAGAATATCATAGAAAAGTTTATCTATGTCAGTAATTTGATTCAAAAAGTGGAAATAACACATTATATAGATCCATTACACAGAGAATGAAACATCTCATGTCTTCATTTATTTAATTTCTTCTAATTATAATGATTATGGCTTACATTTAATAAAGACCTAAAATTTAGTGTCTCAAAAAAATTTTATATTACAGCAGACAATTTTAAAAAGTATGTTTAATATGGAAATGTTGGCCTCTGAAAAGTATGTCACTCTATATGCACTCAATACTTGGTTGGGGGTATTTGACTTGAACTACTGGAAATGGACTTTTCCATGATATTCTAATTTATTAAGATGCACCTGTACATTTTCTGTTGTTTTTTTAATGGCAAACTTTAATAAAATTTGAGGAGAAAGTGGCAACATAATGCCTCGTATACTAGAACATACCATGATCTGCATGATCTTGCTCCGCATCTGCATGGTTGCCATTGTGGTTTGAGTGGTTTGAGAGCTTGTCCTTTTCTTTTCCCTTTCCTTTCTTGTGACTGTGGCCGTGTCCCTTTGAGTTGGGACCGCCGTGACTGTGGCTGTGTGAGCTGAGACCTCCGTGACTGTGGCCATGGCCGGACTGGTGAAGGACGAGGGCCATGCTTTTGAGAAAAGGAGCAACTAATTAGCTCTGAGACACAAAGCATTACAACACTATCAGTCTTCAAGGGTCCATGAAGTTGCATTTACTACTGCCCTCTTCTCTGTTTCGGCTTTAATTAAATCCTTAATATTCAAAAGGAAGCAATGTACGCTGATGAAAGCAGCACAAATGAGAACTAAATGTGTATTTTACTCACACAATATTAGCCAACACACCACAACCAGATGTAATGAGCATGACAGTGCCCTCGATGGAGTAGTTATTGTCCATGATGCGCTTCACAGCCAGGTAAACCAACACTCCTGTTACCAGCCAGATGGTGAAAACTGACAGCAAGGCACCCAGGATCTCTGCATGGAGAAGAGACGAGCGGGGAAATAAAATCAGGAGTAACACAATAAGAACGCTGGCAGGGAGCTGCTCTCCAAAACAGAATTTTGAACTCCAAATAACCCAAAGAAGAACCTGAAAGTTGCTTGAAATTTAGTATATACAGTCATGGAAAAAGTTATTAGACCATTCTTGTTTTCTTCAGTTTCTTGTTCATTTTAATGCCTGGTACAACTAAAGGTGCATTTGTTATATAATATATTATATATTTATATAATTATATATTATGTTATATAATGATAACAACAAAAATAGCTCATAATAGTTTAATTTAACCATTTTCCATGGTTTTATATATATATATATATATATATATATATATATATATATATATATATATATTAACTCTTACGGTAGGATTATAATTATTCAGTGCTTCTGAAGGACTTAAAGATAATTATAGATTGGCCTAAAATCCATTATAGTGTTATTATAATGGATTGTGCAGCCATACTGCAGAATACTGTGCTTCGGAGAGATAAAGGTGTACCTTTAGTTGTACCAGGCATTAAAATGAACAAGAAATTAGAGAAAAAGAGGGTGATCTAATAATTTTTTCCATGACTGTAGATTAGCTTTTCAGCTAACTGTAGCCAAAGGTTCACGGCTGTTCACCACAGAATAAATAATAAGTTAAGTATTGTCTCTAGCCAATCCATACCAGAAACCAGATTTTTTTTCTACTTCCTGTTGAAGCAATTTAATAAAGTACATAATAATGTTACTGTTGGTTTTAATAGTAAAATAAAAGGTTCAGTTGTTTCTGATGTTTCAAATGTTTTTTTTGTAACATTTGAAAAAAAATTTACTTTTTCATTCAATTACTAAAACTTAAATTATAAGAGTTTATTTATTTATTTGAATTTAAAAAACGTCAACAAAAAAAACACCACGTAATAGAACAAATTGGGTTGTCGGTACAGATTGGGCAGTGACGAATATCACAGGAAAAACATTATCAAAGTGCAGGTTTAAAACGTGATGGCAGCTGATGATGGTTAAACGTTGGCGGGTGTGTACCTGCACGGTGCCAGCCGAAGTTGAGCCTGTGTGTGGCTGGCCTGGCCGAGAGCCAGAGGGACAACAGGCTGATGATGAAGCTGATCAAGTCCACAAGCAGATGGGCGGCATCTGTCATCACCGCAAGACTGCCTGCAAAATGCCCACCTGCAAAAAGAGGGACAATAAAATCAAATTAATGTAAATATTATTCTATTGGATGGGTGAAATAGATTTATACTTGTATGAGAGGTAATGAGAAAATGGAAGACGTCAGATATTCACAAAAGTCATTAGGAGCGATGATCAAGGAACTATGAATGTCTGTACTAAATATTACAACGTACATTGTCATTTCTCATTTTACCTGCTGTTCATATTAACTTTTACGGTATGATTATAATTATTCAGTGCTTCTGAACGATTTATCTTGCTGTTAGCTAGCTCGATGCTACACTACACAAATATGACGACAGGTTTGTTTTTGCTGGTGTAAAAAAAGGCTGGAGTTTGGTCAAATTAAGGCTACAAAACCACTTCTCAAAAGGTTAGGATATTTTTCATTTTTCTGTTCAGGAATGCAAGTAAATAACTATAATGTGACATCTTAATAATTAAATAATAATAAGATTTACTATTTTTACAGGGGGGTTCAGTAAATTTGAATGAATCTAGAACAAAAATATATAATTATATTTTAGCATTAAAAATACAATTTCTTTTACAGAAAGATAAAAAAATATATATTTTGGTAAATAATAATGCTGTTAATTTAGGACATATGTGGGATAAACTGATGGTCTAATACATTATTAGACACTGTAAAATCTTTAAAAAAAATTTAAAAAGTATTTTTACTAAGCTTCAAATAAGATTAATGATTTCCAAAAGTTTCAATGGGATTTCAAAATTTAATGGCATGTAGATTGGTGGAATGATGGCCAACATTTAAAGTTTGAATGGAGTTTCTCACTGTAAGCATGAATGAGTAATAAAATAAAATTAAATAAAATAAAATAAAAAATGTTAAAAGAGTTCAGTTTTTGTTTCCTTTTTGTTTCCTATTCATTTAAATGGAGAGAAAAAAAACCCAGGAAATCTGGAATATTTCAGAAATTGTGAAAGACATGAATGAGAAAAATATGTCGTAATTGAGCTGAATATTTTGATCTTTGATTAAAAAAATAAAATAAATAATAATAATAATAATAATAATAATAATAATAATAATAATATAAATGTGCAGCTGGAAAATAATGTGAAATAAACTTTTAGTAGTAGAATAACAAGAGAAACCAATTAAAACCCTAAAATCCCTCTCCAGGATGCACAAGGGTTAAGTGTGACATCAGGCATCAGGAGGGAAGCTGCACTTAGCGCACCGCTAACCAGACTAACTAGTTCCTGGTCAGGCGTTATAAAAAACAGTTTAAAAAGTGAATAAATGTACGTAAATCCCAGTGAAGTTATTACAAGGACGACGTGACTAATAAGTGACATAATTAAGTAAAAACATGATGCACAGAAGTTAAGTGATGTTTGAATTACTTTTGTTTTCACATGGGACATGAACTCTGTTTTCCTGGGTGAGAGTCCTCGGTTTGTTTGACCCATTCACCACCCCTCCAGCCCTCAGTGAAACCTTTGTTCTTTATACTCCGCCTTCGGGGTCATTCATAATTACTACAGCCACTAGAGGGCGGGGGAAGACAATTACGTGAAATGACCACGATTTCTTAACACCAAATTCGGTGCTGATGACACGTAATGTGTGAAAAAACATCAGACTTCCACCCAGGAGATCAGGGTTTGTGTCCTGTTTTAAAAATAAAAGTCAACTGTTTTTTTTTAACGCTACTTCTGAAGCTTAAACTGTCTTTTATAACTCCTTATGACTTATCAGGAAATAGCTCAGTGGTTTTGTAGCCTAAATTCACGGAAACCTCAGCCTTTTTTTACTGTGCATTTATGTATAATGATGTGTGTGCCATTTTTAGAACGCTCGGCTGTTTCACAAAATTACGTGAAATGTCCACAACTTCTTAACACTGAATTCTGTGCTGGTGGGACGTCATTTTCACACATAACATGCAAGATTATAATAGTTTTGGATTTTTCATTAGTTTTCGTTTTAATTTCGTTGTGAATTTTTGTTTTCAAATTCAGTTAGTTTTAATTAGATTTTAGAGTTTTTTAGAGATTGTTAGTTTTAGATTTTTTGTAAAGGGGTATTTTCAAAGAGGTCACAATAAATTTCGCCTTTATTTCCTTTGCCTTATCCATCTTAGCCCCAGTAAGATTATTAACTCTTACAGTTCCGGATGTATTGAATTTTGGTTCCTCTATGTTCACTAACCAGCAACTATTCAGTTGGAGCTAAATAAATACATTTCATATCAACCAAAAAGGATTATGCAGTGTTGCCCCTATATGTATTCTGTGGCGGTATGCCACAAAAAAAAAGTTATTTGTAATATCATGGGCGAATTGAAGACTTCCATGTTACACGTTTGCGCAAGTGCACTTCGGATTACCACAATAACTGAACCGTGTACGCTATTGGAAAAATTCCAATGTTTTCTGAAAGCTGAGAAGTTGCTCTTTACAGCCAATATGGTGTCATTAAGATAATTTCACTCACGCTTCTCCCGGAAGCCCACAAAGCAGGAATACACACACTCCGCGGCGGAGAAATCGAAACACTGGATTACGTATGAAAAAAGTTGACAAAGACGAAAAAGAAGTACGTTTTCACTATAATTTTAGTTTGTTTTAGTTAGTTTTGTAACCAAACAATACAGTTTCAGTTAGTTATCGGGGTTTTTAAAAACTCTTTCTCCTTTTTATTTTTTATTTCAGTTAACAAAAATGTTTTTTTCAATTCTAGTTTTCGTTAACTATAATAACCTTGATAACATGTCACCAGCACGGAATTGGGTGTTAAGAACTCGTGCTCATTTCACATTATTTTGTGAGATCAGGTTGATCTCAAAACGTAAATATGTGTCGCATTAAGATGCTTGTAGAAACGAGGGTGACAGTCTCAAAATGCACTACTGAAATTAAAACTCATGAATCGAATTAGAGATGAAAGAAAAGCCAGATGAACAAAATGACTCACCGATGATTTCACCGATCATGAAAATCAGGCAGATGACAGAGGCCAAATACAACCTCTTCCTGGCCACTTTCTTCTCTCGTTCTCGGTCCTCCTGTGCACGGCTGTTGTCATGGCAATGCTTGATGTCACCATTAGTGGCGTCTATCTGTAACACCTCCGGGCCGGGCAGGCTGGACGACATTGAGAAAAAAAATGCAGTGATGAGGCTTAGTGATTGTGACTGACATTCTGACATTTGTTAAGGGTGCAAAAAGTGTTTTAATTGTCAATAAATTATTATTTAAATATATATTATTTTATTGATTAACTGTCCACACTTTTAGAGCAAAAAAACTTCCCACTTTGCAATCAAAAAATGTATTACGTGTTCCCCAACCTCACTGTGTGACACTGATGGAAACAAATGACACCAAACAGTTTATCTTAATTTGAGAACAATTGTATTTCATGTTTGTTTGCAGTGGTTGAATGTAACTAAGTACATTTACTCAAGTACTGTAATTAAGTACAATTTTGAGGTAACTTACTTCCATTAATACTTCTACTTCACCACATTTTAGAGGCAAATATTGTAGTTTTTACTCCACTACATTTAGCCGACAGCTTTAGTTACTTTTCAGGTCGAGATTTAATATGAAAAACATGATGCATTTAAGCATGCATACATTTAAAAAATGCCATAAAACGAAATGATACAACCAGTCTTCATATCCCAGCTCTTCTGCTGAATTATATATTTGATATTAAAAGAAAGAATTTCAAAAACGTTCATATGTGATTTTCTAGTGTGTGTGTGTGTGTGTCTGTGTGTGTCTGTCTGTCTGTCTGTCTGTCTGTGTCTGTGTCTGCGCACCATGAGATGTTTACATGAACAACAGATGCAGTATCCGGCAAAAAGAAAGGGATTAGTCCTAAACCAAATAAAATGATCCCGCCCACAACCGTTTCTTTCTTTTACTGATCTGAAGAACAAGCTCATCCTGTCTCTCTTTTAAATGAGCATTCGGACACCTTGGGGAACATGTGTGTGAGTTGTGTGTGTGTGTAGTGTTAAAAATGTATTCATAATCGCTGTAAAGAAAACTGCCTTTTTTTTAATTTATTCCAAATTTATCAGACCACCTGTCATAAAAACGAGGAAACACTAATATTTTAGAAAATTTTCAAAAGCTTGTTTAAAACAAAGATGTTATTGTAATTTATTTGGCAAATAACAAACTGAATTCACCTTTTTATACCCAAATTCAATAAAACTAATTTTTCTGATCAGGAATGCAAGTAAATAACTATAATTTGACATTAAATAGTTCTGAGGGGTTTTTGAAGATAATAAAATAAAATGTATTTTAGCATCAAAAATATAATTTCGGTTAAGGAGCTCCTATGTACTGGTGTATTAACCATCACAGAAAGATTTTTAAAAAGTGTGTTAAGCACTGTACATTCCGTGCAATACTGCAATAATGTAAAAATGTGTAGAAAAAAAGTAATTTTTTTAATCAACTTCAAATAAGATTAAATATTTCTCAAAGTTTTTATGGGTTTTAATGGAGTTTCTTGCTGTAAGCATGAATGAGCAAGTAATGCATGAAAAAGTGTCAGAAGAGTTCAGTTCTGTCACCTTTCCTATTCATTTGAATGGAGAGAAAAATCAGGAAAATTTGGAGTATTTCAGAAATTATGAAAGATGTGAGTTAGAAAAATATATCGTCACACTGTTAAAATAATCACCTAAGTCATTTTTTGTCAAAATTGTTTTTTTGCCTAAATCATCTCCTCATGACGCCGGCCACCTATGGTAAAATCGCCTACATCCTCAGTTGATTAGATCATGTGATTTTACCCCTTTAAGATAATCGCCTATGTCAAGTGACTCAAGCAGATTTATTATGCCTAAGTCAAAATAAAATGTGACTTATGCAATTTTTTGAACATGCCTTTGTGACTTAAGCAAGATATGGTATCACTTTATTTTGTAGGTGTCTACATAAGAGTCACACAAGCCTGTCAGAAACATGACATGGGATGTGTCATGAACATTAATGACACTTTGAAGTAACATTAATGCTCATGATACTTGTCATGTCATGTTTCTGACAGGCTTGTGTGACTCTTATGTAGACACCTTCAAAATAAAGTGTTACCATATCTTGCTTAAGTCACAAAGGCATGTTCAAAAAATTGCCTGAGTCATTTATTTCTCTTAAGTTACATCATTTACACACAGTGTTATTACTATGCCAATAGCCATCCTTTGTTACATCCTTTTTGAGTGAAATGATCAATAAATGTCATATGTTACACTTTTGGTGAAGTTTTTTGTGTTTTCCTGCAAAACTTGAAAAAATGAGTTAGGCGATTATTTTAACAGGGTGACGATATCCTAATTGGGCTGAATATTTTGATGTTTAATGAAGAAGAAGAAGAAGAAGAAGAAGAAGAAGAAGAAGAAGAAGAAGAAGGTGTGAAATAAACTTTTTAGGAGTAGAAAAACAAGAGAAACCAATTAAAACCCATTAAATGCCTCTCCAGGATGCACAAGGGTTAATTGTGACATCAGGCATGACAGGAGGGAAGCTGCACTTTGCGCACCGCTAATCAGACCAGCAGACCCGGACCAGACCCGTGCGGAAAACAAGCAGTTCACAAACGTGAACGTGAGCAAAGACAGTGAACAAAAAACACTTCTGAGAAAAAGATTTATCTTCTCACAAATGGTTCACAAACTTTCTATGGGATTTTCTGTTTCACTAAAACTCATTTAAACGCATTTTTAAGCTATTCAAGAAAACTGTCTTCATTACATGAATGGTAAACAGACAGGTTTCAAATAAGAACATTGCTTGAATAGAATGATTAAATTGTTACCTTCCCATAGAGGTGTATGAGCTCACGTCTGACGCCAGCATCAACCTTTCTGGATCCTTCTTTTTGAACATGACTGGCTTTTGGGAGAATGATCAGACTTCCAGAAATTCCTCTAAAGTCGATTTAAAAAAGGAAATGCCCCCGATTAAAAGAAAACCATTCTTTAAAAAACAATCAAAGTAATGTAAAAAGTATTTCTGATGAAGTTGTTCATCCAAACTTACTGTCCTTTTGTTCTTGAGGTCTTTATGTTTTTTGCCTCCTCTCAAGAAGTGTTACACATGCTGAATGCAGTCTGTCATCTCATCTGTGCGGTTGTGGATGCAGCCTTGTGACTGACCAGTGTTTGCACCGTGTGCAAAAAAAAAAAAAGATTGCCGCCTGCAACGTTTTGTGAGGAAGAAAGTGATGAAATACGGGGATTCAAAGTAGAGTTAAACTTTAAAAGACGTCAAATCTCGAAGCAAAACAGTAGTGATGGACGGAGCTGACAGGCACACAAACAAGTCCTCACTTTCATGTTTTCTTGAATGCAGCCCTGGAAGCTGATAGATCGACCTTTGAGTAATTAGTTGTTGAGTGCGCACTGCTCATTAGCACCGGGAGGGGCACTCAGGTTTGCACTCAAAAACTCACCCGGGACCCGCCCACCTCCTTTGGCCAGCCGGCACTCTGATTATACAATCAAAAGTGTCGTGCGCTTGTTTTGCATTCATCTCTCATTCCAGCCTTCCTCTTCTCAGTTTAAACTGAGTAATGTCATTGTTTTTGCATGAATTTAAGTCGATATTTTATGCCGAATGATGATAAACTTTATTTTCATCGCACCTTTTAAAAGTTACAAATTGCAAGAGTGCAATAAAGATACAGTCATGGAAAAAAAATATTAGACCAACCGTGTTTTCTTCAGTTTCTTGTTAATTTTAATGCCTGGTTCAACTAAAGCTACATTTGTTTGGACAAATATAATGATGACAACGAAAGTAGCTCATAACAGATTAATGTAAGAGCTGATATCTAGCCATTTTCCAGGGTTTTCTTGATACTGATTCCGGGTATTATCAAGAAAACTATGGAAAATGGCTAGATATCAGCTCTTAAATCTGATAGAATAACAATGAAAGACAAACCGGGCCAATTGGACAGGTGTGGTTTAATGCAGAAGTTTTATGAAGATGAGTGAGTGACTTGCAAAAGCAACTATGGGGGAAAAGGAAAGTGCCAGATCTGTACAGAGCCCCCTTTCCATTATATTCCATTAAAGTGGACCTAAAACAGGGCTGGTGATCATTGTGTGGTAAAAGCACCAAATTTGGCAGATGTGTTGATAGATACGGTTGAAAGAAAAAAAAGTGAACCCTTTGAAATTACCTAGTTTTCTGCATTCATTTATCATAAAATGTGATCTGATCTGCAGCTAAGTCCCAAGTATAGACAAACACAATGTACTTAACCTAATACCACACAAATAATTATAATATTCCATGTCTTTATTGAACACATCCTTTAAACATTCATAGTGATGGTGGGAAAAGTAAGTGAACCCTTGATTTAGTTAGTCGAGCTTCCTTTGGCAGCAATAACCTCAACCAAACACTTGTGATAGCTGCTGATCAGACCTGCACAACGTTCAGGAGGAATTTTGGACCATTCTTCCTTACAGAACTGCTTCAGCTCAGACATATTCTGAGGATGTCTGGTGTGAACGGCTGAAGTCATTCCACAGCATCTCTGACTGGGACACTCCAAAAGGTGGATGTTCTTTTTTGAAGTCATTCTGTAGTATATTTACTTTGATGTTTAAGGTCATTGTCCTGCTGCATCAGTCAACTTCTACCAGCAGACAGCCACTCCGACATCATCATGTAGGATTCCTTGATAAAATTGTGAATTAATTTTTTTCCGTCAATGATAGCAAGTGGTCCAGGCCCTGAGGCAGCAAAGCAGCCACAAGTCATGATGCTCCCTCCACCATACTTCAATGCTGGGATGATGTTGTCATGATTGTATGCGGTGACCTTTTTACACCATACGTAGTGCTGTGTGTTCATCATGAACAATTCAGCGTTTGTTTTGTGGTCTGGTTAAACATTTTCCTAGAAGTGTCATGGAATGTCAGTTTGCCCTTTGGTAAACTTCAGGCATGTAGTGATGTTTCTTTGGAAAGCAGCGGCTTCCTCCTTAGTGTCCTGCCACCACACCTGTTGAATTTTGTGTGTGGTAGACTCATGACTAGAGATGTTAACCAGCTCCTAGATTCCAAGTCTTTATTAGTTACTCTAGAGTTCTTTTTTACCCCACTGAGCTTCCTGCGTTGGGCCTTTGGAGTGAACTTGGCTGGGCACCCACTTCTAGGGAGAGTAGCCACAGCACTAAATCATCTCCGTTTGTGGACCATTTGTCTAACTGTGGACTGGTGAATACCTAAAGACTTTGAGTTTACTCTGTAACCCCTTACAGTCTGATGCTAATCAACAATTCTTGATCACAGGTCTTTGGAGAGATGTCTTCTTTGGGAGGCATGGTTCACATAAGCAGATGTTTCTTGTGAATAGCAAACTCAAAAAGTTTGAGTGTTTTTTTCAGGTCATAATATCTCTACACCAGTCAAATCTCATTTCATTGTTAGGACTTCAAATTTGCTACCTCCTGACTCCAATTAGCTCTTAATGGAGTCATTAGCCAGAGGGTTCACTTACTTTTTCTACGAGCATTATGAATGTTTCATGAATATATTCAATAAAAACATGACATTTTTTGCAATTTTTTATTCAATTGTTTGCATGGTATTAGGTTAACCATGTTGTGTTTGTCTATAATCAGGACTTCTATGCCGATCCGATCACATTTTATGACAAATGAATGCAGAAAACTAGGTAATTTCAAAAGGTTCACATCCTTTTTCTTGTAACTGTATATTGGGAACAAAACTGGTTATTGGGCCATCACAAATTCAGACCCTGGTTGCCGTGGGGCTGAGGGTTTCTCAGCACTACTAAGAACAGAAGATCTTGCTATCCAATCAGAAATCTCCAAAATGACTAAGGTCTTTGAAGCCAAATCACAGCATGGATTTCTCTATGTTGTTTCAAAAGTCTTGGTGTATTGATATATATATTCTGGCGGGGTTTTATCATTTTATACATTCTTGATATTAGAAAAATGCCTAACTCAACAACAAATGTACGTAACAAATAGTATCAACTTGTGGAACATAGTTGAGCATGGACTTCAGACTTCGACTTCACTCACCAGGGAAGCAGGAGTAAGGACGAGATCGGGCAGGAAGTGGGTCGCCAGCACTGCAGTTAACCAGGCAGAATCTTCTCTGAGGACCAAGGACATCATTGGTGACCCTTGCACTGGGAGGCAGGGTCTAGGCCACTCAAGAGGCCACTTGAGGAAAACAGCTGTTCGGAGGTTGGGAGAAGCGGCAGAGAGAGCCTCCTGTTGGCTCTGGCATAAGAGAGAGGACCTTAGCTGGCAGCCTGGAGGAGGGGGGCAGTGACTTGGCCAATCACCGCTGACCCGCCAACTGGAGAGTGTTGTGGTTAAGGGTCAAAACACTCTAAGAAGGTTGGGGACCACCTGACGACCCCTCCCCCAGGCCGAGGCTACATCCATGAGAATGGATTGATAATAGCATCATTGATGTATTACAGAACTCAGAAAGAAAAATATTAATGTTCTGAACCCAGATAAACCTTAATAGGTTTATTAGATTCACAGTGCTAAGCTGCATCTCAAATTAATCTTCAAGTTCGCAGCTTTCAGATGATGTACACCACTTTAATGTGGCATTTACTGTTCCTCCAATTCTCTATACAATGGGGCGGGAACCTAAAGTGGTTTTAACTGTGGCACTTGCAAGTACAGTTGCATATTTACATAGGCCATGTTACATTGTTGTAGTAAATGCAGTGACACCATTAACTATGCTACTAAAGTTATTTGAAAACAACAGTGTAACATTATAATGTCCCTGCTTTCAGCATTCACTACCAAATTTACATTTAGTCATTTAGCAGACGCTTTTATCCAAAGCGACTTACAGAAAAGGGAAACAATCAAGGTATAGTGTGATAAGAGGCGTTAGTGCAGCAATAAGTGCTAGTGATGATTCTAAAGGAGTAGAATTGCTGTGTGAATTGTAGACACCTTTTACCATTGACTTCTATTCAAACTCAATTACAGATATCTATAATTAAATGTTGGTATTTAATAATATAAGTAATTCCTAATCCTCATAAATCCCCATAATTCCTAATCGTAGTCAAAATGTTCATTTTGAATATCTGTTACAAAATTACAGCTAGACAACTTTTACCATTTACTTCTATTCAAACTCACTCACAAATCCAAGTTTCCCTTGAAAATGTCCCCGTTTTGTGGCTAAAAAAAGGAAAGTCTTACCTTATCTTAATATGTTTCACCACAGTGTTGAAACTAAATGTGTTGTTGGATTTTGGGAACAAACATAAAAAAATTAGCTTCAATATAATTAATCAGATTTCGAGTTCTGAAATGTATTGCATGTGGTCCCTTTGAAATAAACTTCATAACCATAAAGATGAAGCAAGGTGTTATTCTAAGACTTTCTTATAATTCTAAGACTTTCTTACTTATTCATAGGCCTTAATGGTACATTTCTAAAGTTTTATAATGTGTCTGGAGGGGACCAATGGTTTTTAAATCACATGTAGAGATGATACACTCAGAGGTTTGTAAAAACCTAATTGTGAAACAACTCTGAAGATGCCAGAACACATGATAAGCAGAATTTAGGTAATTACAATGTTCCCAAAGTTCACAGTCTGAAGGGAAATCCGATGAAAGAATGAACTTCATAACTACATGCTGTCCAGTTTGATAATCTGCAGCTGTGACACACAAGCACCAGTTATTTATGTTTGCTGCCAAAATGTAGCACAAGGTGGCGACATTGAACCACTTACAGCAAGTCCCATGGAAGACACATCTGTCAGTGTCTTATTGTTCAGGTAGAAGGTCTTTAAAAATCCAGGATGTTAATAATGCACATTTAAACATAAAACATATTATTTTTACTTGCTTTTATTTCATATTTGTATGATCATTTTTTTCGTTTGAACTTTTTGTTTTTGTTTCCTTGCCATCCAGTGGTGGAAAGTAACTAAGTAAATATACTCAAGTATTGTACTAAGTTTGAAATGCTTGTACTTTAATTGAGTATTTCCATATTATGTTACTATTGATATTCAGGGGGAAACTTTCAAGCTACCCAGCAGAGAAATGTATCCAATGCATACACATGCATGTCTGATAGACATGTCCCAAGGGGGTAATTAAAGACACATAGAGCAGCATAGTAGACAATGTAAACAACTGTAAACAAGGATGAGAAAACACAGTCAACACAGAATTCAAGTAAAGTAATTGCACATAAACAATAGGCTAATGATTAAGATGCTAAAATACAAATGTTTTGCAGTTGTGAAGAGGACAATCTGACTGAGAGTCTATGTAGACTTACTCTTCAACCGAAGGGTTGGTGGTTCGATCCCTGACCGTCGCAGCCTACAAATGTCGAAGTATCCTTGAGCAAGATACTGAACCCCAAATTGCTCCCAATGCTGCGTTCATCGGTGTGTGAATGAATTCCCAATGGTGGCAGGTGGCACCGTTTAGGGTAGCCTCTGCCACCAGTATGAATGTGTGTGTGAAAGGGTGAATGAGCGCAGTCTGCAGTGTAAAGCGATTTGAATGGTCGCAAAGCGACTACAAAAGCGCTATATAAGTGCAGGTCAATTTACCATTTGCAGGTCCATTTTGTACATGTGTGCCAAAACATGTGCAGTTTGCTTGTATAAATGAGAAATTCAAATATTTTATAACAGCAAACTAACTTTTCAGAGATATGAACTAAGGATGGGAGTAATTAATCGATGAATGGTCATTAAGAATCTGGTCGATCATGTGGATTTTTAATCGATCTGTGTACACAGGAGTATTAGTTTGAGCAAAACTATCTTACTGTATCAAGCCTTGCTAGCATGAATTACTGGTTCAATTTTATCCAAAACTTATTTAAACACAAAACACACTTAAATATGCAAGATTACTGTGAAATCTAACCTCATGCCTCTTCGGGGGCTAAAACATAAAACATTGAACTCTTTGACGTTATCTTTACAGTTTCACCTCAGTTGATTTAGTTTTACGATTGACAGGATCAAATCTCTTTTCGTCCTTTCAAAATTAAAGCGTCCGTCATCAAAACAAGCTTTTGTATGGTACTGTAAATATATATATTTTATTTTGTCCATGTATGCATGCAGGGATTAATCGATTAATTGATCGTTAATGTTATAGATAATCGAGTTGGTAGGTTTCTTCCAAACGCCCATCCCTAATATGAACCACATTGTGTTATTCTCATTCAAGAGTTGAGCCAAAACAAATGAGAAACACTGCAATGGTGATGTAGCAGAGAATGATAAAAGATTAATAAAGTGGTGACGTTACAGCTCATACAAATGACATCAGTGCTCTTCAGTTTCTTTGAAAGCAGAAAAGAACACGAGACAATCACACAATGAGACTTTTTTTATTCCTTTTCAAAGTCATGACGCTTGTTTTCTTGAAGAGGTCTAAAAGTGGAGCCAGTTTGGCGCTAAAAATAGCTTTCAATGTGTCAATGTGGCTATTTTGGTCGATACCGTCTGCGGAGGCCAGAGAGTGGGTCTGTGTTTGGTTTGCCAAGGGGCTGCGTGTGTGCTTGTGAGTAGATGGTGTAATGTGGGTTGCCAGGGGCTGCAGAGTGAGAGTAAAATGGCACGAGAAGGGTTAGTCACACATGGCTGTTCACACTGTTCCTAAGATCCTGACCCTGCGACGGGCCACTCACCAGATCATGAGAGCCCTACTTACACTAAAGCCCTGTGTGTGTGTGTGTGTGTGTGTGTGTGTGTGTGTCTGTAAGTGTGTACATAACGCTCTGTCCTCCCTGAATCCTCTTTTCACAGACAAAAACAAAAGTCCATTGCAACTATTTTTAAAGACACACACAGAGGTACTCAAGTTTACTTGAGTCTTTTCTTTCTATGCCACTTTATACTTCTACTCCGCTACATTTCAGAGGGAAATATTATACTTTTTAGTCCTCTACATGTATTGGACAACTTAAGTTACTTAATAAATTAAGATGTTGGATATAAGAGCAACTATAATAATAATACTTTATATTTTTTCAATGCAGAATTTTTTCTTGTAACAGATTATTTTTACAGTGTGGTATTAGTACTTTTATTCATGAAAAGGATCTGAATGCTTCATCCACCGTTGGATAAGTTATCCTCCTCTCCATCATAATGATCATTGTGTGTTTGTGTGTCTAATAAAAGCCCCCCTCAACAAAAAAAAAGTTGTAAACAAGTCCAGGTCAGGCATCTGGACAATGCACTGACGTCAGACCTGCTCCATCAACATTCACACAGCAAGAAAAGAGGGAGAGAGAGAGAGAGAGAGAGGGGTGAGACAGGAGTGTGGATGAAAGAGAGAAAGAGAGAGTGAGTTCCTCATAAGTGGTCAGAACTGCGAGGGATCTCATATCAGAAGAGAAATCAGACGAAGCTGCATCAGCTGAGAACACACGAGAAACACAGCAGAGGGTGCAAGGAGAAACCCAGTGAGATAAATCGAGGAAATCACTGATCTAACATGATGGAAGTGGTCCTTAACAGACTGCGGGACTTCTCCTGCAAGACCTCCACCTTTGATGAGTGTAAGCCAGCAGGACAGGGTGCATGCAGGGACCCTCGGAGCAGGACGGAGTGCACAGCTGGAGAGGAAGGCAGAAAGCTGGACATAGAGAGCGCGCTGGCCTGGCTGCGGAGAGAACTGGTGAGAGCTCTGATCAAGTCTGTATCACAAAGTGTTTTTCATCACATTTACTCAAGAAGGGTACTGAAGGACAATCCTGAGGTGTATCTGAGGAGCATTTATACTGCTTATGTTTACTCCACTACATTTCATTAAGATCTTGTATTTCAGAACATTCATTCAAAAGCCAGTGATGAAAGAAATACTCTACGGAAGAGTTTTAGGGCCAGGTGTGAGGAGGATTTTTTTTTTAAATTGCAATACAAGAATAAAGTTGAAATGAAGTTTAAAGTCTAACTTTTGAGAGTCGACTCTTCACCTTTTTTGTCAATATTTCGACTTTAATGTCAACATCTCAGTTTTATTCTCAAGATTTAACTTTTTTCTCATTGTTTCAACTTTATTCTCAACATTTGAACTTTATTCTCGACATTTCAAGTTTACTCTCAACATTTTAACTTTATTCTCGACATTTGAACTTTATTCTCGACATTTCAAGTTTAATCTCAACATTTCGACTTCATAACAAACATTTTGACTTTAATGTCAACATCTTGGTTTTATTCTCAACAACTCTGACATTTTGTTGTGTTCCGCTCACCTTTCCTGAAAACCATGACAACATTCAAGAAACACGCTCATGCACAACATGTTTATCATTATCTTGTAGTTGGCAATAGTGGCAACAAAAGTAACATCGTCTCACTTTACTCAAAGTAACTTTAAGTTACTTCCTCGCTGATAAAATGCAGGACTTTTTAAACAGTATAATTATTTTCTTCATTGTAGTATTGCTGCTATTATTAGTGAGAAAATGATCTGAATATGTCTTTCACCTCTGCTGCATGTAATGTTGTTAAGTTTTTAGTGTTGAATTGAGTCTTTCAGCCAAAATGAAATCATTACGCCAAAGGTCAAGTCGTTTGTCAGCACAACAAACTGACCTCCTGGATCATCTGAATGTTTTTGTGTGGGAAGTTATTGCCTTTTTGTTCCTGCGATGCTTGTAGGTCATGTTGTTACAATGTCAGACGTCTTTTTACGCCTTCCTCCACAGTCAAAGAGGCTGTGTGTGTGTGTCCATGTGTCCAAGTGTGTATTTGTTTGCACCTCTGTGAGCTACTGTGTAAGGCTCATTGTCACGGCCTAATATATCACTTGGCATTTAGTGCATTCACCCAGACAGTTCGTCATGGTAACCGAGTGTCCTTAGCACACAGAGGAGGAGAAACCACGTGTCTGTGCCGAAGACGGACAAAACAGCCAGTAAAAACAGAGACCTCCTGCTCGGTTTAATGAGATCCTGCAGTGTAACAGCTCTGAAACACAACACCTGAATAGTAGGATTCACTGTATGTCAAACCCAGATCTTATATTAATAATGTTTCTTATCAGTTATAGTGACTTTCTTTGTATGATAAACTTTAAACCATACACCTTTTGTCCGGGTTAAAAAATGATCCCGTCTGGTTTGACTGCTATTTAAAGCATATAGTATCAATTGTCAATCAATTCTGTGTTACACCTTTAGTCTTACTTCAGTCCAACTCATTATCACAATTTTCCCCTATAGTTATGGAATAAAGGGCCAATAGACCTTGTTTACATGAAAGTATACCCTGTTTTTGAGTTAAATAGGACCAATTATGCTAATTGTGGGGCTCACACTTGTATTTTTTGGATTCTACCAGAACAGGGGTTGCAACCTTTACTAAAGAAAGAGCTATTGTTGGACAAAAAAAGAGAAATAATGTTGCGAACCTTATTTTGAGCCTCACAATGAAGATGTAACAGCCTACTATTAACCTACCAACATTACTGATAAGAAATAATGAGCATTTATTAATATGATTTTGTCAGAATGCAGCGAGGAGCCAAGTGCAAATAAGAGGCTGGACACCAAAGAAATATCTCAGGAGATTTGTAATCGAAAGCTAGTCCAGCTAGAGAAACGCAATACTACACTTGAGGTTGGCAAAATGTAGATGTTAAGGTGCCTGGCTGTAGACGTTTCTATACTGTTTATAGGGAAAACAGAAAAAAAACAAAAAAAAATTTCACAGCCACAGGAGAGAACACGTCCACATGCTTTAATGTTCACTGGCTGCAGCAGCTATAAATCGCTCCTTTTTAGTGTCTGTCTCTTTAAACCCTCCTCTGAATAAACACTAGTCTGATCTGATTGGTCAATGTTAACAGGTCTTTTGCAAGAAATGCATACATGTAATACTTAGAAATCCCTTGCAGTTTTTCACATGAATATCCATGTTTGGTGTGAAACAGCTTTAATGATGTTCTTTGAGAGCCCGAACCATTATACTGCGGATGAATAACATCATACAATCATAATCCTTTAATTTTTTTACCCTTATTTTACCAGTAAGTCCCATTAAGACCAAAAAATAGCCACAAAACATGGTAGCAGCTATGTAAAATCTATTGTAAAACTTTTTTAAAAACTTGATTGAGTGAAACTTGAGTGAAAAGGTTTTTTCAAAGACACACCCCAAATGATACCAACTGTCCAGATTTTTACTAAAGTACTAATTGAGCTTAGTAAATCTGGAAGGCATATCAGGACCAACTCGGGTCTCTCTTTTTCTCTCATGTTTATTGCATACATGTTATGAGACCCTAGTTAGGTTGTACACCTGAAATAAAAAAAAAACACAGAATAAATAAATGTAAGTTGTCACTTCTTCATGTAAGATTCATTTTTGTTCCAACACTGGCAATGCAAACATATAACACGTAACTCACCGACAAGGTGTACCAGTCCTCACAATCAATTAAGTGAAATGGAACAACATTAAAGGACCAACTACACATCCAACAAACCCCGCCCACTTCAAGCATACATTCGCAAGATCGGGGAATCCTGATTAAACAAACATCTTAACATTATTACATACATCACTCCTAACAATAGGGAACAATACTTTGAACTGCTGGAAAATTATACACCAACAAACCAAATATTTACACTTTCCACTGACCGGTTGATAACCTGTTTAGGTTTGTGATTCTTTTTTGACACTTAAATGAGCTGCAAGTCAGCACAGTGAGAAAAAAATCTTATCTTATCTATTCTGAAAGGTGCTGTGTTGAAAATAAAATGTGAAAGTAAGAGACAGCTTAAGTGTTTTGTTATCCACATAAAAACCTCTTGATTTAAGGATAGTTTGCAGTGGAAGACAAGTGCACAGGCAGATGCAGACGCACACACACACACACACACACACACACAGCACATTATAGGGCTAAAAAAAAAAGAAAAATTCCTCCAAGTGTCGACAAAAGGTGGTAAAAAACCAGCATCTTTCAGCCGGAGCCCAGTCTCAGCCTGGTGCTGTAATTAACAGAGAAAAGAAATGCAGATCGGCACAGATGGTTTTTTGTTTGGGACATTCCTCACTCCTGAGGACAAACTTGGACTCTGAAGTTGGTGGAATTTTGAATATCTTATTTTACAAAGCCGGCAATTAGACAGCCTCTCATAAAAAAGGGGGGGGGGGAAGAAAGAGAACGAAAGAAAGATGCATTTGCATTTGAAAGAAGGCAATGTTGGAATTAAATGGCAGTGGTGTCACACTGAGCATGAACCCGCTCAAGAAAAAGGCAAGAAAGTCTGTGAAGTTCGGCTTCTTTAGGGGTTCTTTACTGATGATTTCTTTCCCATCATCTCTTCATTAATTAATATATTTTAGCCCTCCTGTTATGTTTGTTTCTCAGGAACAGCAATAATGTTCGTGGGTCAATTTGACCTGGGGCATGTTTAATTATCCAAAAGTGTCAGAAACTAAAAAAACATTGTTTATATTTCATTAATAACTCCATTATTGTCCATTTCAATAAATATTTAGTGCAATGGTGTTCTTTACCTCTCACTGATCATGGCTCAATTAGGATCATTCACTCGTTTTTCATAAAAAATGCATATTAAAACTTTTTTATGTACATTGGAAAGACTTACATATAATAATAATAATAATAATAATAATAATAATAATAATATAAAACAATTGTTTTACATTACTTTTTTTAAATTATATATATTTTTATGAAAAAAATACTTTGAACGATTTTTAAAATTATTTTAAAACTTTGAAATGGGTCAATTTGACCCGCAACATAACAGGAGGGTTAAATTTATAAAAGTTAGAATTAACAGATGTTCTTTATGTGTGCAGATGGAGATGCGTTCCCAGGACCAGGCTCTGATCCGTCAGCTGATGGAGCTTCACTCCGGCATCCAGGAGCTCAAACAGGAGCTGTCCGAGGAGGAGGAGGAGGAGGAGACGGACGAAGAGGAGGAAGAGGAGGGCAGCTATTGGGACTCTGAGAGCGAGCGAGGAAGCGGCAGCGTCTACTCCTCCGGTTCGGGGGAGGTGGGCTCCTCCATTTCCTGTCTGAAGAAGTCTCGACCGCTAAACTCGAGGGTTTTTTCCAAGAGGGCGTGCAGGAGAAGCTCTGTGCCTTGACAGCTCAAACTATCAGAAGAAATCATGTCCTCTAAGACAGTCAACACAGACAAGGTGGAGCATCTCCCACCACAGATTCACTTCCCTCTCTGTGTTTTGTTTTTCTTAACAGAAGCAAGACAAGAGGATGAGAGGAGTTGAGAGGGTAAAAAAAGGAAAATATTCTCACCATGCTGATGCAAAAGTCATTTTTAGAGCTGACGGACTCGAGTCACATGACTTGACACATTCAAAATTCACAATTTTCAACCCCGATTCCAAAACAATTGGGACGCCGTGTAAAATTAAGGGTATATATTTACAAAAAACAACATTTTGTCAGTTTGAAAATTGAATATATTATCTGTGTACAGTCTTAAATTGAATGTATGTCAAAAATAATTTGGCAGATTATCAAATTGTATTTTATTTACTTTTTAGACAGCATCCCAACTTTTTTGTTATCAGGATTTTACTCCAATAACAAAGGTAATAAAAACCTTTAATCCTCAAGTTATGTTGCAGGTCTAATTGACCCATTTCAAAGTTTAAAAATAAAAATAAAAAAGTATTTTTTCATAAAAAGAAAAAAATTAACAACGTAAAAATGTTTTTTAAATCAATATCATGTATTTTATATGTAGGTCTTTCCAATGTCTATGAAAAAAGTTTTAACATGCATGTTCTATGAAAAACTAGTGAATTATCCTCATTGAACCATGATCTGTGAGAGGTAAAGAACACCATTGCACTAAATATTGATTAAAATGGTTAGTAATGGAGTTATTAATGAAATATAAACAACTTGTCAATGTTTATTGGGATTGGAACACTTTTGGATAATTAAACATGCCCAAGGGTCAAATTGACCCAAAAACATTATTGCTGTTCCCGAGAAACTAATACAACAGGAGAGTTAAATAATGTTTTAGACAGAGCCAGCTAGCTGTTTTTATGCTAAGCTAAGATTCAAATAGTGGTATCAATCTTCTCATCCAACTCTCAGCAGGAAAACGAATAAATGTTTTCCTGAAGGTCAAACTATTCTGTGTATAAATTGTGTGACAAAGGAAATTGTAAGTCTTGTAGTAAATATTGACCTAAAGGCACCAGGCCTAATGCAACAACCTCATACGAAAAGTTTTATTCTTTAGTGGCTTGTACAAGTCATGTAGGAGCACTTTTTGTGAATTTCCTATTTGGCACAAAGACAATTTACAAGTGGTACAGACCTGTTGTAAGAGTCTTGAGCAGTTTTTCCACTAATGGATTGTATATTTCATTACTTTGAAGTGATTTTGCGTTTGAAAAACAGTTAAGATAAGAATACAAAAATCTGCTTTGCATGATGCCTCATTATTGTTGTCTTTGTGTATTTTGTGTGTCGGAAAGTGGGAGAAAGTTTTCTTCTTTGTGTAGACAAACAGTGATGTTAACAGCAGCTGGTGTACAACAGTGACATTTGAATTACCGGATGTATGTATGTTTGAATTTTATATGTGTGTGTACTGGAAGCTCACTGACCTTTAGCGGTAATAACGGCATGCAGAATGGATTTAATGCAGCAGCAGCAGCAGCAGCAGGACAGCCATTGCATCTTTATTGTGCACATGCAGAGATAAAGAAGTCTGGTGACACTGTGACAGTTTTATGAATATGTTTTTGTGTTATTAGGATGCCTTAGTTAGTACAGCGATGTAATGAAACATGTAAATCCATGTTTAGAAGACAAACTGTGGTCGGAATGTTTGTGCATAGAAAGAAAGTTTGTGGAATAACAAGGTTAACAACCTGAACTTCAGACAGGTACTGTACTACAGTATGCCAAAACAATAAACATATGGAATGATTGATGGTGCATATTTTTATTTTCTTTGTCAATTCACAAAACATTGTAACAAAAGAAAAGGTGACAAAAAGTGATTTTCTATTTATTTTTTACATTCAGGTTTCTTTAGTACAACTCTGCATAAGTGCAAATTATCTAAAAAATAAAAAAAAATGCCACCATGACACAAAAGAAAGCACATTCTGTCTTTCTTCTTCCTCTACCTTGGTTGCTTTAAATGCAACAGGTGTCTATTTTTTCACCATGACACATTTTATTACAATGAGCCATTATTACAGTCAAATGCATTCAATCTTTTCTGTTCAGTTGCATCATTTCCTTGTTCCAGTAAGGGTTTTTTCCCCACCTATAGTCAGTCTTTCTCTGCTCTCTACTGCTGATCGTCCGCCTCTACATCCACCCCTCCGAAGCTCTCCCTCCTCAGTCTTTGGATCTCTGTGTTGAGCCCCAGCAGCGTCTGAGCCAGCTGCAGGTCCTGGGAGCGCATCTCCAGCTGAAGGGCAACAAAGAAAGGACTGAGTCAGCGTGTTTGAAGCTTGGATAAAGAAACACAAATGTGCTGGTTCTTTCTTCCAACTGTCTTCACATTAATGAATGAGACTGTCTGACCCCATGTGGTTCTTATGATTTTCCACAAGAACTTTTGCAGTAGAACTCATAATATCCTACAAAAACTTGACACTAGACGACCACAACACATTGTTGAGTCGTGACGGTCGCTGTTGCACGTCAGGATCGTTGTTTCAAACATCACAATTGCTGATAATAACCTGTAAAACTGTCTAACAAAAAGACACAAATTGAAGGACTTTTACTCAAGAGATTGGTCTTCGTGTCCTGTATAAAAAACAAGCATTAACATTTGAAGTAACGTGACTTAAGTTCTTTTCATCTTTAACTTCATTTCCGGTAGTTACATCCATTCATTTTACTTTTTCAGGCATCTTTTGTAATGCCTTACCATGTACAGTGCTTTTCTTTCCTAACCTTACAGAAGTAGCTGTTTCCTAAACCTAACCTTTCACAACCTTAACATATTAAGAAGGCAACTATTAATATTTGCCATACATTACAATTTATAACCCTTTTTTAACTGATTTTTATGTCCCCAACACTTTTTCAATATCAGTTTTATCTAAATTGTGTGTCTGTTCATCTTACTTTTAACCATTTTTCAGACAGACTGACCCACACTGTCATAACCACCTGTCATAAATGTTGCATGCACCTAATAAACTGAACAATTTCTATTACAGACTACACTGTCCAACTTAACTGAATGCAAACATGTGTGATTATTGGGCAATTGAATCATGCAGCTTGTGCAGAAAAAGTTATGCAGCCCCTTCAGCATCTTTTAAAATTTTTTAATTAAATTAAATATTTAATGTCAGCAACTTCTAGTGGACTTAAAAACAATGTATTTAATTATTTTAGCACCAGAAATTTGAATTTGTTTTTGCAATATTGATTTATACAATAAAATATATCAATACTTGTTGTTATATTGATACAACACTGCCATGCAAAATATTGCGATACTATGCAGTATCAATTTTTTTCCTTAACAGAAGATAAATCAGACATTTCCTGACGTACGTGACAACTGTTGCAGACTACAGAGCAAAAAAAACAACACAAAGTGTCAAATCTGTCAGTCAACTCACCAGCTCAGACCTCAGCCAGGTTATTGCTCCATCTATCTGCGCCCTCCGCAGCTCCTCGTTGGCTTGGTAACTCCTGCCGATGCTGACAGGTCTGACAGTGGAGCCGGAGCCCCGAGGACTCTCTCTGGACTCTCCGGTCGCCCTGAAGGCGTGAATCAGTTTGTTTTTAATGTTCTCCAGGACCATGGTGGACAGAGTGTCCTCGCTGTGGCTGTCCCGGTCCATGCTGGGGTGCAGGGGCAGGGTTACAGTAGGAGTGTGTGCCCTCAACACGTGTTGCCTCCCAGCACTTTGTCATAAAACTCTGGGAATCTTCTGTTTCTTCTCCTCTTGGCACCGCACTAGATCACCTCCTCTCAGGACTCGTCTGGTCTTCCTCCTCTCTCTGTGTGATCAGGACTCTGCAGCACAAGTCTGCTTCTGTTCAGCAGCTGCAATCATCCCTTTTGCCTGCCTGGTGCTGAACTGGCTTGTTTTGTCATTGTTACTATGGAGAAACTGCCCTCCGCCTGCATGCCCCATCTCCTCCTCCTCCTCCTCCTCCTCCTCCTCCTCCTCCTCCTCCTCCTCCTTTCGGTAACCCTAATAAGAATGGTGGAAGATCTCAGACAAAGACTATTGTTGCCTCTTAAAAGAACTGAAAAGACCCCCCCAACCACCACCACCACCACCTCCCCCTCTTCCTCCCCCCCTTTTCTCTCTTTTTTCTCACTCAATCCCGCCCCCATACAATTCTGGTGTGAGAAATGTGTTGTGAGTGAGCTCTCATTTGGACAAAGTGTAAACCTGTGTGTGTGCGTGGACACACAAAATCCATCAAACCCCCTCCAGAGTGGACTTTCTCAGTGCTTCTCCCTAAATAAGACCTGTTTGTCAGCTTAGGAGACAGACAGGTTGGACGAGGAAGGAGACACAGCCTCAGTGTTAGCCGATTCAGCGGCACAAAGGCCATCCTACGGTGAAATATAACCAGGCCCTTTGTGGCCAAGTTAAGTCCAATCCCTGTGGGGTTTGTGGGACGGTTTCAGAGACAGGGGTCTAGTGTATTCTCCTGGCTGACTTACGGGCCTGGCTGTGAAGAGTTAGAGGGCACATTTGGAGGGGGCATCAGTCAATGCTTCTTTTTTCTCTTCCACCAAGGTAATTCTTTACTTTGAAGAAACGTTTTGCTCTTTTTACACCATGAGAAACAAAGAAGAAGTGGTGTTTGTGTGTGTAAGAGAGAGAATTGAGACCTTGTGATGTCCAACAGCCCATTAAAAAACTCTCAGCTCTCACTTTGGCCACTAAAATAAATGGCTTTGATTTGTTATTCTGTCATAGAGTAATTTGTAGAGACGGATGGACGAGCACGTTGGAAAGAGAGAGTGAGAGAGAGAGATAGAGAGAGAGAGAGAGAGAGAGAGAGAGAGAGAGAGAGAGAAAGAGATGGAGTGGTGCACTTGTCAGAGCTCATAAGACGTGAGCTATGACTCCATTTGTGCAGAGGTCCGTGGAGCGTGAGAAGAGGTTGGAGGGATTGGGCCGTCAAGTCTTGAAGGTCAAGGAAGCAGCAACAACAATGACAGGGACAAACAAGCTGCTCAATACACAGACTGAGCCTCAGGTGGAGGGACAGAGACATAGAGAGACCATCCTGAAACGTGCAATTATGTGGCGCCATATCACAAAATAGGGGTTAAAGCATAATTATATCCTAAAAACTGAACTTTCCAAACTTCCAGTGTTTCCTCGTGTCATAACTAGTGGTGGAATGTAACTAAGTTCATTTGCTCAAGTACTGTACTTAAGCACAATTTTGAGGTATTTTCCACATTTACAGTCATGGAAAAAATTATTAGACCATTTTTTTCGTCATTTTTTTGTTCATTTTAATGCCTGGTACAACTAAAGGTACATTTGTTCGGACAAATATAATGATAACAACAAAAATACCTCAAAAGAGTTTAATTTAAGAGCTGATATCTGGCCATTTTCCATGGTTTTCTTGATAATAACCAAAATCATTATAGAGAAAACCATGGATAATTTTTTCCATGACTGTATGTAACTTTATACTCCACTACATTCTAGAGGCAAATATTGAACTTTTCACTCCACTACATTTAACTGCCAGCTTTAGTTACTTTTCAGGTTGAGCTTAAACATGAAAAACATGATCAATTTAAAAATAATTATTAGAAGTTAAACCACATGGCAGTATATTATAATCACATGTGGAATGTAACCAAGTACATTTACTTAATTTAAATCAGGTACTTGTACTTTACTTGAGTATTTCCACATATGTAATTTTATACTTCTACTCCATTACATTTTAAGTAAAATATTGAACTTTTTACTCCACTAGCTTTAGTTACTTTTCTGGTCGAGATTCAACATGAAAAATGACAATCAATTTAATATGATTATGCATATTTATAAATTAAACCACATAACAGTATATTAATTCATTCAATCACTATCTTTACCCGCCTATCTGCACTCGGGTCGCGGGGGGGCTGGAGCCGATCCCAGCTGACATTGGGCGAGAGGCGGGGTACACTCTGGACAGGTCACCTGACTATCACAGGGCTGACACATAGAGACAGACAATCACGCTCTCATTCACTCCTACGCGCAATTTAGAGTCACCAATTAAACCTAAGTTCATGTTTTTGGACTGTGGGAGGAAGCCGGAGGACCCGGTGAGAACATACAAACTCCACACAGCCACAGGCCGGAGTCGAACCAGCAACCCTCTTGCTGTGAGGCAAGAGTGATAACCTCTACACCACCGTGCAGCCCATAACAGTATATTAAGTAGTTAAAATAAGCCCTACATGGACATCAGTAAAATGCTGCTTACATAAAGGCATCAATAATAGTAATTTTATATATTTAGAATATATAAAAAAGTCTGAGTGGGTCCATTCTGCATAACTAGTACTTTCAGTTTTGGTACTTTAAGTACATTTTGATGATACTATGAACTTCTGGGGCTGTGGCTCAGTTGGTAGAGCGTTCATCCAGTAACCGGAAGGTTGGTGGTTCTATCCCCGACCATGGCAGCTACATGTCGAAGTATCCTTGAGCAAGATACTGAACCCCAAATTGCTCCCGATGCTGCGATTGGTGTGTGAATGAATTCCCAAAGGTGGCTGGTAGCCTCGGTCAACAGTATGAATGTGTGTGTGAATGAGCGTAGTGTAAAGCGCTTTGGATAAAAGCGCTATATAAGTGCACCCCATTTACTTAAGTAAGGGATCTAAAGACTTGTTCCACTACTGGTCACAACAGTAAAGCAAGTGGTTATAATATGGTGAATGGATGCACATATTTTCAGTCAGTCTACTCCTGGGTGCACATAATCTTAATTTACAGTGATCAGTTATTTAAAAAATAGGAACTACTAACTAACAGCAGGGCAAAATAGACTTTCTTTAAAAAAAAAAAAACTGTTTAAACTCTGAGCGCCAGTCAAAATAAAACTGCTATCTTTACAATCTTCAGCTGTGACATCAGCTTGTAGTTCATGTTTAGTTTAGTTTTAGTAAGGAAACACCACATCAAAATCACATATCAACGCCATTTAAAAGGTTTTTTGGTACTGGATGTATTGTCATTAGTTGCACATACACGGCCACTTTATTAGCTAGCTAGCAAGGTATACCAAATAAAGTGGCGGTATGGTCTTCTGTTGCTTCAAGGTTGGACGTGTTGTGCATTTAGAGATGATCTTCTGCAGACCTTAATTGTGACAAAGTGGTTACCGTGAGTTACCGTTGCCTTTGTATCATCTTCAACCAGTCTGGCCATTTTCCTCTGACCTCTGGTATCAACAAGACATTTTGGCTCACTGGATATTTTCTCTTTTTCATACCATTCTCTGTAAACCCTAGAGATGGTTGTTAGGTCAGCAGTTTGTGAAATACTCAGAACAATCATGCCACGTTCAAAGTCACTTAAAATCACCTTTCTTCTCCATTCTGATGCTCCTTTTGATCTCCAGCAGCTCGTCTTCACCATGTCTACATGCCTAAATGCATTCAGTTGCTGTCATATGATTGGCTGATAAGATATTTGTGTTGACGAGCAGTTAACAGGTGTACCTAATAAAGTGGCCGGTGAGTGTACAGTCATGGGAAAAAATTATTAGACCACCCTTTTTCTTAAATTTCTTGTTAATTTTAAAGCATGGTACAACTGAAAGTACAAATGAAATAACAACATAAATAGCTCATAAGAGTTCAATTCAAAAGCTGATATCTGGCCATTTTCCATGGTTTTCTTGATAATAACCAAAATCATTATCAAGAAAGCCAGCTATAACAACAAAAATTGTTATTATTATAGTTGTCCAAACAAATGTACCTTTAGTTGTACCAGGCATTAACATGAACAAGAAATTAAAGACAACAAGAATGGTCTAATATTTTGTCCATGACTGTATATTTTTTAAAGGGACTTAAAGATTATGCAGGGAGTAAAGAGATGAGGTCTAATACTGAAGTCACAAGGAGTCATCTCCAGCTATGCAAAGCATTGCAAATATTTACTCTTGTTTTACTTCTTTTTATCATTTCTTTGAGGTTCTACATGTTTTTTTTCCTGAAGCAGGCGGTTGGGATGATCATAAAGGCCACTTGCCAAAAGCTTCAGTCATCTTTTTGTGCATTGTGCAACTAACCCGCAGCTGTGTCATTAAAATGTGATCGACAAGCCCTCGGGGGAGCTCTACTACTTTTATCTTCCTCCCATTTTGGACTGAAGGCAGACTGGAAATACAGTGACTCATTATATATGTCAAGAAACAAAAACCTGAATTGTTGAGCCCCTTAAGCCTAATCTTTATGTAAAATAGCTGAAGGGCCACTTGCTCTTTTATTTGGTCATGCACAGATCAAATGTTGTTGTTTTTTAAGGTTTTGGCCAGCAGGCTTACTGTCTCTTCAACCACAAAACTTATATGTATTTCAGATTGAGAAGGCACAAAGTTAGATTTTAGGGATCAAAAATAAACTGCCGTAATGGACTTCAATCCCACTGTTTAAATGTAATCAAATGAATGGAAAACAGTGCAATACGGCAAGACAAACTCAAAACAATTATTGTTTTGAAAAAGAAAAGAAAGATGGGTTTATTATGGGGTTTTATTCAGAACAATCTGGTGATTTTTCTCTTCACTTCACCATTTTACACCTGATATTTTATAAGACTGTCATCTAAATTCAGCCCTGATGGGATCATGTGTGTTATCTGAACAGTGTGTTACCTTTTCAGTGAACTTTGCTGCCCCCTAGTGTTTTTTTCCACCCATTTGCACAATGTCACAAGGAGAGTCTTACTATGCTTTTACTTGTGTTTTTGTATATTTACAAATACAACACTGTGATTACTCCACTACAAGTAAAAGTCCTGCATTCAAAAGTACTTAAGTTAAAGTGCAAAAGTATCAGCATCAAAATGTACTTAAAGTATCAAAAGTAAAAGTATTCATTATGTAAAATGACCACACACAGATGGGTTTATATATTCCAAATATGTTATTAGATTATTATTATTATTATTATTATTATTGATACATTTATCCAAGCAGCATTTTACTGTTTTTTAAGTTGTCATTTTAACAACTTAATATACTTTTATGTGGTACCTCCACCACTGCAACTTGTATTGATGGAGAGTTTTTATTTAATAGCACAAGCTGGTTCACTGTGTGAGACTAACTGAAAGATTAAGTTATATCATTGTTTGGCTGTTTTTAAATTGGACAGTGGACAGTGGCAAGACAGACAGATATTTGACAATGAACAAAAGCCAGCTGGTGCATTTTAAACATAATCAATAGTAAATTGTGTCTGTCAGAAGAAAATAGGACATGCAGGGAAAGCTATTTATGTCTGCTCTACTCTTTCAGGATGAAGATTAACTTTATAAATACCCTCAGATTTGTGTTTTTGGTGTGAAACCCACCGTAGAAAGCGTGGAAACCAGGAACCAGGAACCAGGAACTGATATCAGCTTACATGATGTTCAGGCTCAGATTAAGGTGTACAAACTGTGGCAGATTAATTTTTAAATGTGGGTTTTTGCTCCAGCAGCCTGAGGCAATGCAGCACTCAGCTGTCTGTCAGCTGAGCTGCTCCTGTGTCACAAGAGCAGACTTCAGGCCAAACACAATGTTTGCACAGGACATCTATGTGTAGTTAAGCAAGATTATAAATAAGATTTTAGGCAAAAGAAATTGCAAGTAAAGACAAAGCTGCAACAACTTCACATGAACGTCTTTTTCTAAGTCAATCAATAGATATTATTATTATTATTATTAGATATAATTTATTTGACAGTTACAGTTTCTTACTTTCCAGAATTCATATTTGTATAGAAAATAAACTCAGTTTTTAAGGCATGATCAATTGTTGTAAATCAGATTACCTATTCCAGTAATAGCTATACAATTCTCTCCAGATACAACGTTTAAAAAGGCTGATGTATTTAATACAAAAACAATCTAAAAGGATCATTCATTGTTACTTTTTTGTACCTTTACTGTACAAATATTTTAATAATAATTTGAAATAGTAGGGGTAAGATTTTAATATTGTGGTAATCCGAATACCCAATACCAGTGGTGGAAAAGTCATTAAGTACATTTACTTAAATGAAGTTGGCTATTTTAAAAAAAACATACATTTTCTTTTTTTGTGATTTATAAGCAAATTTATTAATGCACCAAAAAAGTGTAATCTAATAATATTTCTCTGAAATATGCCATTCTGCATAATTTACTTGTTACAGGCTATCTACACTGCTGTATTACTTTAAGGCTACTTCAAAATTTGAATGCATGAGTTTTATCCAGCTGTAACAAAGTATTTTACTTTTAGGCTACTGAATATTCAAAATGCAGGACTTTTAGCCTACTTGTAATGGAGTATTTCTACACTGCTGAATTGCTACTTTTGGGCTACTTATTATTTAAAATGCAGAACTTTTAGCCTACTTGTAAGAGTATTTCTTCACCGCAGTATTGCTACTTTTAGGTTACTAAATATTTAAAATGCAGGACTTTTAGTCGACTTGTAACAAAGTATTTCTTCAGTGCTGTATTGATATTTTTAGGCTTCTTAATATTTTGAATGCAATAGTTTTACTTGTAACAGAGTGTTTTTACACTGCAGTTTTGGTATGTTTACTTGAGTAAAAGATAATACTCAGGTAAACCGCACAGGTGCAAAGCTCAGCATCCCTCCCCTCTCTCCCACATCAGCACCACTCTGCGTCCTGCTGAGGTTCTTTAAACCGTCCAGGAGGGGGGAGAGAGGGGACGCCATCTTGTTTGTTTTAGTCGGAGGAGGGGTGGGAAAACAGACACCACCAGCCGCAGCAGCTGCACCACCGCGGCCGGCAAAACGAGAAAGGCTCCAAACGGCGGAGCGGTGAGTCATTTGGGTTCATGTTTGATGTGAATTTTATTAAATGTGACGGTGTTAAGGAGGCGCTGGCTCTGCGGTGCTCAGGTTTGGGCATGACAGCGGCTAACGGATAGCTTGTCCGCATCATCACCTGTTGTGACAGAGGGGGGAACGTCAACGGTTAACGTCTACGGCTAATGCGGTTTAACGTTATGTGTCTAACGGTCGTCTCGTTTGAATGACAAGCCTGTCTGGATTATATTGTTATATTTTCTTTAAAATGCTGAACAGTTACCTGTGTATAATGTCACAGTGCTGAAATGTAATGATAGTTTAATGTCTGCGTTTTGTGTAGCAGTTGCAGGTAAGTTACATCAAAATGTTCCAGGTATGGCTGCCATTACTGCTACCTAACGCTATCTAATAGGCATAACACACTATCCCATATCTATGCCCCCCCAACACCCACCCCATTACAGCAGTAAAATGCAATGTTTTTTGAATAATGTAATGCCTAATCTGTATATCGTCACCCTGTTAAAATAATCGCCTAACTCATTTTTTCAAGTTTAGGAGGAAAGACAAAAAAAATTACCAAAAGTGTAACATATGACATTTATTGATCATTTCACTCAAAAAGGATAACAAATGATGGCTATTGGCATAGTAATAACACTGTGTGTAAATTATGTAACTTACTAATAAATGACTTAGGCAATTTTTTGAACATGCCTTTGTGACTTAAGCAAGATATGGTAACACTTTATTTTGAAGGTGTCTACATAAGAGTCACACAAGCCTGTCAGAAACATGACATGACAAGTATCATGAGCATTAATGTTACTTCAGAGTGTCATTAATGTTCATTACACATCCCATGTCATGTTTATGACACGCTCATGTCACTCTTATGTAGACACCTTAGAGTAAAGTGTTACCAATATTAGTGTCAACTATAAAGCACTGATGAACTAAACTGATAACTAAACAATATTCCTCT
This sequence comes from Centropristis striata, assembly GCF_030273125.1. NCBI lineage: Eukaryota > Metazoa > Chordata > Actinopteri > Perciformes > Serranidae > Centropristis > Centropristis striata. The sequence continues at coordinate 21,158,415 of NC_081530.1, forward strand.
AGCTCTTCTTTGCTGGGTCATTATCTGATGCCTATGAATGTGGTAAATTGTGCACAATACCACTTTTCCAGGTCTGATACCGATATGGCAACCTTAAGTATTCGGCGATACAGATACCAATACCAATACTGTCTTTTTCCCTTGAACAACTTAGTTGGTAAAAAAAAGTTTCAGAATCCAATTTGCTTAACCTGGCCATCTTAAAGCATCATGCTCTAACTGTGAAAAAAAACTACTCCCTGAAAGAAAGAAATACATTACCCACAACAATACCTCAATATCACAGTAATTGTTCATGTGACATGTGCTGCTCACCTCTCTCTACGGCCGGTCACCAGAAGTTTAGTGAAGCATCTACGTAATAGTTTAGGCTTATGGATCGGATTATACTTTTTTGTGTGATACCAATACTGAATGTCAGATCAGTGCATCCCTATTGAAAACAACATAATGAATGTTGACGATGAGAGGCAACATTTGGCTTTTGGGATGTAACGCAATATTCGTAAGGTAGGAATTTGGCGTAAACACCATAACTAATCTTGAAACCTATTTTTGTTATGACTTTTTCTGTGTCTGACGGAGTTGACATAACGCTAATTTAAATCCTCAGCTGCAAAAATTGCTATTTAAGAACAAATTAGATCACTGGGAGGTTGGACTGTTACTAAGCTTAATAGCCAATACTTTTTCCCAGTAATAGTTGTGAAAAACAATGTTATTGTCCTATTTTAGACAATTTAATACCATTGATATGATGATAATAGAATAGCATAACAATGCAAATACAGCATTGGTTTTTTTTGCTAATTCGGCTTATGCGCAGTGCCTTGCCGGTCTGGAAAATCCAATTATTTTGGCATCCTGGCTGAAATATTGGTGACATTCTTATGTAAACAAACAGGCATGTAAACACAACGTGCAATATCATGCGCTACACGGACATGACCATAACTTTTTCTGAGCTGGATAAGTCGTTATTGTAATTTTTGTGACAGGCCACAAGTGTTGCTGTGCTGGAGTAGAGTTCATGCCACTGAAGCTATGCCATAATAATTTGAGATCTAATTGCTCTAATTGCATATCTTAGTATTGTGTGGGATCCTTGATATGCAAGGAAGAAATACAGACAACAACCATAGTACAACAACCCTCTATAACAATGTTAGGGGGACCAATAGATGGCGATATTTCCCCAGTAATAGAACTTCTGCTCCACTGATTTGCTGGTTCATTCAGAGACACTGAGGGAAAATTACAAAAAATAGCAGGGCTCTGCAGTCCTGACTGGGGCAGTTTCCACACCAGGCAATGGTTTAGAAAACTCCAAATTAATCACTTTGTACCCTGCTATGAACTGCTGTCACTGCTCCTATTTAGCTAAGATAAGCATGTCTGCATCTTCAAAGAGTTTGCTTGAATGCTTAGACCATACAATGAATGTGTCCTTTTCAGCTGTCATGCTTTGTTTACCTAGTCAGTGTTGTGATTTAATCATATACAGTGTGTTGTTTTTCTCTTTGTGTTGTCTCCTCTCTCCAGGCCTCCCCTTTCCCCTTTCCCTTGTGGTGAGAAGGCGCTGAGACAATGTTTTATGCCCACTTTGTCCTCAGCAAGCGTGGTCCGCTGGCCAAAATCTGGCTGGCGGCCCACTGGGACAAGAAGCTGACCAAGGCACATGTGTTTGAGTGCAATCTGGAGAGCAGCGTGGAGAGCATCATCTCACCCAAGGTAATTTCTCAGGGTCTTATTTTTCACAGGAGATGATAGTTTTAATTGTACTTTTTTCCTAACCATATGTGAATATTTCAGACTGAACACTCAAAATCTAATTAAGAAAAAAAAATCAAGAAAGTTTTGTCGGCTTCTTTTGAACATGTTAACATATTTGAACTTTGATTTGATTACTTTATAATTATTTAATTCTAAATGTATTACTTTTCATTTTCATTTCTGCACATACCTCTTTATAGGTGAAAATGGCTTTACGAACATCAGGGCATCTGCTGCTGGGGGTGGTGAGGATCTACCACAGGAAGGCCAAGTACCTGCTGGCAGACTGTAATGAGGCCTTCATCAAGATCAAGATGGCGTTTAGACCTGGTGGGGGACAAAACAAAACTTATTAGTCACCTAAAACCACCACCAGTTTCATGTCCCTCGATAAAGATGTCAAAAAATGTATTTTCTAAAGTGTTTCTATGAGATGATATTTTCACATAAGTACATTTAAAATAAGAGCATGCAACATGTTCTTCTGGTGCAATGTGACAAAGAAAACAGATGAATGCAAACCTGTTTGCAATATTTATTGTGTACATACACATAAACAGAAGTATATTCCTTCACCACCACCCTATACATGCAAAAACAAAAATTCATATTTATACAGATACGTACCTGGAATTATAATTGTTAAAATCATTGTTAAAATCAACAATTTGTCCACCTGTTCTTGGTTTTCTATACTTCTACCCATCTTAGGATCTTTCCTAAAACTGCTCATATTCGTATAAATATTATCATTATATGTCGCATGCTATAACTCTCTTCCTATGCGGTGTTTCAGGTGTGGTGGATCTTCCAGAGGAGAACAGAGAAGCAGCCTACAACGCTATCACGCTGCCTGAGGAGTTCCATGATTTTGACCAGCCACTACCAGACCTAGAGTAAGTCTTCTGTCAAACTACCTCTTCCTGAGAGAATAGTATGTAGATATATACTAGAAGGTAGGTAGGGAAAAGGTCCAGTTAGATACAGGTGGCTCAAAAGCAAGGCACAAAGTACCATTGAAGATATGGCAACTGACCTGGTGAAAAGGGGCAGGTATATATACTGCAGCACTGATAAGGGAAAGTGGAAACAGGTGAGCAGGGGGGCGAGGCGGGTAGTTAAGGTAATGGAAAAGGCTGAAAGGGGTTACTGCAGGGCACCGGGGAGTGGCTGTAGTCAGGTGATGGTTTAAAACTGGTTGGAGAGGGGGTCTGTTTTAAATTGCATACTAACATACCATTCATTTATAATATTGAGTATGTAGTGCATTCCAACTGAATGGTATGTAGTGGCTTTGATGTATGCAAGAAATACCCGGTATCCTGGATTCTGAATACTCATTTGCCTTTGAAATAATACTGGAAATATGACATTGAGTGTAAGATTTAATGTTCATTTACATTCATGATAAACTATTTATTCAACCTGTAATGTCCTGTAACATTAATTCAGTAGGCAGCATGCATGACAAACTGATCCTATATCTGCTGTGCATAACGTTATTATACAATTGCAAACACAGCCAGGAAAAGAGAGGTAGAATGTGACAGTAGCAATTCTTGAGATGGCTCTTGCTCATGCTTTCTATATCCACATCTTACATATTTCCATATTCTGGGAAATGTAGGTAATCACTTACAAATGTTTAAAGAGACAAAACAAGTGAGCTCACAAGCACTTCACAAAATAACTGCTGGAAGGCATTGGATAAGCATATTTTAGCAGCATATTTCATCTTCTTCCACTACTCACCAGAAACAAATTGAATTTGAAGAAAACTGCTGCAAATACAAGATGAATATTGAATAAACGGTGGTGTGTTTTGTACAGTGATATCGACGTTGCTCAGCAGTTCAACTTGAACCAGAGCAGAGTGGAGGAGATCACAATGAGAGAGGAGGTGGGCAACCTCAACCTGCTGCAGGACAATGACTTTGGTCAGCATCTTTCCTCTGAGCATTCATGCTTTTTACAGTAATGTCAGGCTTGAGACTTACTTTTTGAACATGTACTTTTCATTGTTAGTTGACTCATGCACACTCCTTGCTATGTATGGTAAAGACATTCTTGCTTTGCAGCTGACTTTGGCATGGACGACCGGGAGATGATGCGGGAGGAAAGTGCGTTTGAGGTGGACATCATGGGAGTGTCAGCTTCCAACCTGCTGCTGGAGGCTGAGGGTGGAGCTAACCCCATGGCTGACAAGTCTAATCATCTGGAGTACGATGACCAATACAAGGACGACTTTGGAGACAACCCCATGGAGAGCAATGAGGGAGGCATGCTGGGTAAGATCCTGTCAATATTATAGGCATGGACACGACAGTTGATTTGAGACATGCCCAGTTTTCATCTTATTTCAGTTTTACGACATCTGTAAGTGGTACTGTACATCCCGTGTATATATAAAGAGAACTAGAAAAAGGGAAGGCAGAGCTCTGGGAAGTTGCTTAGTGGCACATGGCCAAAAAAAGCTCAACTTCTGTGTATAAATGACCCAGAACTTCCGCATCTCTGGGGTCCCTTCCTTTAACTCACCTCTCAACCACTCATTCTCAGGCATCGTCTCTGGATTGTGAATTTTACAACTTTTAGGACCTAATGATTTTATGACGGGCTATTTGAGTGTTCATACTGGTAAGTCGATGTACCTCAAAAAAACATTTCCAATGATTTACAGAAATCTCTTTACCCCCCCAAGCAATTATTTTTGGGCCAAATGGCATCATGTGATGGACCTGAAAATTTTAATTAGATGGTTTGGCCACGATGTCAAATTGCCTTCACAGACCAGCGCCGTTCCTCTTCACCACTCATAGCTGACATCTAACACGAAATGTGTGTTATGGTTGCTCTCATCAGGTTTTTTTGTGCAGCCATTGTTATGTTAAGGAATCTAGAAATGAATGCTGTCAATGACATCTCCTGTTAATCAAAGTGAATTATCTTGATTGCACTGATTGAATTACCTCATCTCTCTGCGTAGTGGACAAGCTGCTGAGTAACGAGGATGGAGGCGGCATCTTTGACGACCCTCCTGCCATCGCAGAGAGCGTGATGATGCCTCAGGACCACGGAGACGATGACGACGACTTCGATGCTCTCTCGGGTCAGTTCCACAAATAATCTCAGCAGTAGACCCTGAAAAAAAGAGAGAGACAGATTCTTGTAAAGCAGTGGTTTGGGTTGTGTACAATAAAAAATTGCCTATATAATGTGACGTGTATATCTAACATGGTGTGTTTTTAGCGGGAGCCCCGGATAGTCCAGACTCAGGCCCAACAGAGCCCCTACCAGCCATGGCTGACCAGACAGAACAGACCAACCTGGTTCACAACGAGGAAGAAACCTTCGCCCTGGAGCCAATTGACATCACAGGTAACACTGCTGGTTCAACATTTCTTGATTTCTTGAATTTTTAATGGCTTTTCTTACCTTTACATGAACATGATCTTGAACATAGTATCATACCGGATCCCATGTGTGGCATAGGGATACAAAAATCAGAGACTAGAAGCAGACAGAAAAAGCTAAAAACGTGTTGAAAATTATGTAGTGTCTTGCTTTTAAGTCCATGAAAATTTGTCTCTATACATTCCAAGTAGAAATCATTTAATCAATTTTGCTCCAAATATTACAGCTATTGTTTACTGAGCTGATTCATCTCTGTCTCCCTATGGACTGTGCAGTGAAGGAGACCAAGGCGAAGCGTAAGAGGAAGCTGATTGTGGACAGCGTGAAAGAGTTGGACAGTAAAACCATCCGAGCACAGCTGTCTGATTACTCTGACATTGTCACCACCCTGGACCTGGCACCTCCCACCAAGAAGCTGATGATGTGGAAGGAGACGGGAGGAGTGGAGAAGCTCTTCTCACTCCCTGCTCAGCCTCTCTGGAATGCAAGACTCCTTAAGGTAACAAAACATTAGAGATGCACAGTTCAGGGTTGATTGTGGAAAGCAGAATTAAAATACAATATCTTGTTCTTTTTGTCTGCCTCTAGATGTTTACGAGGTGTCTGACACCGCTGGTACCAGACGAGCTGAGGAGGAGGAGGAAAGGTGGAGAGGCTGATAGTCTGGATGAGTTCCTCAAGGATTTGGAGAACCCCGAGGTGCCAAGAGAGGAAACAACAGCACACCAGCAGAGAGACATCCTGGGTAGGAAATGGGTGTTTTTTGTCGCAGTCATAATAGAAACAGTGTAGCTATTTTCATTCTCATACATTACTAAAGACTGTATAAAAGAAGTCAGCGTGACATTTGTGGGCTACTGGTTTTAAAGCCTTGAGTTTGGCATTTTAGCCATTGCCACCTTGGTTTTTGGGAGCGAGAATTGACCTTATTTGGACAAGAGGGTGGAGGTGGAGGGGTTACAGCAAAACAAGATATTTTGTTCATGCACAGTTTTATTAACATGTACAGCATGTCAACATTTCTCTTCCAGACCAGACCATCATGGAGGAGGCCAGTGTTCTGCAGACTTCAGCAGTGGAAGGCAGCAGGACGACACTGGACGAGTCAGTAATGCCTCCTCCCTCCTCCCAGCGTGGTCTGAAACGCAAAGCCCAGGACACAGAACCAGCTCTGCCTGTGAGTACAGTAATAGTGACTATTTACACTGAATCAGGAACATCATTACACCCACGAGACTTTTCCCACATCTGATATTTCCACATATTTGATGTCAAGACTCTAATAACTCGTCTGTGTATCCTTTTCTTTCCCTAGATGGGAGCTCTGGACCAGCAGCAACAGCCGCAGGGGTCCACTGCCTCTAACGTGTCTCAGCAGCTGGAGACGTCCAGTGTGGATCTGCCCCCAGAGGAGACCACCAACATCAGCCAGCTGATAGAGTTGGACCTGCTCTGCGACAAGGACAAGAAGAAGAACGACGATGACTCTGATGAAGAGGTGAGATAGAAATACACAAAAACTTGCACAGCGCCCTTGTGAGATTTATATGTTTTCGATTTTTCCACTTTTTTATGGTAAATTAAGATCATTGACACCGATTCATATTGACCAGGACTTTACTATCATGAGCTTTTAATCAGCGTTTTTAACTGTGTAACTTTCGGTGTCAGGAGGAGGAGGTGCAGGGAGGAGACCAGGACCAGGAGGAGAGGAGGTGGAACAAAAGAACCCAGCAGATGCTCCACGGCCTGCAGGTCTGTATGTTTTCACACTTTACTGGAAGAACAGAGCAATATTTTGTACTATGTCCTTTTTTTTTTTTTAACTACATTTTGCCTGTAGTGTTATATATGACACGTTGCCTGTGCTTGCTTATGTTAAATGTGGTTTTTCCTGACTCCCTCTCTCACCTCCCCACAGAGGGTGATGGCTAAAACAGGCACCCAGTCGGTCGGCCTGCTGGATCTGTGCAGGAACAACAACAAGAAGCAGGCGGCTGCTAAGTTCTACAGTTTCCTGGTTCTGAAGAAGCAGCAGGCGGTGGAGCTGGTCCAGGAGGAGCCTTACAGCGACATCATAGCTACGCCTGGACCTCGCTTCCACATCATCTAGAAAACACAACTTTACAGTATGGAAAACAAAAACCTCTACAGTGTACACCCTGCACACAACACTGTTGTTGTGTTAAGTTTTATTTATTCAAGTTTGACTTTGTTTTGTGTATAATGTGGAGTTTTATCTTCTGTCTGCAAAAAAATCAAGCAGTGATGGGAGCAAAGACATCTTAATAACATGGTTGGATTATTAAGAGGTTTCTTCCACATACTGAGGAGATCTGTGACTCCAACATGGGCACTTTTCCCTTTTATTTATTTATTATTATTTATTGCATCTTATATTATTGAAACTTACTTTATAACTTAGTTAGTAGTTAAGTAAAGTGAGTACTGTGTAGCCCACTTTTTAGTTTGGAGTTGCTTTCTCCTCATTGTTTTTTTCAAGCAGATGTCGATAACTTTAATGAGCACTTCTTCCCTCTGGAAGCTGCTGCGTTGCACTGACATGGACCCAATTTAAAAGGAGTCTATCTTAAGATATGTTTACAGTGAGGAGTGATAACTCAGTCAACCATGTTACTAAGAGACTTGTCTGTCCCACCACTGCAGGAAAAAACAGTTCTCATGTACACTGACAATAGCCAAGAGGAGCATGCACTATATCCACAGTCTGCAAGATACATTTAAACAGTTAACTACAGTAGTGATGTGCAGACTCAACCAGCAATTAATCATTATATGACTGTAGTGTAGCACTTTAAGCATTACAAACTCCAAGTTGTCGTTTTTGCAAATGTGTTGCTTGCATCATCAACTGTTTGCACAAAATTATAGTTGTGTCCCAAATCCATACAACATACTGATGCAAAGCATGTGTGAGCATCTGCTGTGCACATTATTCTTCTGCAATCTGATGTATGGAAGAAGTAGAGGAGACGATGCTCACTGCTGGAAAAATTGAACAAATTATTACACCACTGGACTTTTTTTTCATATCTCTCAATTACATTGAGAGTAGCAGTTAAATGCTAGCGTTAGAATTAACAGACAGTACTGCTTTTTTTCATTAAAACTATTGGGTTACTTTTGTGACTTTATTATGCAATCATAAAATAGATTAAAAAGTAAAACTATCGACACTGCAAGAAAAAAATGTTTTATTGCATTTAAAATAAATGTATAATTAAAAATGTATTAAAAACATTTGGATTCAAAAGTATTTTTGGGGGATTTGCAAAAGAACTAATACATTTTTAATCACAAATGTATTTGTGTTGATAATTCTCTCAAATCTATTTTTCGATTGCTGACTGGAAGGTTTTGCTGTCAAGCAGATTCTGTTATTGCATAATAGTAACCCAATAGCTTTGCAGTTTGTATTCAATAACACATTGATTACTATTAAAATAATACTATAAGTGCTGTGTGATTTGTGATTGAAAATGCATTATTGCAAATCAAAAACCTTTGATTGTAAATCAGAAACTTACCTTTGAATCCGAACGTTTTAAATACATATTTAAAACATGTTTATGGAGTTTATTTTGATTGCCTTGTCGATAGATTTTCTCTCGCATAATAAAGGCAAAAGAAATCCCATATGAAACCTATACTATAAGGTTAGCTTATATAGTACATACTGCATATAACTAGTATATACTATGGAATTGGGACACAGCTAATAAAAAATAAAAAAAGCTTCAGTTTCAACCTATAGATGATGTAAAAACCAGTGGTCTGCCATACTTGCATGCTCTGTCCTGAAATACTTTATTTGGGTGGAATTGCTCCAGAAACTACATTTTTTTATTACCGTGTTGCTCTTTTATTCTTAAGAGACTTGAAGTTTGTGATAGATTAAATGTATCCAGTGTCCCTTTTATATATGGATAATCATTAAGCAACAACTGGGTGACATACAGTAATGTATAAGTTCTGACAGTGTAAATCAAGTAGATACTTGTTCAATATTAATTTATTAACATAACATATGAAGAGAATTCACTGCTTTTTTATTTAAGAGCAAAATGGATTTTTAATCTAAAGAATGACTTGATAATATCATTTTCAATATCAAGTGAAGAGTGAATGGATATATTTGTTATGAACGTGGTTGTTTGGACTTGGGAAAATACTGAAGATTCAATTACAAAATATTACAGTTAACAGGAAAAAAAAAAACTTGCAGACAAACAAGTTACTGAGACAACTCTTCTTATGCTTCTGCAGCTGACTGCATCACTTTTGGTCTCCCCTTCCATATGAACTGTATTTCATGTAATGTCTGAGTGCATCTTATATGCTGAACTATGTGCCTGTAAACCTGCTTTTTTATTTTGTATAAAAAGCCAAAACAAATCTTGTCAATCTTAAAAATAATGCCAGTTTCAGTCTTATGCCTGTAAGTCTTGAGTCCCGGAAACTGTTGCACATTTTTCAAAATAAAACAAATACAATAAGCAGTATTTTAAAATGTAATCATGTGATAAACGTTCATTTATTCTATGCTGTAAGATTGTAAATACAGACTGTGAGTCTTATTATTTAGGATTGGGATCATGGATATCTTCAAATAATATTTATGCAAGAAAAAAAAGTCCCTGTCTTCCTCCTGAACTATGTATTTGTAGCAACAGGAGCAGACATGTTGTCACCTCCTTCCGTCTTCTGTTTCTTGTGTCGACTCCTTTTCTTCTTCTCCCCCTGCTCAGTCTTCTTGGGTGGTGTCGGCCCGCCTTTCTTCTTCTTTTTCAGGCAGCTCAGAGGATTGGGGTTGCTCTGTTTCCTCTTTCTCTTCTTCCCCCGCCTCTCTCCGTCCTTCTGGCCGATGCCCTGCTCCTCCTTCAGGCTGCGGATGCTCTGCTGCTGGGCCGGGCTCACCAGCTCTCCCAGCTGGACGGCCTGGACGTGGTCGAGGGACGTCTGGCAGGGCTTGTCCAGCACGATGGTGTTGAGGATGATGTAGAGCAGAGGAACGCCAGGGATCTTCTTCAGGCCTGCAGTTAATGTGTGGTCCTGGAGAGTAAAAAAACAGCAGATTTGTGTAATCTGTGACATCAATGTAAATTCATATATTCTTGTAAAACCACAGTTACATCAATAGTCCTACATTTGGCCCTAATTTAGTTTACAACACCCATAACAAGGAACACCCTCTGTCAATAAAGTTAGCACTTTTTTATTAAGGAAACATATGCTGCTGCGGGAAACAAGGTGAGGTTATTTGCATGCAGTTTTCACCAGATTATGAATCCTTAGGTAAATTAATAATTAGGTGTAATATAATATGACACCCTTTCAATAAATCCAACAATCATTCAAGTTAAACAATTTCTACAAAAACAACATTTTAAGAGCTTGTGTATTAAACTGTTTGATTATTGTAGAGTCTAGTTTTAATCAATACTAACTGAACAATTTAACAAAAACTGAGCACTATAAACCTTATAATATAAAATAGACTTAATTGCCATCCCGCTATAAACAGTGCGGCGCAGTAAATAGAGGAACAAAACGGTTTCCCTGGTACAGGTGCAAAACAAAAAGACTGAACACATAGTGCAAACAACATAGAAAAAACAGGTACAGAACAAGATACAAGACAAGGGTTGACACAAGTAGTGCCATAATAAACATAGAAATGTACAACGCAAAAATAATATCACAGATAGTGCCAATAAAAGTAAACTAAAGTGCAATAAATAACAGTAAATGCAGTTCCTTGAGGATATTTATGTAGTAGAAGTGCAGGAAATTCAAGTAAAGTGAGGTGCTCTTAGATCGTGTTTCCCCTCGTTTAATTCTCCCTCTGGCTGGGGTGTGTATATCTGTGATGAGTGTTATATTTACCTGTGTTGCCACAAAGTAGTGGTGTGGGTTTGTGTCCCCCAGCATGGACAGCAGACACTCTGAAGCAGAAACAGGCTCCTTAAAATGTGGACACCTCCTCGCCTGAAACCTCTGCAGGATGATTTTGGCTCCATAAAGCTCTTTCCCCAGAGTGTCCAGTTCTTTCAGAGCACAGCTAAGAATAAAGAGTAAATTAATTAATATTATATTAACATTTAACCTGTATTTTCATATAGTGAGTTAGATGAATCTACTCACCTTGTGGTACACAGCTGCACCTCTCCCATCAGGTATTTGGGCATTTGTTCCTTTATCTGGATCTTGTTCTTCAAAGCCGCCTGACAAAAAGTCCCATCGATGAGGATCTGAAAGGGTTCCCTGAAGCTGAAGTTGTATTTGTAGAAACTTATAGTTTTCTTGGCTTGTTTCTGTCGCTTAAGCCCCATGGCGGCTGACTGGAGAAGTCAGATCTATATGTTTGCACGATAAAATGTCCGTTTGTCGCTGAAGATTATTCTTCCGGTTACATTGACTCGTTTTATGGCTGCCCTTTACTGAAATACTTGAATCATCACTATCAGATATTTAAGCATGGACGTTTCCAGTATACACAACACGCTTGCAGTGCCTGCTTCAAATGACTCCGGGCGGAAACAGGATGTAGGACGATGGTTCCGGTCAGGTGTTGTGTTCATAGACATATACATATGATATAAGATGTCTATGGTTGTGTTTGCCCCTCATATACAGTCTATGGTTTGCCCACTGAGATCGGCGTACACTTGCGGGAGCGCGGACAGCGTGAAGCCAAAATAACCAAACATTGTTATTTCTACGAACAAGTACTGTATAAAAGCGATATAAATTTCTTTGAGGCATCGGCTCACATTACATGCAATTTATTGAGGGAAAAAAAGGCTGAATATTTAAAATAGAAGATTTACTATAACCCCATATGGATATGAAGAGGTGTGTCTGTGTATACATCTTGAAAATAAATCGTGAGTTTTCCCATTAAAAATACTTTAATTCAAATATTTATACAAGGTGGGAAATCACTTGAATCCATATCTATCCTATTTAAGTTTTAGGCAGATAAAAATTTTTTGACTTTTTTCAACCTGCCACAAATTGTATCCTCTGTAATGTACAATCTCTACCCTATCATCAAGACTTAATTTTGTTAATATTTCAGATCTAACAACCTTGGTGAATATGGTTACTACTTACTCATGAAAATATATATATATTTTTTTAAAAGTAGTATAAATCAGTGATTGCAAATGAATAAACGTAATATATACATGAATTTAGCAAATGGCGATGCATTATTGTTATTATTATTAATAATAATGGTTATGGAAGAAGTATTCAGATCCCCTACTACAGGGATGGGCAACTTAAATGCTGGAGGGGGCCACAATTTTTCATGGACACTACCACAGGGCCACATATAGGACGGTGCACTTAACCAGATATGATGCAACTGCAAATAAACGTTCATCGCGCTCTTTTGCTCTAAACAAAAGAGCACAATGAATGTTTATCTGCCATGTAATGTTTCTATGTCATGTGTTGTGTGATGTTAATGTTGAGCGTCATCTGTTGAATGTACAATGATGTGAAAATGAATTTCCCCTTGGGGACAATAAATCTAATCTAATTTTAAATATGTTAACAGTGCAGTAACTTAACATAGTTCATGCTCAAATGCATGTATAACAGTATAAATAGGAATACAAAAGGTCTGACGCAAATAAAATAACACTTACTGCGATTTCTTTTTTCTTTTTTTTTCAGTGCAAGAACAGCAGACCAACATTAATTGCAAGAGGTCATTTTGTGCATTTTTACACTGCACTTTTAAGATTTCATGCTCAAATGCATGTAGTTGTACTGAGGGCCACTTCAAGTGAGGGTGCGGGCCGTATGCAGCCCCCCGGGCCTCCAGTTGCCCATCCCTGCCCTACTAAGTAAAAGTACTAATACAACACTGAGGAATTACCTCAAGTACCTCACATTTACTTGACTACAGTACTTGAGTGAATGTACTTAGTTACATTCCACCACTGTTTATTATTATTATTATTATTATTATTATTATTATTATTATTATTATGGCTGAGTGTTGATATTGTCCCCGCCCCTCCTCTGTGTTTTCCCCGGAAGCGGAAGTCCAGACCAGGTAGGTAGAGCGACAGCAGCAGCCTCGGTGTGGTGACACTTGTCGCCTCTGACTCACAGCCAGCGTTAGCTCGGGTCGGGCCCGGTTGGGTTAGGTTGGGTCGGGTCGGTACCTTACCTTCCTCACTCGCACAGTACATATTATGGCGGCCGCGGATCCCCGGTCGTCGAGTGACGGCGGGCCGGCCAGCAGAGGAGGATTCCCGGCCGGGGAGAGCAGCAACGACCGCGACGGGCCGGGCGGCAGCAGCAGCGGCGGCGGCAGCGGGGAGGGCGACCGGGAGCGAGACCGGGCCACCTTCGAGTGTAACATCTGTCTGGACACGGCCAGGGACGCGGTCATCAGTATGTGCGGACACCTGTTCTGGTAGGCGGGGAACGGGGGGAGTTTTAACGTGTGGCGGTGGTTGTTTGTTTGTGCTCAGCCCACCGGACCGGTCTGTAGTTTTCAGCAGTCTGTGCGGCCTCCTTTAACCGTCAGTTGGTAGTTATTTAACGGTGGAATCACGCGCCTTTAACGGTCGGTTGTTTCTACTCTAAGTGGGAGATGACAGCCGCGTAGATGGCTTGTTAGATACAAACTGAACAGGGTGGTGATCTGTTGTCAGTGCAGTGGAGATGATTGAAGGGTGGCTGAACTCTAACCCTCATTATAAACCGGGTTTATGGTGTACATGTCCTGGATGAAGGCTGGTCACCATATCGTCACCCTGTTAAAGTAATCGAATAACTAATTTTTTCAAGTTTTGCAGGAAAATTAAAAAAACTTCACCAAAAGTATGACATTTATTGATCATTTCACTAAAAAAGGATGTAACAAAGGAAGGCTATTGGCATAGTAATAACACTGTGTAAATTATGTAAATTAAGAGAAATAAATAGTTAGGCTTGTGTGACTCTTATGTAGACACCTTCAAAATTAAGTGTTACCATATCTTGCTTAAGTCACAAAGGCATGTTCAAAAAAAGCCTGTCAGAAACATGACATGACAAGTATCATGAGCATTAATGTTACTTCAAAGTGTCATTAATGTTCATGACACATCCCATGTCATGTTTATGACACGCTCATGTCACTCTTATGTAGACACCTTAAAAATAAAGTGTTACCATGTCTTGCATAAGTCACAAAGGCATGTTCAAAAATTGCCTAAGTCACATTTTATTTTGACTAAAGTCACACACTTGACATAGGCCATTATCTTAAAGGGGTAAAATCACATGATCTGATCAACTGAGGATGTAGGCGATTGTACCATAGGTGGCTGGTGTCATGAGGAGATGATTTAGGCAAAAAAAAACCAATTTTGACAAAAATTGACTTAGGCGATTATTTTAACAGTGTGACGATATTTTAACTAGAGCCTGACAGATACATCGGTTGACAGATGTTATCGGCCGATACTGGCATATCGGTATCAGTGTGTATGCTGTCCGATATATAATGCAGCTATTATTTTGTAGTTTGTTGTTGTTTTTATAGTTTGTTAGATAATGCATGCATTTGAACTCATGACAGACATTTCCCATTTCTAAGCAGTATACACTAAAGAATTCATCAATTAATTGAGATGAAAACAGGTTAGCTGCCGCAAATCAAAACAATAAATAAATCTGTAATAAGGGATAGCTGGAATTTTCCCTCTCTAAAATCATGATTGGCATCAGTCTCAAAATATCCATATCAGCCGGGCTCTAATTTAAACATTTGAAGGGCTGCAACTAAGATTACGTTCGAATTGAGAAGAATCGAACATTTCATGTACAGTGGTTATTATAATATGCCACAATACTGTAAGCTAGAGCTGAACAATTAATAGTAATTTTATATAAATAACAATGTTGACTTATGGGTAAAATATGCAAAACACAGGAGGGGTAATATTTGTCAAAGATAAAATGTAAAAATACTATTAGGGCTTGATACTAACTTTTTTTTTAAATCACATTTTGGGTGATGAAACCAATAATGTGGTAGCCATTTTTAGTCACCATATAGTCAGTAATTATGACGCTATGATGCAAAAAAGAATAATTCCCTCCAATATAATTTTTTTCCTCCACATTATTCACTGTACTGTAAAGCAAGGCAATATTTAACTGCTACATTTGAGAACCTGATACATCACAATTTTTGGCTTTTGCTAAAAAAAAAAAGACTAAAACGAGTAACTGATAATCAAAATGGTTACAGCTTTATTTTCTTTGTCCAACCAATAATCAATTGACAAATCCTTGAAGCTTAACAAAATGACACTATGATCCGCTCTGATCTTGTGAGGAGTTAAGTGTCTCAGCCCTCAGTGACTCTGGTTTGATGTAGGTCAAAGGTCACAATGGCTCACTCACACTCTCTGTGACACATTAACTTCCAGTTTAAACTCTCTTGGCTGCTGTGTATGACCGAGAAAGGACCTGATCCCAAAGCTGCTGATCAACAAACACGCCACTGTCAGGTTACCTAGTGCTAAAAACATTGTTTTATTAATTAGATGATAGGCAGAACATGAACTTGTATTTTAACTCCCAAAATATTCTCAGGTTCCAGCCTCTAAGATATGGGGGTTTGGTGGGTTTTCTGCATTTATAGTCATTGTAAAAGTAATATTTTTGTTTTTTTGATAGTTGGTTAGATAATGCATATATTTGAAAAGATGTAGGGAACTTGTGACATTTTCTAACAGTATACACTAAACAATTAATTAATCAATTAAGATAAAATAACTGCAGCAAATCAAAATAATGCAATGGAAATTTAACTTTTTGAAGAATAAATCTGCAATAAGGGATAGCAGTACAGGAATGCCCAGGATGCAGTACGTAAATGTAGAAACAGGATAGTTTGCTACCGGAAAGCACTGTCATGTTTATTTTTCTTTCATAAAACGTCCCGCTGATGTCCCTTGAATTAGTTTAGTAGATGCCTCAATAGTGAAAGTAACTCTAGGTTGCACTGAAACTAATACCAGTCCTTTCTCCTGCCTTGGTATTTAATCAAGTCTTGTGCAAGCCTCAACATTCAAACCACCTTGTGATAAACATCTACACATGCAAACAGTGACGTGTTTCAAGGCTCATTCATGAGTATTGACTGATGGACGTGCTAGTTGCAGGTTGAGGCTAATGTGAGATTAGAGCAAGGAGATTGGGGTCAAACCTAAAGGCATTATAAACAGTAGTAACATGTTAATGACATGCGTTGTGTAAATGATAAAGATCTGTTTGGGTGTTTTGGAAACAGAAACGGAGGCAGAGTTCAGGGATGCAGGTAGTAGGATGTTCTTGCTGTGAACAGTGTCAAGGTTTTTACTCAAAAACAAAACCTTCTGTGGCAAACGAACCAAAAAAAAGCAAACATCAGTTTAAAGCTGCATAAGAACAAACTATACAAGACGTCACATACAAAATGGCTTTTAATTTTGCCTAACTTAATGTTTGAAAAAAATGGACACCTGATCCCAAAGTCTTCATCAAACCTAAAATGAAGAATAACTAACTGGTGGACAGACAGTTGTGAGGTGGACAGTTATTGTTCTTACAGCTTAATTAATTGCTTTTTGTCTAATAAACAAGGAAAAAGTGTAGTTATACAAGCAACATTTCTTTACTAAAAGGGGCAGAGCACTGGGCTGGGCATGAGGAAA
This sequence comes from Centropristis striata, assembly GCF_030273125.1. Lineage (NCBI taxonomy): Eukaryota > Metazoa > Chordata > Actinopteri > Perciformes > Serranidae > Centropristis > Centropristis striata. The sequence continues at coordinate 21,175,337 of NC_081530.1, forward strand.
AAGAAGGATTACTTCATAGCTTTGAAGTGTCATTAGTGCAGAAATCCAAATATTGTCTAATAATGTTTCACTGTTGATTTGCTTAATATATGATCAGAGAAATTCCCCTCACAGTTAACGTGCAGTTGCATTAAGCTCCTGTGTTGAGGGAGCTGATGTAACGTGGTCGCTATGTTACACGTGTCCCCCCTCGACTCTCATCTTCTGTAACGTGATGAAACTCTCATGTAACTCTGAGCAAGGAAGAAAGCTGCTGACGTCAGATCACCTGCTGCAACTTCAAATCAAAATTGCAACTTTGTTTGCTTATTAATTGGCTAGTTGTTTCTATTTGAATTTTACAAAAATAAATACATTTTAAAATCACAATCCACCACATACATTTTTATATTTAAAATGGCATTAGCGCAAGTTAAACCCTTAACTTTTATGACAGCTTTTATTTAACTTTGACACAATTTCTTACCCTGGACAAACTTGTCTGGTATTCCCCCAGTTTCGCTGCAAAAAAAAATAGTTTGCACATTAGAAATTATTTATTTACTAGCACTCAAACTGCATTTTACTCTTGATTGTGTTGAAATGTGATAGAAGCCTTTTAGACTGCTTTTTAAACTTTCCCCAGACACTTTTTGTAGAACTTATTGCATTAAAATCACAGGGACGGGGTCTAAATTAAGTTGAGATAATCTGGTCGCTGGTTAGTACTTTCTGAAATCACAGAAACTGAAAGTTTTCAGGGGAGAGTTTGCAGGTCAGTGATTGGTCAAAAACACACAGAACGGCTGCATCAACCTGTGTACTGCTTTATTTATAAGACAAGGAAGTATTCTAGTATTAATTGAATACTGAATAATAGTGATTGACTTATTTTAGGAAGAGGGGAGAACATTTTTCTCTTTGTTTGATGACATTAAGTTAGGCTTTGATTTTCTATCAAAAACAGAGTGAAAAAGGGAAAATAAAATATTACATGATTGTATTACAGCAGTTACATTCAAAAGCACAAAACCATCAAACAGTGATTTACTGTGGAGACTTACGCTTGGTTTTATTTTCCTCATCTACATTTCATTGATAACATCACGCATTGCAGTGAGAGGTTGTTTTTGTTTTTTCAGTAATTTTCTGATTAAAGGTGCGGGCACACTGAACTGCAGGCCTAACCACCAGCAGCCCTCCTCATGGTGTCTTTTCATACGTCTGCGGGCTACTTTGCCTAATCTTTGCAGGCCTTTAGACCGCTATGGAAACGCAGATAATAAATGGGCTAAAGGAGCCTCTTAGTTCCTTTAAAAGTAGTCTCGGGACTTAAATTACCAGGAACTTCTTGGTTGAAATGCAGCTAGAAAAAGTATTCCGGAAACTAACAAATTCGTCATGAGCAGACCGCCCTTCACTGTCTCACATTTGAGTTTCAAAAGCAAACAGAAGGATGCCCTACTGGCAAACTGTGCAGGAGATTATAGAGGAATGATTTGTGTGAAAGAGACATTGGTGTCACCTAAATATTTTGAGGTTGTAGATTGAGCAAGTGACGTCTAAGCATTGTGTCTACTGATTAAGATCAGAGAGGAGTAACTGACAATTATCCGGTCTCAGCTTATGTTCCTATTCTAATTTAACATTATGGTTGCACACAATGGAGTGTGTGCGTTCACAGTCAGAGCTTCACTGAATGCTCGTTGAGCCTCTTATTGGAAATTAAGCAGTTAATTTCAGGTCACAAGAGCTGGGCTATACGTGTGGCCACATGTTAAATCACAGTTGAATGGGCTGTTGTTGTTAACTCAGGCCTTACGCTTTGTTCAGCTGTCTGTAGTTGCAGGAATGCCATTCTCAGCAGTGATCTGATAGCCACCGCTGCACTGATACTGCACACACTGAGCTCGATGCGTGTGGAAAAGCCTGCAGAGTTGCATTAAAATCGTGTTTTATTTTTGGGGTTTGTTCGTGATTGTGTTGAGGTCTTTGTTTAGGCCCTCCTGAGGCTGTTTTAAATGTTTTACAGTTGTTAAGTACTGAAAGTTCTGAAAACAAGTCCTGCCTGTTCCTCTGCAGGATCTTTTTACTTCTCTGTTCAGCTCTCAAAGACCCTCTGATAGAAACAGAGATAATAAGAACAAGTCAAGAAGAGACCATTTAAAGAAAAAAAAAAAAAAAAGCTTTAGTAATAAGATTTTCAGCCACATACTGTGATACACACGTTCTGTATTTTTCTTATCTTTTAGCCTTCATGGCAGGAACATGTTATCTTATAAAAGAGGTCTGCTTAGTGGACTAAACTTTCCTTTTGATTATTTTTTTCATGCTGAATAACTTATTCCCATGAAACTTATGAGCACATCTTGTAAACAAAGCAGTGCTTTTGCATGTGTGGGGAAACACGTTTTTACAGACCTGTCGATTTAAATTAACTAAAAGATTAATTAACAAGAAGTGTTAGACTTTTATCATGCTCAGCTGTTGGATAAACCCACCTGAATACCACCCACTTCACCTTTGTTTGTCATATATTGTATTGTAGTTTATCTGTTGTGTCATCCTAAGCTAACTTATTTCAACGTTTCTGTGCACAATTCAATTTCTGTAAATAACTATAAAGGTTAAGACACAGAAATACCTCAGTGTTCAAGCTTTCTTGTTTGGCATTAAACTGGTGCGACGCTTTCTCAAACCTGCATCCTGCACTCCCACAATGCAGCAGCAGCAGGTCGGCATGGCCAGCAGCCACACAGGCACTCTGGCTGCTGACGACAGATGGAGCCAATTAATACTAACGATGGGGAGCAGGGACAGGTTTAATCAGCCACCTCGTTAGGAACAGGTTGTTCGGGGGCAGGTGGGCTTCCGTAGGTGGGAGATTCACAGGTGACGCAGGGTAAAAAGAAAGTACTAAGAGTTTCAAAAACAGTCTATCTCTTGAGATTTATATGATTAATATGCTCAATTGTCTTCAGGATTTGTTGTGCTGTTATTGAAGCAAGCAGCTGAGTTTGCAAGAAAAAGGAGCTATTGTGAGAATGCAAATTAATCTTTTTTTTCTGTTTGTCTCCGTCTCCACAGCTGGCCCTGTCTGCACCAAGTGAGTATTTCTTCCGTCATGTCACCCATTGTTTTGTAAAACTCGTTAAACAGTCAGACAGGTGTTTTCATTACTCAGACTGATTAGACTTTAGTCAGGTTCAGGTTGGGGAAGTGTGACATCACCAAACTATGTCGTAATGAATGTTGGCTCTGGTGAAATGAGCTGAAATCAGCAACAATTTCCCCAGCTTGATTTGTTGTTTGCGTCATTCACAGTTTCCATGCTGAGTCGTGGCTTTTTTGCCTCCAGCACTCAGCAAGTAAACCTCAATGTAATCAGCGTGAGGTTGTGTTGTAACACACTTGGAAACTACACCTGTCAGTTGACTTAATGCAGCTTAAAAATGCTAATGCACTTAATGCCTCTGTTTACTGCACTCTGAGCTGTACGTCGCTCTCACTGTAGCAGCGTAAACACGACATGCATTCAAGTAGAGATTAAAAATGATTGCAACCATTTGTGGGAATATACTTACTGCTTTTGTTGTTAATGTGCTGCTGTGTCCTCAAATCTATTCTGGTAAAAGTCACCAGATTAAAGCAACCACAAGAAAGTTTCATTTTGTGTTGATTTTTGCGCCCCCTTGTGGACAAAAGTGGTAGAGTTTCCATTATCACCACCACCTCGTGTCGTAAGCATCATGCTCTGGCTAATGCGTGCATTTGTTTTGGAAGCGAGTGAAGGAAAGACTATGTAAGATTAATAACTGTGATATGAACATGGTGAATTGAAGTAAACTTTTAGACATCAATGTAAATTCATATATTCTTGTAAAACCATTTTCGACATAAAATCTAAATATTACATGCATGTCTAGGAAGAAGAGGGCTCATTCAGGGTCAGTTTTGAATCCTGCAATTATTTCCAGATGGTTTCTTATAATCCTTAAATGATTGTGAATTTAAGAGGGGGGGGGCCCAAGGACTTGAACGTTTTTTTTTTTTTTAATTAGACATAAAGGCATTTTTTGCATTTTGCTTTATTTTTTTGTTTCTCCTCGCTGATCCTGCCCAAGCATAAAGACACATCTCCTCCTTCCATTTATCTGACTAACACACTGCTCACTGGCTGGAAAATGTAATCATAGCCCCATCTGGTCTGCAGTTTGTCTGATTTTGAGGGGACCCAGGGATTAAGAAAAACTAGATAGAAATAGCCAATTTTCTCGCTGATGGTCTTGTTTGCTTCTGCAGGTCATATTGATTAAATCAACCGTTTCATAACCAGTTAAAAACTGCTTGTACTGGGGGTGGTCCGTAGCGTAGTGGTTTACACAGGCGCCCCATGTATAGAGGCTACAGTCCTCGCTGCGGTGGAGCCGGGTTCGAATCCGGCCTGAGCTCCCTTTACCGCATGTCCTCCCCTCTGTCACCCCCTTTCTATCTGTCTCTCACTTTCAATAAAGCATGTGAAAATGCCAAAAAAAATAATCTTTAAAAAAAAAAAAAAAAAACTGCTTGTACTTGTTTCAAATCTATTTTTAACTGCTGCAGCACACGCCTTTCTTAGAAAACATGAAGCCAGTATTTAGACAGTTAGAAAGGGGGTTTATCTGATCTGTGTTAAAAACATTTGTCATCTGTCGATGTTTGTTGCTCCTCTCAGTGGTTGGAGACGCGGCCCAGCAGGCAGCAGTGTCCTGTTTGTAAAGCGGGCATCAGCAGAGAGAAAGTCATCCCGCTGTACGGCAGAGGGAGCTCCAGCCAAGAGGACCCCAGGTACACACACAGTTTACATCTGTGTCTGTGTGGAGTTTACATCTGTGATAGCTTTATGGCCGCTTCATGATCCGATGTTTCTGTCCAGGTTGAAAACTCCACCTCGGCCTCAGGGACAGAGAACAGAGCCAGAGAGTCGAGGCGGGGTGAGTCCCCATTCACATTCACTTATTTGGCTCATAATAAGTCTGTTTTATGTTGGGTTTTTTAACTTTATCTCTGTTTTTGTGCCAGATGTTTCATGGTTTCGGTGACACTGGCTTTCACATGTCTTTCGGCATCGGTGCTTTCCCCTTCGGCTTCTTCACAACAGTCTTCAACGCCAACGACCCCTTTCACAGAGCAGGTAAACACCGGGGACACTAATTGTTTTCTCACTGGTTGAGAGGGAGAAACTTTCTTATTGGTTTGTTTGAGAGAGAAAATTACACGTGCGTTTTATAAATCACTAGTTGTGTTTCTACCAACTGATTTCTATGCACATTTTGAAGATTTGCATGAAAAAAAGCTTGACGGAAATGCCAACGTTCGATAAAACTTTAAAAAATGTGCATAAAAGTTTTCATGCTCGCTTGAAGTTGTGAGCGAGAAAAAAATGGAAATGATTATTCAGAATAGGTTCTGACGTAGCGAACATTTAACTCAGACCGTCTGCCGGTCAAGACGAGCTGACATGAAAAAGAACAATTATAAGTTGCCCATTTGAATCCATTTCCTGGAGACTTTTCCCCATTTTCTCTCGTAGTTGTTGGCCAAGGTCGGCCCAATTATCAACATCTTTTGTTGTTGCTTTTTCTCTCCTCTGTCTTCTCCCGTTTACTGACGGATGAGCCTACAGCAATACATTACACTGCAGAATTCACTCTAAACCAGTTGATGGAAACGTCTCTTATTCAAATTTTCTTTAATCAAAATTTTGCTTCAAAAGTTGCTTTGACTTTATTGGGAACACGGCTATTGTCGGCCTTATGGTGGTACAAATGGTTTTTGTAAAAAACAGAAACTTTTAAATTACTTTCTTTGTGGTATTTATAAAAATACATTTAGTGATCACTGCAGAAACATTGTGATTGGAGTATTTTGATAATTAATGGGTAAAACTGTTCCTCCAGGCGACAGAGATGAAAGCATGGCGTCCCGTGAGACGCTCGTTATAACCTTTCCCACCCTTCTTCTCTCCTCCCATGTCAGACCAGTATGCAGGTGATCACCAAGGCAATGGGAACCTCAACAACGGCAATAACAACTGGCAAGACTCCCTCTTCCTGTTCGTGGCCATCTTCTTCTTCTTCTGGCTGCTGAGCGTGTGATGGACGGCGGACAGAACGGACGGATGGTTCGATTGATGAGCAGGAGGGAGGAGCGCAAAATAAAAACAAAAACTCTCACACACTTAAACTCCAGCCACAGACACACACACACACTGACTCATTATACATTTCCTAGCAGGTACTAACTTGGGAGAGAGAGGTATTGTGTTTGATCCCAAAACAAGAAATACAGGATTTATTATAGATGTAATGTTTGGTTTCTCCTCCTGGCAAAAGCAGATTCATTTTTTAGGATTCTCAGCCCCGCCCACCTGCTTTGTTGATTTTGTTTATGCAAGAAACACTGGAAAGTCACGGTGCGTGAATCCAAAATAATAAGTCATGTTGGCCCTCCCTCTCTACATGCACCTGTAGATATATGCACACAGAACATTGAGACAGTATTAAGTGTTCAGGAGGAGCTATGTATTTAAAGGATTTTTTTTTTGGTGTATAAAAGAGGTGGGTGGAGGATATTTCGAGGCAGTGACTAATTCTGTTTTGGGTTTTTCACATTCCTCTTGAAGGCTTGTGGTTGTGGAAGTGGGGTTCAAACAGAGAGGAGAGGGAAAGGGATGAGACAACGTAGTTGTTACTTTAGCAGCTTTTCTTACTCTAAAAAGGCCAAAGAGTAGCGGATCAGTCATATACGATGTCGGGAGGGTGAAAAATGTGATTGAATTATGTTCCTGTTTACAGTTTCCTCGTGAATTGAACTCCTACAATTTGCAACTTACTCTTGAAAACTGACGGACAGATATAGCACAGATGGATTTTTTTATATACATTTGTCTTAAAACCTGCCATTGCACTGTGAAGTCATTTGTAGACAGAGATGCCCTAAAGGTCGGAGCGCGTTCTGTTGTTTAACCACTTGTTGCGTCTTTTCCTCACAAAACTGTGCAAACATGGAGAAGCGTATCATAAAAGGGCAAATTTGGGAGAATTTTGCATTAAAATGAACAAATTGAGAGAGTAAAACACAACTGACAAACAGTTTGTTAATTACAGAGCAAATTGTCTGATAAAGTAGCTCAATGAGGTGCTAGACAATACATCATGACGGCAGAGTCGATAAGTGAGGAGAATCCTTTGAGTTAGTCGTGAAAATCTCGGCACGCTAAGAATTTACAGGAACGACAACAGTTCAGTGAACCGTCACAGTTGATTTGTTCTTTTCCTGACTGTATGTCTGTGTGTCTGAGTGAGTGTGTAAACATTATATATTTGTATATATGAATATTGTAAATGCTGTTTTTACGTGTTTTCTGAGTGGACGACCAGCCACAGAGGGAGATAGAGGACGAGATGAGCGAATGGGCCTCGAGATGCTTTTTGTAAAGTGAGAAATGATCTGGTTCCTGGTTTTTCATTAATTCCTTCCTTTTACTTGAGAAAAGGCTTGCAGCCCTAGTTAATAACTCTTCTGCCAACTTCTCCCATTAATAAAAGTTTGTCCTTCCCTGCTAATGTGATTTCATATGAGGATATTTTTTCTCTCTTGTAACTGACTTTAAATTAAATGAAAGATCTGCCTTTTACTATACAAACTAAAGCAGTTGAGCAGCGTTAACTAAAGTCACACACATTCGTCTTAAAGGGATAGTTTGATTTTTTTTTTTTAAGTGGGGTTGTAGTGAGGTACTATCATCACTAGATGACTGTCAGCACGGCCCAGTTTGGAGAGGCAGGCAGTCGTACCGACAAAAAAAGCTAAGCAATGTACTGCTGTGGACTGAGGCAGCAGGTAAAGTTTATTTTAGCCACCTAAAAAATCTACATTTGTACCCTTTAATTGGAATATTCTCAATGCTTTACCTTACAGCCTGTAACGGAGGGAAACTGAAGCCGTTATATCGATCAAAGCCACTACACTTCTTCGAGAAAACCAGTAATTTCACCTCGCAAAACACAGGAGTTGCTGGTCTACTGCTGCCTCAATCGGTTAGTTTGTTTGTGTTATTGGGTGACTTCTGTGTTTTAAAGGGTTAGTTTACATTCACCAAAGTCACAATAACACAAACAAACTGATTGGTGCAGCAGCAGTTGAGCAACTCCTGTGTTGTATGAGGAAATATTTGTGGTTTTGTCAATGGAGTCTTCGGCAGCTTTAGTTCTCTGTTGTTACAGGCTGATTGACAGCAAGGTAAAGCTCTGAAACGATTATAAATATAGTGTGCACTTAAGCTGATATTGATTATTTATGGCAGTAATTACTTGAGTCCCGTGTTGGTACTCTGCCTAATCATATCTGGTGGTGTGCTGACTAGCATCTACTATAGACACTACACTAACTATGGACAAGTACCTCATACAACCACACTTCAAATAATCAGAAATCTCACTTCGTTATAACTCCACACTTCCAGATTTCTTTTCATTTTCTGACTCTTCAGTCCAAACTGAAAAGACAGTTTATCAGATTGATTCTCCAGCACCTGTAAACATTCGTTGACGTGTAATTTCACACCAGGGTGAGATGGTCAGGATGACTGCGGGGGCTCGTCATTTCTTGCATTCTTGTCTGTTCAAGCTGCACTTTGTATTATAAGGCTTATGTGTCACTAAAACAAGTGATGGAAGTCACGATTTGACAGACTTAAACTGGAGACATTGTGCAAAAACCAAATGATGTAGGAAAATAAAACTTCATCAAAACATTTACTTGTTTTGTGTCGTCATTATCGACATTTTAATTTATAACATTTGGGTCTGTGTGTCATCCCTTCACTCAGTTATTTTATTTTATGCAAGAAACAAGGAAATGGTGAAAAGGATTTAAATGTAGTTTGATAGCAGCCAAACAGTACAAAACAGTCATATTTACAACTTTATTACAGTATTTGCAATATAATCAATAATATTGTGGTTATAAAATATTTTGTTTTTATGAAACACTTTCATACAAATATCTAAAAATATATGATGTATAAGAACTTTTTTTGCAGGTGTTGCAAAAAAAATTTGTTCCATCTTAAGAAATCATACCTGAGGACCCCTATAAAAGATTTTTAGCCAAAAGAAAAAAAAAATCTTAGATGCATTAAAAGCTGTTAAACTGGATCAACTAACACAGTATAAATCTATATAAGTCCATTTCAGCCAGTAAAAGATGAAAATGTAGTCTTGTTACCCTGTAAGTCATCAAAATAAGAAACTTATTCAAAAGGAAAATAAATAATTTCAAGATATAAAAATTCCCCATTATGTAAGAATAAGTAACTATTTTGAGCTATTACAGCATTATTTCAAGATAAATCATTATATTTAACATTTAAGAAAGATTCCCATTTTTTACAATGTGGATGTCATTATTTTAAGGTACTTAAACAAGATACATAATTTATTTATTTGGAGACATTTTCTCATTTTGAGGTATTTTCTCATTATTTCAAGAAGGTTTCTTATTAGAATGACTTACAGGACCCCTTTCTTTCATCACATAAGCAGAAATGGGTTTTTGAATAAAAAAGTCTAAAATGTCTTGGGGGTGTATTGGTAATGTTGAATATATTGTTTGAAATTATAGAAGAAATATTTCAGGACTTTCAGTTCAATCAAAGGCCAAGAGCTAAATCAAAAACCTAGTTTCCTAGTTTAGTAGGACACTGTGCAATGTAATATTGCATATTACCTACATTCACATGCTCAGACCTTTTATGTACAGTTATTAATATTATACACAATAAAAAAAAGTGCAAAATCAGCAAATTGGTTTTGGTGTTGAATGGGTAAAACACAAAAAGATATCCTGAAAATGTATGACACAGTGTTTAAGATGTGAAATGATCTTCAGTCTTTCCCTTTAGCCTTTTTTGGTGCTTTGTTGGATTTGTTGAGGATCTTCATGAGGTTTTTGGACATAAAGTACGGCTTCTGTTGAGATCCATCGTTACGCTCCAAGTCCTCCACTGTGAGAGTGAGAGCCAGATTGAAGGAAGTGATGAAACGGGCCATGTGTGCTCGTTTCTGGGTGTACTATTGTAGCATTCAATTTAAAAATGATCCATGAATGTAGCTTCTTAGCTTTAAATTGGCATGTTCAAATAAACTAAAAAAAACTTTGCATAAATAAAATTTACAAAAAACTAAAAAAAATATTTGAGTATGTTCTTCATGTTGGTGGTATTTCTGCGTCAGTAACATAAATGGTGCAGCCTTTTATTCATTTATAAGTTTATATAGTAAACTGTAAACTTGTACTCACAGAAACAGAGGAAGAGTGTATCGACAGCCATGTTGTACACACTGAAGAATCCGTGAGCTATGAGGTAGCTACCAACCACCACCGTCTACAAAAAACACAGAAACAAGACAAAACAAAGACAAGATTCAGAACAAACTTTGACTATGATCAAAAACAGAGAAGAACCATAGTTTTAACTTACAATAATTGGCATCCAGTAGTAGTTGAGGGCTTTACTGTGGAAAGTGCTTCCTGGTATCGATATTCGTCCAGAGAAGAAGAAGAAGGACAGCACACCTGCGGAGGGGGATTATATTTCAGTGTCTCCTCTCTTTCCTGATACATTCATGTAAATGCTTTTCAGGCTTCTCTGTATAACAACACACTTGATTTATCTTTTATATCTTCTTGATTATTTGGGTACAACACTGAAGAACAAAATATTTTAAAGCTGAATGTTATTCCAAATATATTGTAATCAGCCTTCAAAAGTACTTCAATCAAACCCATCGATATAAAAACAAAGTGAATGTATAATTAGCATTATTATTAGTAAAGTATTTAAAGATTTATCAATCTTTCAATGTCTGGTTTACTGTTCAACATGATGTAGAAATGGCAGTAAAAATTAGTCAAAAATGGTTTATTTGTGCACAAATTTGCTCTTTTCAAGATTTGTCGATAAGGCCTTTTGTCAATTTTGGGTCGTGATGGTTTGTCAAATAATGATGTCATCCTCACCCACTCCTCCGACCACCAGGAGCTTCCCAAAGAACAACAGCAGATCTGTCACTTTATCAAGCACCACAACCCTGAGGAGAAACACAACAACACTCTGTACTGAGCTGCTCAGACAAATGCAAATATATTCATGTTGTGAACAGGTCAGATAACATGTAGCCAGCCAGCACTGAAAACACTAAAACTCCTTCAAAATACGAAACAAGACTTCAGCACAAACCTCACTACGTTTCTCATGAGCAGCGAGAAAGCATTTTTGGCTGAGACACAGAAGTTTTTCCCATAAATGGCAATCTGTGGAGGAAAATTAAATAATCCATATTATACATATAATGATACAATATATTTTTTGTTACATTAAGAAGTTTTTTTTTTGAGTCAGAAGGAATAGTGTTTTTCTTAATTTAAGCAAAGCTATTTTTTCCCTTTTTATAGTACTTTTGTATCAGATGAGAGCTAGAAAAATGGTAATTATTACTTCATAGTAACTATTAAAAGAGGAGGGACTAATAACTTTGCAATAAAATGTTGTGCTCACCATGATGTAAGCGTTCCTGTTGAGGAACTTGATGAACTTCTCCAGACACCAGAGGCAGCACTTCATGCAGCACAATATGAAACGTGCACATGGATTCTGCGCCGCTGGAGACAAAAAGCCAAAACATGTATATAAGACGTTTGGAAAATAGAACTGGAGGCTACGTTAAGAAACATAAGAGATTGACAGAGAGAGCTGGATTTAATCTCAAACTGTCATGACCACATGTCTTTTATGACCAGTGAAAAACCACTTTGCTGTGATCATGTATATTTCAGCTAATCCCAGGAGTTTGTAAGGGTTTATTTATGTAGGAGGAGACCTATAAAGTAACACGTCACCCTTGTGTTATTCTGAAAAAACTCAAGATCATTGTGAAATTGTGTTTTGGTCAGTCACAATATTTGGCTTAAACATATCAGCTCTAAACCACTGAAATATGTCCTGGAATTCATATATTATACTTTTAAGACTAAAAGTTGCACCAAATAAAGTGCACTGTCAAGATAAAGACATGTATACTGAAGAACAAATTATTAAAAAAATAAACCAGGCAGATAATACATGCAGGATTTAATTCAGGCAAAGTAATTCCTCTATAAGTGCGTGGTGTTGCCTGTTTCTGCAGAGAGACAGCACTGGAAAAACACAAACACTAAGCAGATAAAGCTCATTCTAAAATGAGTGATTCTATAAGTTTGAATGTTGTGTTTACAACAGTAACAATTCCTGCATTGTATTCCTTTGAGGTAAAACAGAAAGTGAGATGAGGGTAGATCAGTATTACCTCTTGTTTTGTGGTCGATATACTCCAGAAGCATCCTCGCTATCTGCACCAGGGTGAGGATTAAAGCACCGAATGCCAAGGAGCCAACATGGTACCTGAAATGAAAAAAAATATTAATGTCTGGCCGCAATCTGCTTTCCCAAACTGTTATTTGTAGGTCTAATGTGCCCTCTAGGAGCCAGGGAGAGAACTGCAGTCAGGATTTAAGATTTTTTGCCATTTACACAGGTACAGGACAGTGATATACTCATAACTTTCAGGTTAAAGAAGAATTCTCTTCCTACATAATCCTCTGTGGGACATAATATAATCGTGTCACTAGAACTACAACAAAACAGAGTGAACAAAACCAAAAAGGCCCCCTTTAGGGCTGCAGGCATTTAGTATTTTGAGCTTTTTTGACAGGAATGTACACATTTATTGTCGCAGGAATCCAGCAGTTTATTAATCTACCTGAGTGCGCGGATAAAGCTAGCAGTCACAGGAAACATGGGGATGTCTTTTGGTTTGGTGAAGGCCCAGTAGTAGGAGGCAAAGGCACCGGCCATCGTACATTGCCCCAAGGCGATGACGAAGTTGACACACCAGAGGAAAGCCACAATGTTGTAGATCTGCAGGTTGAAGAGGTTCCTCTGGAAGAGACCCTCGTCGTTGTATTTGATGAAGATGCAGCTGGCTGAGGGGCATGAGTAATCTGAAGAATTGAAGTCCTGAGAGGACGAAAGAATGAATGAGTGTAAAGAGTGTGTCTGAGCATCAACAGTATGACTTTTTATCCCCCTCTTATATCACACATTGTCTCCGGTGATTTGGCAAGTTGTATTTACTTTTACTAGATAACTAGAAATTCAGTTTTTCAGGGGAAATATTTTTATGGTTGCACCCACTTACCTGAGGGTCACAGATGACACTGCCATTGATACTCTTACAGGCTTCTAAAGTGTTGTTAAGAGCCACGACTTTGTAGATTGGGTCTCCTGAAGTGGCCAAATATCTACATTTATCAGTTAAAGTGAAGAACAGATACATCTGGACTGTAGAATAGGGATGTCATGATACCAGAAACGTCATTATCAATACCAATACCAGTGAAATTTTGTGATTCTCAAGACAAAAGAAATAGAAAAAAAAGATGACAATAAATCTCTCTTCAATCTTCCTGACCTCCAGATACTATATAAAATACCCAGATGACAATAAACCCTGGCTGTCATCCAGAATTCATCGACTCTTGTTTACATCTGTAACTCTCGTTGGGTTTCAATCTTCCTGACCGCCAGAAGTCATCCAACTTTATCATACAGTCTCTTGTGGTCTGGAAGAATTTATCGAACCCTCATAACTCTTGTTTTTCAGGCACTTTTTCTCCTCTCTTTTTGTTACTCCTTTTTTTTCACCCAGTGTAGAGCGGAGAGAAAGTGGCAGTAATGACTTGGTAGCTTGCTTACTAGTTGATCTGTTTCAACAATGTAGGGCTAAAAAAAACAAGCATGCAGGCTGATATTCCAGCGTGGTGTTCTGTCCGGATTAAAGGGAAACTCTCCCTCCATGCTGCAGCGCATGAAGCTTGCATCATTGGCTAGACTTTAATCAGTAGGTGAGCAGTGGGAGCTCTGTGCGCCGCGGCTAGAAGGGTCACTGGGCATCCTCGGCTCCCTGCGGTACTGTAGAAAAATAATTACCACCAAGTTTTCTGAAATTTGGCATCAACCTGATACTTAAGAACCAGTACTTGTGACATCCCTACTGTAGAAGTGATAAAAAAATAAACATACATTTAACTTCAGTCTATAACTGCAGAAAGAGCACTGTATTATTAACAGCATAAATAATAAATAACATTAAAGGATACAAAGCAGTGGCACCCCAGTAAGCGACACACACCAGAATGAGGACAAAGGTGACCAGAGGGTACAGCAAAGAGGACATCATGTGACCGATTGCCCTGTGGAATATAAACACACACATTATGAGGTTAAGCAGACACCATATGCACTCTTTATGGAGAGATTTTTAAGAAATGAAGTATGAAAGTGATAAACCTTTAAATGTAATGCATGCATGAAACAAAACAAAATGACACAACACATATGCAGATAGCGGAACATGTTTATTAATGTTAAGTAAAAAAAAAAAAAAAAACATTTTCTTAAAAATTCTAACACTTTCAATGACCCATATCTATTTATGTCTATTTCCAATAACTTTTTTTCTCAGTTTCACAAACTTTACAGGATGTCAAGCACATGTGGGAGCCATTTAAACAAATGAATAGTAAGATATGGAACATTAGGTGCAATTACAGATGAGTAAACCCTGTGGACAGTTTCAATGTATAGCATCAGAACTCACTTGCTGGACTCCTGGATGAGGGCGATGGCTATGAGGATTCTGGTCCGCAGGAAGATGATGGTCAGGAGAATGATCGCCTCCGCCACAGATATGATAATCACTGAGGGGCAGGGGAGAGGAAAAGTGTGACAAGAGGGAAAAAAAGCATAGCTTAAGCATAACTCAAAAATCCAACATGGTCTGCACTTACAGTTGTGGCGGGAAATAACCAATAACTCAGGGTTATCTTTTATCAGAAGCATTTTATAATGTCATGAATCAGGTAGTGTTGTAAACATGTGACTCATGTGTATACCAATTATAGTTTTATTGCATTTATTTGTGGATGTGGATGTGATTTTGCATGTATTATGTCAGTGGTTATTTACATTTTACACCTCTCATTTCCTCTGTACTGGTACTTGACTGAATGAAATGTTCTGTGTCCAAACCTTACCAAGGAGCTTTAATTTCTAGCATTCATTTTTCTGGTCTTTCTTTCCAGTAGGTTTACTAATTAGGCAAGCATCTGTCACTCCAAAAATGGCACTAAGCCACCAGGAAAGCCAAAAGGATAAAAGTAATCCCCACACTGTGAGAAGAGTTTTGTGATGGTAATCAGACTCACAGAACGCCAGCCAGGTCTCTTGGACTTGCAGGTAAACTTTGAAGTTGGTGGTGAAACCAACATCAGTGATGGTTGCAGCGGCTTGCTTGAAGTTACTGTACTCCCAGTAACAGTGCCATATACCTGCAAGAGAAACAACAACAACTGAGAGGCCACTTGGAACATATAATCTCATCAAAATAAATAAAACTGCCCCTGTCGACTCCATGTTCCGAAAGTTAAACACAGGTCAAGCAACACTTTTTCAACAAGGAATCTGGATTTTTTAAAAGCACACATGCACACGTTATTTGTGGTGATGTGAAAATCTGCTGCAAAACAGCATTTCACTCATTATTTATTCAGTCTATATAATTGCACCCGCAGACGCTCTGTTCCAGATGTTCAAATGATCAAAGGAATGGATGAAATGGTACATATTAATGCTGCAGGTGAGAGTTTACCATATGCCCCAGCAGCCAGGACCCCTATGATGAGTACCCACACCATCACTGGAGCCGTGAATCTCAACAGCAACAGGAACAGCATACTGACCAGCATGGCTATTACCAGACCACTGAGAGGGGAGAACAAACAAGAGAGGAATGAAACAGTGAGGAATAAAGAAAACAAAACCAGAGAGGATTAAAAGATGAAAGGTCAATTACAGATCAAAAGCATACAGTATTCAATTGTAAAACATATGAGACATATAAAATGTTCCGTCACAGTAAAAATAACATTTTTATTTGAAAAACTCAGAGGAGTTTAGCACATTTGTTTTCTATGTATTTCTGCCAATAGGTGGCAGTGTCTGTGTGGTGTAGTTCTGCTAGACAACTCACAGGAGGATCCACGGCCATGACGACGCAAAATCCTCAAAGATTCGGACGCCTATCTCTCTGGCATTGAAGCCATTCACAATGTCCCTAATGGAGGACAAAAGCAGGACAAGTTGTGTTGGTGACAGTTCCCTTTTTAAACTGTAAAAATTAAAAGTAAAGGGTTTGGAAAAACTAATACAGAGAAGAATAAACCGGGAAAACTAACAAATGTGTTTCTACAACAAGCTTGAATACATTTCTCTAAAGCCTGTTAGAAGTTTCTACAAGTAATGCAGTGGTAAAGACTAAAAGGCTAAAAGACAGAAAGGACCTCAGTATTACAAGAGAGAGTGGATTTTTTTTGTATTTGTTGTAAGAGCAATATGCCTTAAAACTCTAACTATAAGTCCAAGAGAGTTTCACATAGGCTCGTCACGATAATTGTGTTATCAACTTATCAGGGTCAACAGAAATGATCATGGTCATGTCCATATATCGTACAATATTACCTGTTGTGTTGCTTGTGTACATAACAGTGTCACCCACATTTAAGCCTCATGGTGCTATAAAAACAGCAGGGTTTGCCCAACCATTATAAGACTTGGGTGCAATGTACAGTATTATGTCTGTTAATGAATGAATGACTCTCTATACCTGTGTCAAATTGTGAATATTAAAGCAATTGTTGTCAACAGAGTCCATTTTATTTATTTGTTGCATTATTTTATTATTATTATTATTATTATTATTATTATTATTATTATTATTAATGATAATAATAATAATCATAATAAATTTAGGATATATTCATATTGTTTTTACATTCAAAAGTCTGAATATTCTTAAGAATTACAGGTTTATTTATCTTTGAAAGGATGTCACGGCATTCTTTTGACGATAAATTATTGTTTTATCAGTGGCTTAAAATGACAATATTATTGTTTATCAGAATTATTTCTGGGACAATATATCGTCCAACAAATGTAGTTATCGTGACAGGCCTAGTTTCACAGAGCAACTACACTAAAAGGTCCACACAAAAACTCACGAAACCACTGACCCTGTGCTGGTGATGAGGAGGAGAAAGATACAATTATTAAGGTAGGTGTCTTCATATGTGCAGTTATCTGTGATTTCAGAGCATGTTCTAAAACAATGTTCATAGAATCAACATATAATGAGGTCAAAAACCGACTGTATCTTACCCAGTGCCGTTCTTGATTAAGTCGACTGTGCTATTGACTGAGATGGGTAAACCTGGAATACCGGAAAAGTATCCAGGTATCTCCCCCAGTTTTGTGACATCGGGCATACATCTCCCCAGAACTAACAGAAGATAAAAATTAAAACATCAGATAATTTATTACAAGATCTCTAATACACTTTGCATCATGAGACATCTTCTATTGAATATGCATGGAAATTAACAAAAAGTAGCAGAGTAGCTCCTGTTCAGTAGCAGTTACATCCAATCTAGCTGCATGAAAATCAAAACTGGCCGTTACTACAGTGCTCATGTATTGTCCCACTATACTTAATATTAATATAATGTATTGTATAGGGGCACTTTTCCTTACCAGCGATCGTGGGCATGCTGAAGAAAGGACACAGCTCCTGGTCCACAATGTTTTGAACAGACTGAGGGAAAAACATTTTTTGCAGGTTTAATTGCAGACCATCTGGAAGGCCAACATTTTTTCTTTACTTGAAAAATAAAAAAAAAATCCCATTTGGGAACTTTTATAGAACTGTTCAAAGTTTACACATGGTAACAAGCTGGGACTTACCAGTTCAGTAGTTTTAAGGTTAATGGATGGCACACAGAGGCTTTGATTGAAAACGTCTTTAGGCTTTTGGAAATATTCCTGTATTCCTACAGCCCAGAAGTCAGTGGGACAGCTTTCCACGCACACCTACAGGTAATGAAAAGAGGATGGTTTAGTCTAAGACACTGGAAAAGTACAGTTAACGGTCAAGAATAATTAGAAACAACAAAATCAAGAAGCCTTTAGTACCTGCGTGGTTGGACACTGAAAACCATTAAGAGCCGTTGCCATAACATTAACCGATGTGGCACATTTGAGAATGTCGAAGTAGAGCAGATGAGGTCGGCCTCTGCGAGTGAGAAGACAGAAAGAAAGTGTTGATTTTGTATCAATAAAATGCATATTCAGTACATCTTCATGTAAAAATGACATGAAAAGGCAAGAGAGAGATTGAATTACTGATTTTCTCCGATGCCACAGAACCATCCAGTTGAGTTTCTTGCATAAAGAACATGTCTTGGATCTCCAAAGAGCCAAGCTGGAAGAAAAACACACACACACACACACACACACACACACACACACACACACACACATACACACACACACACACACACACACACACACACACATTAGGACAGAGCCAATAACTGAAAAAATAAGGAAAAGTTAGTCACGCTCCATTTTGTCCATTTTATGTTTGGCATTGACAAATGGTACCACTGCATGTTTTAGTACCAAAACTGCCTTTCTTTTGTGTCTGTTTGGAAGGAACCTTAACCCTTTTTTAAAAGATTGCCTGTTTTTTGCTTTGTTTGGGGCAGGTTGTTCCATAACTTATTATTTTCATTTGACCACAAGATGGCACAAAATCTAGCAGGATGCACTTTCAAGTTTAGATAAACATCTCTCTTGTTCCTGTGTATTTTGTTTTGAATGTACTTATAAATTGCAGTGGACAAAAGCATATGCAAAATGAAGTCATTTAAATTACATGTAAGAGTATGACATGTAGTGTTTCTTCACCTGAGATAGATTCACACAGGCCACCCCTGTCTGTCATATATTGACTAGAATCATTTGTTACTAAAGAATAAATCCAGCCAATATGTATTGACACTGCCCAGTCATATATTTACAACAATTTAACCTCTGTTAACCAATGCTTTTGAACTGCCTCCATTGAAGGAAATAGCTGATTATTTGGGACACACTCAGCCGCTGACACACATAATACATATCCGACTTTTCTGTTTACTCTAGATAAAAGAGTGACCCGTGTGCTGGAATGAGTTTGATGACAGGGCAATAAAGAGGCGCTGACTGGATGTTAACGTGGAAATCAGCTGTTGGTGCGTCATAAAATTACTCAATATATACAATTTCGATTTAATTTTGATGATGAATCAAAGTATAGGGGTTGAGGATTACAACAGAGACATTCTGAGAAAGGGAGGAGATAAAAGTTTCTTTTTCAGATAGAAAAACAATTGGAATATTACCCCCCATTAACTGCATGGAATAATTGCAAGCTATAAAGAAATAGTAATCATGTACGACAAAAGCAGTGAATATAACATACAAACAGATTTACATTGACAGTGGTAGTGACTCTGACAAGCATCCAATGAAGGGCTTACGCAAGCCACAGTATAAGGTCAATGAGAAACCAGCAGTCATTGTCTGAGGTTTAAATGGAACAACCAAAATTTGAAACTCTGACAATTGTGACAGCTTTGTTTCTTTGCTGTAAAGAATCTATAGGGAAGCATTTGTTCCCCATATGTCCTATGTTCACCAGCTGAATATCCTTTGAATATGAGGCCTTTCAAAAGGTTTCATGTTCTTAGTTCCCATGTTTTTTTTCCCTAACTCAAATGTTCATTGTACGTTTTCCTCATGTTGAAATCACTCAGTTTATAGCGTATCGACGTTATACTCCTTCAAACCTACGCCGTCAAATTTGCAGGCTAGACAGTTTTCTTGACTTTAGACACTGATATCTCCACATTGACTGAATAGATTTTACCATTACCATTCAAACTGCATTTGAAACATCCATCTCCCTTCATTCTTTTGTATTTGCACTGTGAAGACATTTATTTGTTCATTAAATTAAATGATTAATAGTTTGGTCTATAAAATGTTTAAAAATAGTGAGAAATGTACAGTTTTTTGAAGTCCAAGGCAATGTCGGTCCAAAACTCAAATATGTTCAGTTAAATATAAATAGAATCACTTTTGCAAGAAAATGTATTTAGTGACAAGTTGAATATAAAACAGTTGGCAATTACTTTTCTGTCGATTGATTAATAGATTATTTGACTACCTTTTGCAGCTCTAATGAGGAACCTAGGGATGAAACCATCTATAGCACATACATCTTTACACTTATATACAAAACAAACAAAGTCAAATCTTAATCTAATGCTAGCTGTGCATATTGAATGGATAGAGTGGTGTCAATCTTACTGTCAGTCTAATCCACCTATCTGCAAAACTTTTTCCCCAAACTGTTTCTTGAACAAACCATTTACTTTCCCAGTGTCCAGAGAGGAGAGAGGGGAAAACAATGTCTGATTATGGTATCAGCCGGTATGGGGACAGACAGGGGGTGTGTTGGTGTCAGGTTACTCTCACCTAAAATCCCGACAACTATGTAGCCGAGGATGACTGCCATAAACAGGATACAGCAGATGATATCAGTGCACCCTCTGAGGAAGAAAAGGGAAACAGCAACAGGTTAAAGAGAGCAGGCTGAACTTCATGTTGAAGTTTGCCTTGGGGCTGACAAGTGTGATTTTATCAGTCAACAGAAACTCAGCAAACAACTAGTTGAGGATTTAGAGATGTATGGAGTTAGTGGGAAGCAGCACACGGATTTACCTTTTTTTTATGGTTCCACTGAATGTCGGGTCGAATTGAGCAGGTTCTCCTGGGAAAAGAAAACAGCATTAGGCAGCTTTTAATAGAAAGTAAATTAATGACTGTAACAGCTTTATCATGCAACATTAATCACCAACTTCTGTGTTTGGTTTAAGACAGATTAGTACAGACACATTAGTTTATTGTTTGCTTCTATATTGGCACTTAACCTGCAATTCCACCTCAAGGAAAAGGTACTGCTGATTAAATCTGAGTGCTGTACTTGTGGAAATATCAAGTTCAAGTTCTTTTATTTATCATATGGACAAATATCACAGAAAAGCTGCTGTTGAATCTCTCAGGCTCCCTACAACAATGTTCATAAAATATGGATAGGGAAAAAAAGGATCACACAAATAGGATTTTTGTGTATTTTATATTTTGTGTGTACATATATATATATATATATATATATATATAAACACACACATACACAAAGATATGTAAACAGTTGTTAAACAGCAAGTTTTTCTACAGGTAAACAAGTAGAGTGCCGGGTACCAAGTGATATGTTGAATAAATAACTATATGAGGAAGTTAGTTTGAATAAAAAGGCTCTTTGTGGGAATGCTCATTTTCTTAAAGTTAATGGATTACATTTCAAGCCAATGAGGAAATGCTTTTTGAGACAAGAGAAGAAATCTTATAGTTTTATGGGGCAGTAGCTCACAGGTACTTTACAATAAAATGAGGTGGCAGGTATTACAGGAAAGAAATGTCTCATGGTTGTTTCCTGGAACAGAGAGAGCTGCCAACAAGAACAAACAATGAAATCCACTGGGTGTTGTTTATCTCACAGAACAAGCTGCTTTCTATATGAACTTAAGAATAGTTTGTTCACGTTAGTGCATTCATGTGCTGAGAGACTAAAGAGAAAGTGATCTAAGATGGGGCACAGCGCTGACACTAAGCTCACGCTTATTTGAATAGAATTTGAATTCAAAGCTTTCCAAAGGAGATTCACAGACTTAAAATTATTTTAATGGTTAAAATTAACAATCTAAAATCTTGCTTGAGGAGATCCAAACCTAAAACACTCTTATAATAAGACTTAAATCGGCAAGCCTCGTTAAGCCTTTATCCAGTCTGGCAGGAAAAACACAACAGACTGCTCAGAGTATGTGGTCATAGGAGGAGCATACATCTGACACTGTTTGGCAGGTAAAGCAACTGCATGCAACCACAAAGGAGAATCTGAAGAATCTTTTGTGCTCCTAAACCTTACTAGAAACTGAGAACAGTAGAAGTTAAGAATGAAGAGCCTGAACGAGCAATGTCATAAAAAAAAGTGTGCAGGTGTTCTTTTGGTTATGTTTGGGAATTCTATCTGATACATGCAAATATTAATGCACCTTCCTAATTCAATTGTTCCTCAGGGAATGACATTTTGCCAGCCAGCTCACCATAATAATTTTATCACAGCACCGAGTGCCAAAATACCTCCTCTGTAATTTGAATAGGAGTGGATAGAGTCTGTGTCAACACTGCGAGTGCACTCTCGCATCAGGACTTCTGAGTAGGATGCAAATATTCAAACAGGATGCAATAAGTTGATAACTTTTTTTTCCATTCGGCTCTAAGACTATAGTCTAGTAAACAAATACCAAAAGACTAAACAAACATATTCAGAAGGAGGCTTTAACAAAGTTTCATACAGAGGCCAAGACATATAAAAACATCCATGGAGCAGTGATACATCCATCCATTTTTATCTGCTTAGTCGGGGCCAGATCAAAGGGGCAGCAGACTAAACAAGGGATCCCTGATGTCCCTCTCTCCAGCCACAACGTCCAGCTGCTTTTGAGGGACCCTGGGGTGCTCCCAGGCCAGGCGAGAGATATAATCCTTGCACCGTGCTCTGGGTCTTCCACAGGGCCTTCTACCAGTTGGACGTGCCTGGAAAACCTCTAACGGGAGCCGACCGGGCTAACGGGAGACGCCCAGTGAAACTAAAATTCTTCATCTTAGATAAGAAGGGCTCACCTCTAAACAAACTCCTATAATACAGTAATATCAGATATCGATCAACAGATGAGTGATTTCATGTATTCTGTCTTTGGAAAAAAAAAATATTCCTTGAGAGGCTCAGCAGCCATTTAAAAAAAAAAAAAAGATGGCAACCTCTCATCACATATGTGAGTACTCTCACCTCTCTGGACCCCAACTGAGTCGATTTGATGCATCCAATTTTCATTTATTTTATTAAGGGTTTTTTTTTTTTGAGCACACCAAGCATTCTGTGTTTATTTATGTGTTGCTATTGTTTGTATAATTGTTAATGTTTCTGTTTCTCTGCTCTTTTGCCTCCCTTTATATTATGTTTTTTTATTGTGTTGTATTTATTTCTTTATTTATTTCTCTATTTTTGTGGGTTGTCTTTTTTGTGGTTCTTCGTTCTAATGAACCGTTTAAAAAACAAAAATGCGTGGAACAGCTGTGGAATAACTTATGTCTTGTATTGATGCTTATGAATGCTGATTTCCAATAAAAAATATTATAAAAAATAAAAAAAAGATATGGATCAACAAACAACTGTGTGAATGACAGCAGCACAAAGAGTCCACACATCAGCCTCCACATCAACAGTTCTGTCCTCATCAGCTGTATCCTAAACCTACTTTTGTTGAAAAGTAGAAAAATGATTCGGGCAGTGATACAATTTTCTTTTCAACAAAGGAACCTGTTCATCGGCCCCTTGTAAAGCAACGAGTGTCAGATTTCTGCTGTGCTAAGATACTGCTGTTTGTTAAATGACAACATAGAAAATGGCTTACTGTAACTATGCGTGAGACAAAGGCCTTTTTAGTTTTTATGCCTTCGTAAAAATCTGGAGGAAAGCTATAAACCTGTAAACCTTGAACCCCAGACAGGCTAGCTGTAAGACAATAAATGTGAGGGTCATCACTTGACCTTGTGTCTCTAATTTCATGGCAATGTGCGCAAGTTAAAGTGATTCAGGGTAGCAAATTAAGATATGTATCAAAGAAATGGGTCACTTGACTGAAAGGATTGTAATAGATACTGTAAAGACTGTGGGATATATTGTACAAACCTCACCCTTTTCTCTATTTTAATGTGAAAAGCAATGACAAGATAAATTGGTTACCTGGAGTATACAAATGACTATCCAGGGGGAAAATAAATAAATAAAGACTAATCGTCATAAAGCAGTTATAAATATGAGATTAGGGGGTGTATTCGTTTGAAAGTGTGACTGATCTGATTGTTGAAACTATTATGTGACTCCTGAATACCTTTATGGTTAAACATGTCAAAGCCATGACAGCAACAGAAAGGACTTGTTATCTTTATACAAATATTCAACGAGCAAATAGAGAGTGGGGGTGCAACTAATGATTATCATTCATCATTCTTTTAGCCATAAAAGGTCAGAAAAAAGTGACAAATTTATCAAAAAAGAATACAATCCTGATTTGAAAAAAGTCAGGACACTGTGTAAAATTTATATGAAAACAGAATGCATCAAATTCACAATTCAGAGTGTATATTTACCAAAACAAGTGCATCGGAGAGTCTTTGTGCAGTTTCTAATAGAATATATGCCCAAAAGTTTTAGACAACATCTCAAGTTTTTTGGAATTGGGGTTGTAGATTGTTTTTCCAAAAAATGTGCAATCATATTTTTGTTTTTGTTAGCTGATAAAAATGTAAAAAAACGTGTTAAATGGCAATTCTATTGTCTCATATCGGTTGTAGGCCCCTGAATCAAAATTAAATTGTGAAATATATCAGTATTGTTATCAGCAAATATTGTTGTCCAAATAACTGATCAAATACTGTTTCAGTTTATTGGCATTTATGACAGAGAAAAGCTTCAATTCCTCATATTTGTGCAGCTGGAACCAGCAAATCTTTGGTGGTCTTGTTCAACGAATGACACTTTGTTATTAATTGTTAACCACTAATCACTCACCAAATAGTGATTAAGTGTTTCAGCTCTAATGGAGAGAGTTGCTGAATCCATCGAAATTCAGTAGATGTCTGTTTAATATTCAAACAGAGTTCCAAAATAAGGCATCCATTAGACAGCTGGCAACTGATATATATCTTTAATTCTCACTAATCCAACCTAATATTAAATGCTTTACTGGAAAAATATGATTTTTCTGTATGATGAACCCTACACCACTTTCAAAACCACCACTTTGGTTTTTTAACTCTACATTAGCTACATTAACTTGCTTTTGATTAAAAATCAGACCCAGTTCTTTTCCCCTTGTTGCCTCAAGCAGCTTTAACAAACTTTCTGGTCAATGATTTGCAGCAACAACCCCCTCGCAAGTCACTTATTTCCCAACACCGAGTGTCTTCACATCCTTAACAGAAAAACAGGTTGAATTTGAAATATGTAACTCCTCCAAACAAGACAAAACCAAGACATATTGTACAACAAACTGACCTAATCTAATTGGGCAACAACACACAGTCTGAATTAGGAAGTCTCGTTGTATTTAACATTCAAATTAATTTCTACTTCCTCATGAACGCATGCACGACAGTAGAGAAGGCCTTTGAGAGCAGAGGTTCAGTTGTCACGAGGATTAGTAGACTGGAAGCTCCGACACTTGAGGTCATCTCTTCTGTCATCGTCTTATTCTCTGGAGTTTTCATAAGTTATTTGAGGAGACATGGATATTTACCTCCAGGGAGGGTTTGTTTACTGTAGCCTTTGCAAAAACTCCCAGACTGTCAATAGACGTGAGACTCAATACATCAAATACCACAAAGAGTAAACAGGGATGCAAATGGAGATCTGCTGTAATGCAACATAACAGAAGGCTGAAAATCAAGTCGTCACAGGTAGAAATACTTCAGCAGATATTCCAACTTTCTCTTATGTGTCTTGTACGATACTGTAGTTCTCTTTCAATCCGTCTTTATCATCAGCCGTTCAAAGATTCCGATGTGCAAGAACAATATTAGAGCTGAAACAATTAGTTAATCAGCAGAAAACTAACCAGCAACTACTGTGATAATCGGATATTAATATAATTGAATCACTTAAAGTTTTAAGCAAAAATAAGTGAGGATTCCCTACCCAATTCATATGATTGTAAATTGAATATCTTTGGCTTTTGGACTTTCGGTCAGACAAAACAAACAATCAGTAAAAAAGTAAGTAGAGAAACAATAAATTGATTAGCTGATGACAGATAATGAAACAGCAACAAACTAATTTGTTGATTCAATTATTAAATACGTTTTTTTTTTACACTTTTTACATAACTAATTCTAATTTCAATTTTAAATAACTAATTCTAAAAAATAATCTGAATATTTTGAATTTTGGACTGTTTGGACAAAAGATGTTACCTTAAATTCTATAAAGCAAGGATGGACTTTGCTTCACTAATTTCAAAAAATAAAACTTGCTGATGAACTGATAATAAGAATAATAATTAGCTGCAGCCCCAGAATCTATAATTATAGTCAAAGACATCTGTCACTGCCATTGGCTTCTCTTGGATTTTACTTAAATAAAATTGCAATTTTCTTGTCAAATTAAACACCAGAAACATGGTTAATGCTTCAGATTTACTTCAGAACACCAACTGACAACTTCATTTCCAGCTTGACATCCCATTACAAAGATAAACAACTAAACAGACATTCCTTACATGGTGGTCAACGTGACTGACTGGCTGCTACCACAAGCCTTTACTTATTAACATACTAATTATAAAACCATATATCAAATATTTGTTTTGTTTTTTCGCGAACTCAACGCTTCAAGTTGTTTGTTTTTTTTTAGCATTTCTTCCTCTGTAGGTCAAGGTCTGGGATGTTTTGGCTCAGCTATAATTATATTATGACATAATTGCACGAGTAATGCGTAAACTATTAAACCATGTTTGTGGAGGACTATTTTGGGTCTCAGATACACACGTAACTCACAAACCTCAGTAGACAAGCCTACATTTAGATATCGTCACACTGTTAAAATAATCGCCTAAATCATTTTTTGTGAAGTTTTTAGTTTTCCTGCAAAACTTGAAAAAAATACTTGGGTGATTATTTTAACAGGGTGAGGAAATGAAACGTTAATCGTATTTAAAAAAAAAAAAACATTTGGTAGAATCACACAGAATTTTAGACAAACTTTTCCAGCAAAACAAATTAAGAACTCAGCATGAGAAACAAAATATAAGCTAAATGTAGTTGTTTAGCTAACAGTATGTACAGATATTTTAACTGTGAACTCTCTGAGGTAACGGAAGATATGAACTCACCATACTCGGACTCCGACTCCTTTTTGCTCTGTTTTTGACCCATTCTCCACCTCAACCTCCACCCTTTTCTTCTTTAACCTCTTAAACACAACTTCAGCTGCTTGAATCAACAGTAAAACTTTCTTTAAAAGAGGTAAAATCGCGTCTAAAACGAGCCCCGCGGTGTCTGAGCGGACCAGGTAACTAAGTGAGGAAATCTTTTCTTCCTTGTAACTAGGCACTGACGACACGAGCGCACCTGCTGAGGGATGCGCACCTGCGCGTGCGATCAAAGATTGTTTATTATAGAGGAGTCACTCTGATCTGATTTAAAAACTTTATCCCCACAAAGACTCAAAGAGTCAATGCCGGTTAATTCTAGTGGTTATAGGTACAATTTTGAGGTACTTGTATTTAACTTCAGTATATCCTTTTTAATATTTGTACTCCACTTCATTTTGGAGGCATTTTGAAGTCACTGATTCACTACATAGATTTAAGGTCTTTAAATCTACTAGTAGCTTTGTAGTTTATCAGTTGAATAATTGATTATATTATTGTTAAACATCTACAATATATTATTATAGATTGACCAGCTTGTGCTCAAAGACTTCATTGAGTGAGTTATGGAAAAATGCTACAATGTCCTTTCTGATTGGTTTTAAAGTCTTGAAATCTGGTGCAGACATACTTTGGACAGCAGTAGAACAACTTGGGAATTCAAAATCACACTGCATATGTGCACATATCTTTGATATTTAACTTGTTATGCGCACATAAATAGCTAATACTTGATTATACATATATATACATATACATATATATACATATTTACACACACATATATATATATATATATACATTTGTGCTTTGGCAAGCACAGACAACACAAGTGATTCAACATTTCAGTTATAGGCACAAATTAGTTAAGTAACAGTACATAAATTAATTAAAATTAGACCTGGCTTAACAAACCACATTATCAAAGCAACACAATGATGCATCACAATTTGATGCTTATGATTATCATTTATATTTTGGTACTTTCATTGCTGCTTCAGTAAAAGATCTGAATACTTCCGCTATTGTCCATATCTGTATAAATTACTAAAAGCGCAATATAAAATGAATTGATTGGGGCTTTAAGGTTGGATCCTCCTTATGATCTTGAGTCCCTATCTTACATCAGGGGTATGAGTTCCAATCTAATTTTAACATCTTTAGTATTTAAATTAATTCCTCTTTCAGCTTTTGCATACATATTATTTTTGTTTAATCAATTTAGCATAAACTAATAATTAACTAATACATAATGTACAGATAATGGTTTAAGTGTTTCATGATTTCAAGACTTGGCTACTTATTATACATCCTGAAATTTCAGGGATATCAGACAATAGATCAATGATCTGTGTTACCTTACCTCGTAATCCAAAGAGACTCATGGACACATATTTTATGGCAGAGTGGGACATCTTCCCTTCATTTCTCTTTGACATCTCTGACTGAACACAGAGCAGCATCTCTCTTGCTTTGCATTGTGGCCTGTGAATGCCCTCTGCTGCAAATACATAATCATTATTAGCAGGCAACAGTCTTGATGAGCGCTCACATCTTGTTCATACGGTTCATACACACAAAATTACACAAGATTAAAAAAGTAGGATTATAGGATTACATGAGATAATTTAAATCAGTGAGCACAGATTTAAAAAGAGAAAGACACATTTAATACAAGAGCCCAAAGTTCAACTCATGAGCTAATTTATTACACTAAATGTGAAAAAGAAAACGATGCGTATAAAAATAAAGAACACAGTCATCCAGAAACAATGTGATCCCTCAGGTCCTTGTTGAGTACAGTGTAGGTAAAGGGTTAACCCATTACTGTACGGTTTAAAAAATGCATTGTTCGCACAACAGAAAATACGACAATTAGATGATGGCACACAGTTCATGTATCAAGGCAAATGGACATGGTTGTGATGTACAGTAAACATACTGTATGTACAGAATCAAAAGTTTTTATGTTTTATACCCACACAGTTTAAAAATATGTTAAGGCCCATGTCCACTACAACAAGGGAAATTATCAACTTCAAGGTGGCAAGTTTTGGAGAAAAAAAGAAAGAAGAAGGTAATTTCAAGTAGAAAAAACAGCACCATGCATTAAACACAGAATTTTTAAACATGATAAAACTCTCAAGGTGCATTTCCATTGCCGAGGTTAATCCAAAGGCCTCATGGGTTAAGTGTTTTAAGAGTTTCCCAGCATGGTCAATCCACAGTCAGCTCCCGATTCTGGACAAGACTCCAGTCGAGCCAGTCGGCTCTGCTCCAAGGCGATGGCCTCGGCCGAGTGCTTGCATTTCTCTGATCCACACTGACAGGTGAAATACTTGCTCTTAATGTCCCAAAAGCGGTCTCCATAGTCGAATCTAACAAAAAAAAAAAAAAAAGAAATTTTAAAATTATTTGAATAAGCATTATCCCTTTGCATCACCTTAAAAGTTCCTCTTTCCTTCAGACAAAAATGTCTGGATCCAAAAAAAAAAGGGCAAAAAATTATATATTATTTTACACTTTTGCCAAAGTAAATATATTTACCAACACCAGGCCTGATCATAACTACCAAATATTAATGTTTTAAAATGTATTTATTTGAATAAATAAAAAATTCTGTTAATATAAAAACATTTTTTTTTTTTTTCACAGTCTGGCATATATCGTTGATTAGCAAGCATTGATTTTGAATTTTTTTTCGGGGTAGTGCAAGATTTATATATATTTTTTTTAATTATAAACTCACTGCGATAAATATTCTATAATATAGAATCTATATATTACTATTATTTTCCTGTTTCTAACCAAAATGATCATAACTTCAAAAATAGAAATTAGAGCATGTATTTTTTTTTTTACATTTCAACAGTTTAAATGCCAGCAAAAAAACACAAATAATTATTATCTGTAGCCTATTTTTCTAAATTAAAAAAGCAAAAAAACTCTTGGGCAGATATGTTGTCAAATAAGAAGGAATACAAAGTGATTAAATGCAAACCATCATACTAGATTAAAGGATCAAGAAATAAAAATGAGATTAGGGAATTTGGAGTAAGAAAGAAGGTTAACAAATCATTTCTAGTCAGGTGATCATAACTGTCTCAGCGTCTCACCCCAGCTCTTGTCCACTGAGGATGTCTCTGGAGCTGAAGAAGGCGATGCGGGGGAATCTCAGGTCCTGGTGCAGCATGAACACACGGACCGGGATGAGGTTTGGGTCACACAGGTGGTTGATGAAGCGGCTGATGTTGCCGTAATACCGGGCATCGATACAATACACCTCCCCATCCTTTACAGAAAACACAAGACAGAAAACATACATTGTGATAGAAACCCAATACTGTCAGCTTTACTGAAATATGTACATTAAAATTATGATTTGTTATTTGACAAGTTCTTTTCTGTTTTTATTATCGTCAACCTTCTTGTATGAAAAAAATAAATGAAATCATTATGTTTGGCTTTTTCCAACTCCAAATACAGGAGGTGATGGATTCATAAATGTTAACATTGTAACTTCAGTATTTACATAAGTCAACAAAAGCCACTTTTTTCTTAATAAATGTTACCTGGATGTAAAACATTGGGAGATCTTTGTCTAGCTTAGCTGCTGTGGGTGTATTTTGTGTGCTGACTGCATGGCTTAACATCTGGTCAATTATTTACTTTAAGTCATTTATTATTGGTTAAATGTCCTAAAGGTTCTCTTCCACAATGTTAGTTGTAGTCACCGCTCTTTTTTTGTTTCTATACAACAAAAACTGAAAAACAAACACATTTAAAGAGGGTGACCTTGTTGTCCAGGTCAAACAGGTAGGAGTCGTCTTCCCGAACATCTGCCTCCGCGTCAGAAATGAGCTCACCGACATATCTGTGTAAAAAAGGAGGAAAGAAGCTTAATTTTTAATCTCCGACTTTTCATATAAAACAGAACCTGTTATGTGTCTAGAGGATGGACTCTCTTACTCGCAGATGAAGCTTCCTTGGGGAATATCTTGCAGAGCTCGAACTCCCCAGCCCATCTTCTCCGTCCTGTAGAGCTGAAGACGAACTCTGAAGGAAAAAAAAGGACATCTTGTGGTGTCAAAGCCCTGGCATAAACAGGTGCATCTCAATACATTAGAATATCATGGAAAAGTCAATTTCCAGTAGTTCAAGTCAAATAGCCCCAACCAAGTATTTAGTGCATATATAGATGGACATACTTTTCAGAGGGCAACATTTCCATATTAAACATACTTTTTGAAATTGGTCTTTTGTAATACTAAATTTTTTTGAGACACTGAATTTTAGGCCTTCATTAAATGTAAGCCATAATTATTATAATTAGAAGAAATTAAATAAATTAAGACATGAAATGTTTCATTATCTGTGTAATGGATCTTTATAATGTGTTATTTCCACTTTTTGAATTGAATTACTGACATAAATAACCTTTTCTATGATATTTTAAAGCTTATTCATGCCAGTCAAAAAACTTCAGAAAGTAGAAATCCAAACAAAGATCAAGAAAGTTCAAATTAAAAGTTCTCACTTGATGCCGGCCTGCACCACCCTGTTCTTGCATGTTCGGTAACAGGAACACGCCATGTTACATTCAAATATAAGTGGAGGTTCAATTTTGTTGAATTCTTGGAGCAGCCGCTGGTCCTAGAAAAACAAAAAAACATCAAGTTAAAATCATTTTAACCCCTCTAGTTTTTCTCCAGAATTTCTGCTTTTAATTGCAAATTGCACAGATCTTTATTGATCTGATGGAAAGACTGTTTTTTCTGCTAGTCAGTCAAGGCTTTCAATTAAATCAAACAGCTATTCTGAGCAGATTATTTTGATGAAGTGGCTGTAAAAGTTCTGTAACAGTTCTGTTTACCTTGTCGTACCAGCAGCGGATACTGAGCTGTCCACAGAGGCAGTTACTAGATGAGCAGTCATCAGTGCAGCTGCAGTGCTGAAAAAAAGATAATGAAAAAGGCATTAGATGCATTTTTCGCAAAGTAAATGCTTTTGTAATAGATAGAATTAAGTTAAAACAAGACTCTGATACCTGTAAGTGTGTTATATTGCGGTCTATGTTCATTGCTGAAGTTTCACAGTTTTCTGACACATATTTGTAGTCTGAAGGACAGCCCTCATCGTCGACTGCGTTCACACAGGGAATCGGTACATTCTCATAGCCCTGCGCAACATCACTGGAAAACAAACAAATAAGGAGTTAAATCTGGGGGGAAAAAATACAAGATCAAGTATATCACTGGAATACAAGACTCAATGAAAATAAAACCCCTACCTGCAGATAATTCTCTCAGTCCGGAGCATACGATTGGTTATTCCCCTTCTCAGCTTCCTGTTGATCTGTAGAGCCACCCACACTGGTGTGTCCGCACGAGCGAGGCTGAGAGGCGTGTCTCCTTCCCTGTTCACAATGTCAATGTCTGCACCTCTGGACAGGAACAACCTGCAGAACAAAGACCAAATATTTGTTAGTATAAGAGCTGGACACACAGGGGGAAATTGGAGAGCAGATGAGGGAAATGCTAAAAGACGTTTTCGAAAATACACTATAATATATATACTTGTCTCGTACATTAAATGAGGCTTCCAACTTGTTAACTTGGACTCACGTAACACACTCCAAGAAGCCCTCTCTGGCGGCGATGTGGAGCGGCGTGTCTCCGTGCATGTTGACTGAGGCGAGTGAACAGCCAGAGTTCAACACCAGCTCTGCTATGTCAACGTTCCCTGCATACGCCGCCCAGTGGAGACACACGTTCAGCTCCTGAGGGGGCGGAAAGTGACTGTTTAAAGTAATAACCTGAAACATTTTCATGAGACTATGTCCGTTAGGTCTCTTTCACCACCTGTTACGACACAACACAGCTGAGAGGGGCAACAGGGAGTTAAAAAACAACGGATGGCACCCAATGTTTTGCTTTGTTAAGCACATACAGGAATGGAAAAAAATATTAAACCACCCTTTTTCTTCAATGTCTTGTTCATCTCATCATTAATCTCTTATAAGCTATTTTTGTTGTTATCATTTCATTTGTGCAAACAAATGTACCTTTAGTTGTACCAGGCATTAAAATGAACAAGCAATTGAAGAAAACAAGGGTGGTCTAATCATTTTTTCCATGACTGTATAACAGGAATACTCAGAGAAGCTGCCACAAATTCAGTAAAAAGACTTTTCATGTCACACAATCGACAAACATCAGTGTTATGGAGTAAAAACTTACTTTATCATTAATGGTGACATCAGCTCCTCGGTTCAGCAGCGATTTTATCACATCTACGTGTTTGTGCTCTGCAGCCCAGATGATCGGCGTCCAGCCACCGCTGTCCTGAAATAAACCGACAGGAAGAGTCAGAGGTAGCCTTCAATGGCCTTTTAAGGTATGAAAGATTCATTACAAATAGAAGGTTATCTGAAGGTGCTAAAATACTGACATTTAGACCCTCCTTTACCTGCGCGTTAACGTCAACCTGCCCCGTTTCCAGGAGCATGGTGACGATTTCCAGGTTGCCCAGCTTGGCTGCGTGGTGGAGGCCGGTATATCCATCCTCCTCCTGAAGAACATAAAGCAAGACTGAAATCCAGATCAACTTAAGTTCACAATTATGTTTTTATTGAAGGAACTAACAGACACTCACACTATGATAGACACAGGCTCCGTTCTGGACCAGGTAGTGAGCCACCTCGATGTGATTGTTAATGATCGCTTCTAACAGAGGGGTCCTCCTTTCCTTGTCCTGGGCATCCACCTGAGCCCCGGCCTGTCAGTGTACAATAACATATGATCCTTGATATAAGATCTAATTTGTCACTGCAATATGTACAGTCATGGAAAAAATTATTAGACCATTGTTTTCTTCAATTTCTTGTTCATTTTAATGCCTGGTACAACTAAAGGTACATTTGTTTGGACAAATATAATGATAACAGAAATAGCTCATAACAGATTTAATTTAAGAGCTGATATCTAGCCATTTTCCATGGCTTCCTTCATAATGATTTTGGTTATTATCAAGAAAACCGTGGAAAAATGTCTAGATATCAGCTCTTAAATTAAACTCTTATGAGCTATGTTTGTTATCATTATATTTGTCTAAACAAATGTACCTTTAGTTGTACCAGGCATTAAAAGAAATTGAAGAAAACAATGGTCTAATCATTTTTTCCATGACTGTAAATCCTGAACCTCTATCGAAACAGCAATGTCATGGCTAGAAGTAGGAAAAACTCAAAAATGTCTTTTGTACAGAACAAACCAGTTATTATTCCATTCATTATGTAAAAGAAAATAAATGCAAGTTCTATTAATCAAAGAAAAGAAACCGTCTAAATTTCTCACCTGTATGAGTATGTAGCAGACTTCGAGCAGACCTCTCTGAGCTGCAGCGTGTAGAGCAGAGCGCCTGTTCTGAGACTCAGGCTGGTACGTTGGATCGATGCCATCCACTGTGACACACACACACAGTTTTAATACAAAAAGACTGTCCAAATTCACAATTATCTTGTCTCGTGACTAGCAGCCAAGAGGAAATGCACAAACATTTCCCACAAAAGAAATACACATTAAAACCGTGTGATCAAATCCAGGTAAAATCCGATACACCATCAAGCTTTTTAAAAAATATTTGTACCACATGAATTACACTGTCATAATTGAAAAGTGCAGGCCCACTCACTCAGCATGAGCAGGACTCTCTGCACCTCTCCCTGCTTGGCAGCAGGGTAAAGCTGGCGGGGGTGGAACCTCAACTTCTTCCTCCTGGCAAGTCAGAAACAACAACAATCACCAAATTGGTCTAAACTCATCGGATGTCCTCTTGTCCGCTGATAGCTATGCATTTACACACAACAGAAAATACTTTCACTGCAACTTACAATTTTGCTGCCGCTTCAGACGAATTGTGCGCAACAAGCAGCTGATTTCTAGAGATAGTGGAGATGCATGAATTGAGAGTTTATGAACAGATACTGATTGTATTTTTAAATTGTCTGCTGCTGGAGAATATAACAAATGTATAAACTAGCACAAAAACATCTTCAATATATTACTATTTGCAAGAACTTTAAAGTAATAATCTCAAAGATTTTTAAATATTGTCTGTTAAGTCAGTATCTACCACAGCCCATAGGTTTTATTGTATATTTGCAGTGTACAAATGTTAGCATCAACAATTTAGCATTTGACCAAATATAAAATATGGTCACAATCTCCACTTCTGTTGCTAAGTTATGGGGCTGGAAGGGGCCAGAAAATAAATGTCCGCAATTACTGCACACCTGCAGTTACTGGTTATCATAATAGGTGCTGCCAAAGACAATAAACTAGATCTTTGTGATTGTAACTTTAAGGAACTGAAAGCTTATTTTTCCGTTAAAACTAAACATTATATACAAGATCCCAAAGTAACATCATTAAGAAAATTTACTTAAATCTCTGAATTATTGTATCTAGTCCACTGTTCAATCCTTTAACCTACTGGGACTGTTTAATCAAATCTAAACTCCAACCTCTCGGTGTCTTGTGTGAGAATGGCCTTCTGCAGCGCCGCCCTGCTGGGCCCGGGTGGAAGTGCACTAGGGCTAACCGGTTTCCCGTTTGGCATACAGAGAGACGGCCCCACGCTGTCCACCCCCTCCTCTGCCGGGGGGACGGTGGCTACAGTTGCTGCAGACGCTACAGGCTGCGAGGGCTGCTGCTGCTGCTCCACTGCCAGCGTCACCAGGCCATGACTACGTATACGAGCACTGGAGGAGCAAGTGAACAGGTAAGAAAATCAGATCTCTATATCTTAATGGAGCCAATAATTCCCTCGCACATCATCTAATCTTACCTGACAGGTCTCTCAGGCATCTTCCCATCCTTCATCCCTCCTGTCGAGGCTGTGAGGGAGGGCGCTGTTGGGACTGGGGGCGGTAGAGATGGGGTGGTGGTGGAGGAGGCCGACATGGTGACGACGGTGGTCGCCGAGGCTGTGGCCGAGCTGAAGGAGGGGATGGTGACCTCCTGTGCCTCGGAGGCATCTTCACCGCAGTGGGGACAGAAAAGCATGCCGCCGCCGTTTGATCTGCTGCGACCACCGCCCAGCACGGTCACACAGCCCCGGTGGAAACGGTGAGCGATGCGCTGGTCTGGGCAGCACTCAAGAAACGTGCCCTGAAAGTAAAATATCAAGGAGGAGAAAGTGAGAAATCAAGAGAAGAAAGAAATATATCAATAGAAGAAAGTAGGACATCGAGGAGGAGAAAGTAGGTAATCAAGAGAAGAAAGTAGGATATCGAGGAGGAGAAAGTAGGTAATCAAGAGAAGAAAGTAGGATATCGAGGAGGAGAAAGTAGGTAATCAAGAGAAGAAAGTAGGATATCGAGAAGGAGAAAGTAGGTAATCAAGAGAAGAAAGTAGGATATCGAGGAGGAGAAAGTAGGTAATCAAGAGAAGAAAGTAGGATATCGAGGAGGAGAAAGTAGGATAGCGAGGAGGAGAAAGTACAATATCAAGAGAAGAAAGTAGGATATTGAGGTTAAATCTCCTTACCGCGATGCAGAAGTATCCACACCCCGGACAACAGTGGTGTTTGACCATGTGTGAGCGATGGACGTCACAAAGCACCATGAGGGGCACCCGACTTGACGGCCGCATCGTTTCCCCTTTTATAGTCCGGCTGGTACAAGCCCTCAGCTGAGAAACAGAGCAGCAGAGAGACGATTACATAGTCAGCCAGAAGAAACACTGCCCTGCTATCCAAATCAACAGAAACAGCAAACATTAACAAACAGTATAGTGAAAAGGTATGCTGGTGCCAAATAGAAATGATATTACTGCTTTGTGCGTTGAAAACAAAGCCTTTTAATACCCATTTTTCTGCACGATGGTACTCATTTCAAAATGACTACATGTGTTGTGACCACCTGCGGAATCAACCCAAACACAAAAAAACAAGGCAGACAAACCTCTCCATTGATGCTTTCAGTGGCCATACACTGTCTGCTGACGCGGTGGCTGGTGCTGTCGACTCGAGGAGCCTCCATCCTGCAGCTGCACAGAGGAAGCTCCTCCAGCCGCTCCGTGTCTCCTGCATCACTTCCTTCTGCAGAGGAGAGAAACATTTTCATTCTTTATAAGATAATATAAGTCTTTATTTTTTCCGCAGTGGGGAAATTTAGTTGTCACAGCAGCTCAAGGTACAGATGTATTTATATTATTGCTGTCTAACAGCACCATAAATTACATTTATACGACCACAATAACAAGAAATCTATTTTAGTTGTAACAGTATTACGTAAATTCCTTAAGATGTTATAAAAGAAAGTAGAATGAAAACAATGATCATGTGCATTCACTTGGTGTCACTATTATGCCCACCAAGGTTGATGACCTGACAGACCAAAAAAAAGATTTGAGTGTGCAAATGCTCTTATACTGACTTTTATACTTTATAGCTCCAGCAGCTGAGCTAGTCTAATACCGGTTAAGCAGTATTTTTTCTCTAGTCATATAATGGTACAACCCTATTAAAAATGAATTACAATAGTTGCAAGTTCATTTTATGTTGATTGACCAATCATCCCAGACACACATCCAATTAAGTGTCCTGTAAAGACCTGGCAGCAATCACCGATGTTAGAAGTGAAAAAAAATAAATAAATAAAAGTATTGTCCCTAAAAGTGCTTGTTTCATCCAACTATGATTATAGAGAAAAGGACAATGGAATGACACTTACCCAATAGAATTTTAACCAATTATATGTATATTTTGTATGTTTTTTATATGCAATTACATCTCATATATTACTTTTAATAGATGTCAACTGACATATATGTCACAAAGGATTAGAAAATGATTCTGTATTATTTAAGTTTTAGACAACATCCCATCTTTTTTTAAATTGGGGTTGTATCATAAATGTACCATGATGAGGAGAAAGTGTCAGACTGTCTGCAGCAGCGATGTCCAGAGCATCCAAGGGAACCTCAGTGTACTCAGCAGGCCTTCCTGCTGAGAACAAACCAATTGACCAATCATCAACCACAAGAGATTCCTGTTAGAAAATTCAGATTTAAAGCAGTACACATGCTGAAGATAAAATACCAAAAAAAGCTGTTCACTTCAATGTTTCACAACATTCGAGTGCCTATTTTCCACAAACACCAAGTTTTTGACCACAACCTGCTCTTATGCCGTACCATATTCTTTCCATTTTCTGATGATTGCCCTAACTGTACTCCGAGATACCTTCAGCGCCCTGGAAATCTTCTTGTATCCTTCGCCTGATGTGTACTTTTCAATAATCTTGTCACTTATTTTTTGGTGATTTTTCTTTGTCCTCATAGTTTAGGTTTTTGACAGGAAACTGGAAAAGCAAGTGTTGGCTTTTCCAGACAAGACAGGATTTAAGCTTAAATCCTTCGTCTTGATTAGACACAGGTGATCGTCATTCAGCTTATTATGCGACTGGCTGCATGAGTGAGGACTATGAAAGCTCAAAGTTACGGGGGTGAATACTTGTTTAATCTATATAACATTATGTTTTATTTAGATTTAAGATTGCAATAGATGTTTCTGTTAAAAAATATTCTAAGAGGGAATGTCACTCACCTCCCGCCGTCTCCACCACATCAGCTGTGTTTCTGTCATTGTCCTGGTCTGACTGCTGCCACGAAGACTCCTCGCTTTCATTTCTACTTTGGATGGCTCTCTTTGTTACAGACTCTGAACTCTGCAAGGGAGAAATTCTGTCTGAATAAAAAATGTGACATCTGTGAAGGGCAGAAAAAAGAACAAACTGACGAAGTTTGTACAGTCGCAGTTTTGAGATGTTTGTGACCACAATTGGCACTACATGGCAATTTTAAGACTGTGTCCCTGATAAGAGGATTAAAGAGACAAACAAAGTTATTTTTCATCTGAATGCATACAAATCTGTGTTGCATCTGGCTCAGTGGTCTACTGCAATATCATCTGTGTCAGCACAAGTATGTACAGTAGTGTTCAGAATAATAGTGACTAACCAGATTATCCAGGTTTTTTGTATATTTTTTATTGTGTGTACATCTGTGTGGCATGGAGTCAACTAACTTATGGCACCTTTCATCTGTTATTCCACTTCAGGATTCTTTAAATACATTCCACAAATCATTTACATTTCTTGATTTTGCTTCAGAAACAGTATTTTTGATGTCACCCCACAAGTTCTCAATTGGATTAAGGTCTGGGGATTGGGCAGGACACTCCACATCAATGTTGTTGGTTTGGAACCAAGATTTTGCTGGTTTACTAGTGTGTTTGCGGTCATTGTCTTGTTGAAACACCCATTTCAAGGGCATGTCCTCTTCAGCATAAGGCAACATGACCTCTTCAAGTATTTTGACATATGGAAACTGATCCATGATCCCTGGTATGTGATAAATAGGCCCAACACCATAGTAGGACAAACATGCCCATATCATGATGCTTCACTGCCTTCACTGTACTGTGGCTTGAATTCAGAGTTTGGGGCTCGTCTCACAAACTGTCTGCGGCCCTTGGACCCAAAAAGAACAATTTTACTCTCATCGGTCCACAAAATGTTCCTCCATTTCTGTTTAGGCCAGTCGATGTATTCTTTGGCATATTGTAACCTCTTCTGCACATGCCTTTTTTTTAACAGAGGGACTTTGCGGGGGATTCTTGTAAATAGATTAGCTTCACACAGACGTCTTCTAACTGTCACAGCACTTCCAGGTAACTCCAGACTGTCTTTGATCATCCTGGAGCTGATCATTGGCTGAGCCTTTGCCATTCTGCTTATTCTTCCATCCATTTTGATGGTTGTCTTCCGTTTTCTGCCACGTGTCTCTGGTTTTGCTCTCCATTTTAAAGCATTGGAGATCAATTTAGCTGAACAGCCTATAATTGTTTGCACCTCTTTATAAGTTTCCCCCTCTCCAATCAACTTTTTAATCAAAGTACGCTGTTCTTCTGAACAATGTCTTGAACGACCCATTTTCCTCAGGCTTTCAAAGAGAATTGCATGTTCAACAAGTGCTGGCTTCATCCTTAGAGGCCACCTGATGCACACCTGTTTTTTCACAAAATTGATGACCTCACTGATTGAATGCCACACTGCTATTTTTTTTAACACACCCCTTTCAACTAATTGCCCAATTCCACAGCGTTCATATCACGAATGCTGGGTCTTGTTGGTTTTCTGAGAATTTACTGCACCCACTGGTACCTTGTTTGCCATGTAGCAATAAAAAAATATACTAAAAACCTGGATTAATCTGGTTAGTCACATTGGACTGCTATTATCTTGACTACTGTAACTGTGACCAAGCTAAAACTTCAAACTGTTGCCTGAAGCTACAGATAAAGTAAGAGATTAGTGTCGCTATAACTAGATAAGAAAGTAATTATCAATCTGGTAAGATAGATAGAATCACTCACATGATCCGACATGTTCACTGACCCCCCTATGTCTTTAGTGTGCTGCCTTACTTCTGCACCACCATCTTCAAACTACAGAAGAAACAAAATAAATACATGTTTACTACGAAAAAATAATAGAAAAAATAAAATAAAAAATTATAGAAAAAATTATCACCATTGACTTTTTTTATGGAAATCCTGCAGCATATCCACATCAAAACAATATGTGCACAAGTGTTTACTTATAGAGGACAAAAAGTAGATAGACGCCTCAAACCTTTTCTGAATCTCGCCTGGACGGACTGGAGATCTGTTTTTTCTCGGCTACCTTCTCCTCCAACTTCCCCACACTGCCATTGCTCTTCTCTGGTGAAGTCTTGGTAACAGACTCCACCTTTTTGTGGAATAACGGTTCTTCCTGAGTTTTGAAAGAAATAAGAATATTAAAAATCGAACTAAGTACATGTAATAAGATTAGTAAATGTAAATTATGTGCCTGCAAATACATAATCTTACCACAGTTTGAGCATTTTCTGGAATGTTTTCTGACTTCTCAGGTGTGCCGTCAGATAAATGACCCAGTTTTCTCCTTTTTGCAACTATTGGTAAGATGACAAGCACAGCAGAGAGAGTCCTAACTTATACAAGAAACCACTTTTTTTACAACAGTAAGTGTGATAATGCTGTAGTCACTAACCAGTTTCAGGGTCAGAGGATCCTGAAGGTGTTGCAGGTGCATCACTGTGATTCATCTGTGAAATGAAATTATTCAGTGACTCAAATGGTCATGAAGAAATTGCTAAGAACTCATGAAGTCATCAAATCTCATTTTAATCACAATATGCTAACCAGTTGCTCCAATAGTGTAAAATTCCCTATAAGTTAATGAATTCATTAATTAAAATGTGTATCCATCTGAAGGTATAAGGGTTTAGAGCATTATGATATGAGCATACAAAAACAGATGCTGTGCTCAATTATGTCTCATAAATTGTTGCAGCAATTTTTAGGTTGATACCATTTGTTACACAGATTATGAGCAATTTTTTGTAATACATATTATTTAAAATGGCCAAAATATCACATTAAGACACTAAGACCTTCGGGAACACAATAGAAAAATCCATGATGTGATTTGGTATGAAAAACTTCAGACATTTTCTGCAAGAATTGCATTTTTTAGTGATGGGATGGAGATGGGAAAACTTCTGTTCTGGAAACTGCTAAAAATGCTCTTATTGTCAATATACCTTGGAAATCTATAAGTGCATTTATTGTTGTTGTTATTCTTAGTTATTTTATTCAAAAGTATTTTTTGTTTCATTTTTTCATTTGAAATGTAAGTCTTAAGGTTATTGTGCTATGACTGATTTTGAGTCTGTATGTTAAAAGTATCTTACACTAAAAAATTACAAATGTAGTTCAAATTACATGGAAATGTATGCTGTAGATTTTATTTGATAGACGTGGGGTATAGGATGCAATTGTGATATTATGACGTTTGGATCTTTGCTGAGAGGATATTTTTATGAAATGGACATTTTGAATTTTGAGTGGATGCTCTATAGGCTCACCTGCCCTAACGGAGGCCTGTTCATGGTCTTACGGGCCCGGTGGATCTTGGGTGGGGCAGGAGAGACAGAAGGAGACGAGGAAGCTGTGGCAGACGATGAAGAGGAAGAAGAAGAAGAGGAAGACGACGAGGACGATGAGGAGGAGGAAGGGGCAGGTGCCATGATGGATTTACTACTGCCAGGTCCAGAAACACTCATCTTTGCTCGGCCAGGGGACAACGCTGAAGACGTAGAAGGAGAGGATGAAATTGACTTGGCTGCATGTCCTGTGAGAGGGAAGTAAAAAAACAACAACAATCAGTTATCAAACAGAGAGTCCCCGCTTTAGCACCATGGATGAAAACCAACTACATCCAAAGTCCTACCTGCTGCTGGTTTGCTTGGGGAGGAGGCAGGTGACCATTTGTCTCCCTCCTCTCCCGCTCTAGAAGACTCCTTCCCAGGCTGCAGAGACGACAACATTGAGGACATCCCACCCATGGGCTCTATCTTCTTGGCAACAGAAACTGTGGTGGAGGCTGCATTGTCTGGAAAAGTAGTAAAAACAAAAATCACAACAATTCAGTTTATTTGTCTACATAAAAAGGCATAGATTTCAAACATTATATACAATATACATAATGTATGTTAATGTAATATCGCCCTGTAGACGTACCTTCCTTTACTTTACTTGGTCCAGCTAATGGCTCTGCTGGTGTTTCTGAGTCATTTGCTTCAGGAGGCTCCTGGCAGAGAAACAACAAAAAGCAGAAAATGCTAATTTTTGTCCTTGGAAAAAGCAATTGATATTCACGAGGCAGACTAATGGATCCATTTATTCACTGTTGTTCACATTGTTGCTATTATTTTCATCCTTATTATTATTATTATAATTATTATTATTAATATTATATGTATTATTATAAAGATACATTCTTTTTTATGCTCAAACCCAATCTGTCCACCAATTCTACAACAAAACCATCTGGTCATACAGTAATATACAACTACTTTTCAATAGTGGTCGACCAATTAATCAATCGACTGATTAATGCCATCAATTAATGACCTTGATAAGAATGCCTGGCCTCGTGAGGCCTGATTACAACAACAAAAATATCAGCAGATACATTTAAATATATGCAAACTTTTGCAATGAAAAAGCATATGTAATTACATTACCACCTATAACTGACTTGTCATTGATACTGTACAAATGTGTGTAAAAAACACAGGTCTTTGATTCCTGCATTTCAGCTTGCTATTAACTATGGGTAAAACTCAAAACAAAGATGCTGCTCTCGTCTGAGGTCATTATTATTAAATTGTTGCATTTTATCAGATGCAAACACAACATATCAGCATTACATATCAGCAGCTGTGTTCTCTCGTTGTCAACAAACCAAAGCACTGAAAAACCAACCACAAGCTTTCAAAGCATTTTGCACACTATAGTATGGACTGCCAAAAGAACCCTGAACATGCTGCTAGTGAAAACACATTTCAAAGGACACAAAGTTAATATTCACTTAATCGTTCAGGTTTTGTTTTCATTACCAGTGAATGCCACACAAAGCTGGACACAACATGAATCATTTGTATTTCCGGTGTCAATCAGCACAACTGACAACATACTCAAGGACTATTTGGGGTCACCAGTAACACACACACCACATACCTTTGTACCCTACACATCTGTTAAACGAGAAAGCTAACAGTCGTGTTAATGCTATGTTAATGTGTTTATAACTACCAAAAGCATTTACGTGACTGATTTCCGCCTTCTCCGTTCCAAAATAAACCGTTCAACCAATGGCTGATCTCCTCTCTTGTTACGTCAAGTGCCGCCATCAGTCAATCAATCCATTCATGTCTTTTACCCAATTCAAATGAATAAATATTAGTCAACTAAACAGGAATATAGTA
This sequence comes from Centropristis striata, assembly GCF_030273125.1. NCBI lineage: Eukaryota > Metazoa > Chordata > Actinopteri > Perciformes > Serranidae > Centropristis > Centropristis striata. Next base: position 21,219,349 of record NC_081530.1, read on the forward strand.
CATTTTCACAGCTTAAAATAGTTTCCTTTAGACTGACATTGCCCCATAAATAATAACAGCCCAGTTTGCCTCAACATTAGGTTTGAAAACTGGTCTAAAATGAGCATACAAGATCCAACACTGAACGCAAACTGTGATTAAAGCAACGAAAAAACGACGGGTATATAAGGAATTAACTGTCAAGGAGTAGAAAAAATAGGCAAAACAATAACAAAATTAGAGCTGAATAACGTTAGTTTACAAAAAGCTGCTACAGGCTAACGTGGCTAGCATAAGAGCAGCTTGCAACAAAGAGCTCCTGTAACCGACAAGTAGTCCGCTGTGTATTATGGCAGGCTGTAGCTTAAGTTGTGTGCTTTATCCATGTAAGTAAGTGCGTTTACAGGTGGTTAAATAAATGTAAATGTCGCTAGTGTTGCAGTTTGGTGTTGCAGTTGCTTCGCTACCTTCGTCGTTGTCTCAGATGCCGACATGTTTCGCGACGTGCGTCAACGTATATGAACCAAACGTCCCGCGTCACCGCCCGAAGCCCCGCCCCCCAGCGGTCCGCTTGTTTTAAATCAACTGATCAGAAGTCAGCGTGCATACTCTGATGTCACCACTGACCGCGAGGAGAAGCCTCCTACCAAAACCGATCCAAGGTCAGATTAGCGGAGAGAGACCAGCGGTTTGTATTTGTTATCACGAGATGCGCTTCCCCCGAAAAAAGAGAGAGGCCAAAAGTAAACAGAGATCGAGGTAGTATCATTAGCTGGTGGGATGAGGAACCACAGCCGGCTAACGTGACTAACAGCGCCGGAATTAACGGCTGTCCTGCTGAAACAAATCCAGATTTATTTATCTTTCTGGAGAGCCCAAAGGACATCCAACAAAAGGAAAAGGGAGAAGGTGAGTGACGGCAAAGTTTCACGATAACTGGGGAGCTTTTGTTTGTTGCTGTGGTTGGTCACTAGCAAATATCAGCGAGCTAACTAAAGCTAACGTTAGCTACCGTTCAGGCCAGAAGGAAAGGACGAAAACAACTGTGTTATGAAGGATTTTAACCCTTTACGACAACGTTATATCGCCTAATTTTCGCATAGACTCCACTACTCTTAAAACACATGTAATGTTGGTATTCATGGCCTTCCCAACACCCACTTGTTAGCCAACTTTTTAAGTCAAAGCTGGCGGTTTATCGATAAAATATCGATAAAGTGAGACTAGATACCATCTATAGCAACTATTTTCAATAACAGTACTATAACATGTAATAGATTCGTAATGCTTTCTAGAGTGTGTCTTTTCTTGGTATTAAAGCTGCTTTACAAGTTAGGCTTGCACCTAAGATCACAATGATTTGTTTAATCGATTCATCTGCTGATTATTTTCTCAATGAGTCAACCAATCATTTGGTCTATAAAATGATGGAGAGTTGAGTAACCGGGGTGGACATTTTTCACTTAGTCTAAGGGGATGTTTTGAAATATCTTGTTTCGTCAGTCCAAAACGAAAGATACTACGTCTAATGTTATATAAAACAGAGAAAAGCAATACATTTCAATAGTTTGGTGGCTGAAAACAGCCTTTTTTGCATTAAATTTTTCCTTTTTCCTACAATTAATCTATTGTCATTATGGCAAAACTTGCATATACTTTTCTGTTCATTGACTTATTGTTGCAGCTCTCCACGTGATCAACTGAACTGAAAGGATTAATGTTAAACCTAAGTGAAATTACCAAAAACTGGAACATTTTGTTTGGCATATCAACATTACTTTTCTTCAGGTCACATCCTTCACATGTAGAAGCAAGTGCAGGTTATATACATGTGGAAACTTTTTCCCCAACTATACACATGTATATGTACAGTATTTATGAATGAAACTCGACAAAAAATGACCGTCTTAATACCAGATTACACATCATGCCCGGAGCATTTCATTTAACTCATGTGAACCCTGTCTGACTGCATTCCATTTTTCTGCTAAAGTGCGATCTTGAGTTCATGTGAGACGGCCTCAGATGTGTGTTTGGGGTTATATCAGGTAGCCATGATGTATCAGACACTGAACGTATTGTTTGAGTGTCTGCTTTTTGATCTTCAATATAAATATTTAAAGACCACCTCATTGTGTTACTTGTAATGAATACTTCCCCATTTCTCTTCAGACAAGATGGAGATGCTGTGCTTCCGGTTACCGGGCCACGGGGACACCACCCTGAAGCAACTGAATTCTCTGAGGTCCCGTCAGCACTTTTGTGACATCACAATTGTGGCCAGCGACAACCAGACATTCAGAGGACATAAGGTGGTGCTGGCTGCCTGCTCGCCCTTCTTAAGGGATCAGTTCCTCCTCAACCCGTCCCCCAAACTTCAGGTAGATTAATCTCAACACACACAGCGTCACACTGTTGTCTCTGTTGAAATGTGTCCATTTCACACTTCTGCTGAGTAAAAAAACAAGGCTCTTTATGCTATTTTTCCTCAGGTGTCGATGCTGTACAGCTCGTCAGTGGTGTGTGATCTGCTTCAGTCTTGTTACACTGGCATCCTGCAGTTCAACCCAGAGGAGATTGTCAACTACCTGACGGCTGCCAGCTACCTACAGATGGAGCATATTGTGGAGCGCTGCAGAGGAGCACTGAAGAAATATGTGCAGTTAAAAAACCCCAGTCCACCAAAGGTCAGTAATCCAAAAAATAACCTAAATTATTGTTAACTTGTGACATATTTTGTGCTGTGATGGGAAAAATACTTGCCCCTTAGATTGTCCAGATTTTTCAGTATAAAAGTTTTCTTAATTTATAGACAAAACGTTGGTGTCTTTAATTTTTCCTGTTGCATGTGAATCAGTCTTCAAAGTAAAAACGGACAAACATTTGGTTTTTTTTTTATTTATTTGATCCTAATCATCGAATCATACAATCTGAGTCATTTTCAGTTTTCAGTTCTGCGTTTTCTACAAACACATTTTCAGCCATTTCTTAATTTATAGTAATGTAATCTCATTTGTTTCCATCCTTCTTACCTTCCTCTAGATAACTTCAGAGGAGAGCCAGGCTCGACCTGTGATTGTCAGCGGGAGTATTCATTCTGTTGCATCTCCTCCCACGACCCGGCCCTCCCCTGTGCACCCACTCAGTCCTGTAGTTCGCTCTGTGGAGGAGAACAGTGGCGACATGTCTGCTCAGGGCAGCAGTCAACACCACGATGGCAGTCCCATGCTGGATGAGCCGTGCATTAAGGTTTGTGTGTGAAAGAAAAAACGGATACCAGGATATCTTTTTAATCTACAATGACTACACACATCTGCAGTATTCTTGTCATACTGATAACAATATCAACTTCATATAGTACCTCTCTAAATTAAGTAACAAAGTGCTTCAAATTAAAACAAAAATCAAAATGCTAAAATGATCAGATTACAGGAATAATTTAATAATTTCGGACCATGTGAAAATAGCAGGACATATACATGGTTGTATTAAAAATGGGTCTTTAGAAGGGATTTAAAGGTACTGCAGAGTATATTTATATTGTGTCACCCACAAGGGTCCGGTATTTAATTTTGTTTTTTGGTGGAGTCATTTAACCTGCTTTGGATGGTAACTGGTGTTAACTGTCACACTTTTTTTCTGTTTGTCCTGTTGAGCTGTATTCAGAGCTACAAAGTTAGCAGATAAAAAACGTTTTTGGTTCCTGAATAACATCCGACCACACACACAAGAAAAGAAGACCTTTGATTTCCTTTGTCCCTTCAGGACTTTTATAAAAGGTCCATAAATAGCAGCTGGACAGTGAAGCGTGATGTGTGATAAAGGGTGGCTGTTGAAGAGGGCAGGGCAATAAAAATGTGAAAAAGAGTACAGCACAGGATCATGGAGCTCCGGTACACGCACAATATCTGACAGCTCATTTATGACACTTATAGTCCTGAAACAGTTAATTAAAAAAAAACGAATCCGCAACAAATTTAGAAACCATTGAAAGTCATCTATGAAGACTTAACGCAGAGTATTTGCTGGTTGAGTTTCTTTAATGTGAAGATTTACTGTATTTCTGTTTTTATCTCTGTATCTTTGTAGTACAGTTTTAACAGTCTGTCAAATCTTTAATTCCAATATAATGTGTGCGACAGTAATAAGCCCAAAGTCATTACTGTACAAAATGCCCCCTTCTCGTCTTGTACTAACATGCAGCCAATTAGCAGTCTAATCAAAAAGCTTCTACTGTCAGTCACTGGAATTTCATTTCTTAATACGGGACATGATGATGCATTATTCAACTTTAATTTCTGTTGCAGGTTAATGGATCAGACGAGGAGGAAGAGAACAGACAGGAGGACTACGATGTGTTCAGAGTTTATATCAATGAAGAGGCGCAGATGAACAGAGAGCGTGAGGAGGAGAGAGGAGCTCCCTCAGATGGACCTTCAGATGTGTGTTACCCTGAAACAGAAGGTGTCCTGATTGGAGAAGGCGGTGAATATGACTTGAATCCAACAGAAGATGATCTCACTACAGGAGGACTTTCAGTGGAGGGGCTCCGTGCTTTCAGACGCAGGCTGTCAGACCCAAAAATTGGCCGGGGCAGAGGGAGAGGCAGGGGGCGGGGTTTTAAGAGGAGAAGGTGGTCATCGCAGGAGAAAAGACCTCCAGGCATGGCTCCAAACCAGGATATGTGGTATCTAGCAACTGCAGGGATGGGAGGGGGGTTCAGCTTAGACTACAGCCAAGAAGGACTTAAGACAGGAAATTATGTGCCAGTTGAACTCCCACAGTTAGACTTCAGCATGGGCGACACACAGGGAGAGAAGGTCTCCCCGATGGCGGCCAACAGTTTGACGCAGTTTGGCCTGGAGGATACGAATGCCGGTGAGGGGAGTTCAGGGCTGGCTGGAACAAACGATGGAGGGGATGAGTCTGTTGCAGTGGTGGGCTCTACTTCAAGTGTAACAGGACCTGTGATCTGTGAGCACTGCGGCATGACGTTCCCCTCTGCCCACTCACTGGCCCTCCACTCCCGCTCCACTCACCTGCTGTACGCCTGTCCCTGCTGCGGCAAACACTTCCACCACTCCGCCAACCTCACCCGACACATGGCCGTGCACAGAGGCGCTGGCAAAACCCACCAGTGCCCCCTCTGCTATAAGACTTTCACCCAAAAGTCCACACTGATAGACCACATGAACCTCCACAGTGGCGAGCGACCACACCGCTGTGCGTACTGCCATGCTCGATTTGCCCACAAGCCCGCCTTACGACGCCACTTGAAGGAACAACACGGAAAAACAACGGGGCAGAACTCACTGCACGAGCAGGAAGAGAGGGAAAGAGCTGGGGGGAGGATAAGGGAGGAAGAGCAGGAATGCCTGGTTACTGAACAAGTGTCATAGGTCAGAGCGCTAAAGACAGCAAAGTGTTGAGAAATCTAAAAAAAAATCCAGCTCCTCAGGCTCAGCAGTTTACTGCAGTTACAATTGGCAGAGTGACGAGCTGTGCAGTGGGGAGGTCAGTCTGCAAAAGGGAAAATTTGTCAGCGTTGATGGTAAACGTAGCCGATTAAATACATTCCTCAGTGTGCGCTGTATTGACACAGAAAGCCGCTCATAGAGTCGGCCGGATTTGCCAACATGTACCAGGATGCACTGAACATGAGCTGCTGACACCTAGCCAAAACAAAGTGTAGCCAAGAGTTATAAGATACAGCAACTAAGGTGGCAATAAATATGTATTTTCTACATTGTCAAAGGCAGCATATTACAGCTTCACAATAAAAGCCCAACTTAGATTCACTCAACAAAAGAGCTGATAATAAGGATGTGCTCACAGGTTAAAAAACGTTTAAAAAGTATATAAGGAAATTGGGTGGGCAGAGTATTAGATGACAAAAATACTCACCATATGCCCTCTGTCTCAAGCACACTTCTAAATGAGGAGTAAAACTTTTATTCACAGACACATACAATCGTGGAAAAATATATTAGACCATTGTTTTCCTCAATTTCTTGTTCATTTTAATGCCTGGTACAACTAAAGGTATATTTGTTTGGACAAATATAACAAAAATAGCTCATAAGAGTTTAATTTAAGAGCTGATATCTAGCAATTTTCCAAGGTTTTCCTGATAATGATTTTGGTTATTATCAAGAAAACCATAATAAGCGAAAACAAGGGTGGTCTAATCATTTTTTACATGGCTGTAGAGACAGACAACTATTCACGCTCTCATTCACACCTTCGGGCAATTTAGAGTCACCAATTAACCTAAGATGCATGTCACCACCACACCTTTGTTAGCACTTATGATTACACTACTTACCATAGCTTTTCTATAATCTTGATCTGTATTTATATTTTTCATTCAAAGTACTTCTATTTATACTCGCACATTTGCTTCTGTTTTTGCTGCTGTGACAAGTGAATCAATAAAGTAGTATCTAATCTAATCTAGTCTTTGGATTGTGGAAGGAAGCATAAACAGTTTGCAAGCAAAGAGAACAGGGAAGTATTTAAGGTGCACGCCCCATGGCTACTGAAAGAAAGCCAAGCTGAAGTAACCTGTGGTTCCTCCTGCCGCCAACTACGTCACAGTCATGTTGGTCGAATGATTGCGCGGGACAGAGGAAGAGCAGCAGATTTTCCAGCTGCTTTTTGATCAACATAGCACACACTGAGGAATGTATTGCTTCAGTCAGCTACACTTACAGTCAACATTGATTGAACACCCACATGAAATGTGCCAAATGTCTTTTTTGAACAAGTGCTGAATACTGACCGAGGCCTTTTAAAGTGTCGGACTGTGAAAATAAAAGCCCCTTCATACAAATATACACACTGTGTGATAGCTGTGTGCTAAAAGAGACTGAACAGTCCTCCACCCTCTTACACTGAGACAAGAGGCCTTTTTCACAGCAGACATTTTAACCAGGTGTCACTAATAACACAAATGATGGCTCTGTTGTATTAAAGTGTCACAGTGAGCCACACACAATAACAGGACCTGGAAACTGAAGCAGCTAAATGCTGTGATGTCAAAGTGTCCTTTGTGACAAAAGGGTAGTCTTTTCATGTCTCTTAGATTAGCTTCATTAGTTTGACTCATAACTGTAATGTTATACTTGATTAATATGTAATACATGTTCAGTACAATGAGTGGACACATTTTCCAATGAAAAGATGATGTAAATCAATGTAAATAAAATAATTTGGAAGTCTCTTCTCAGTCAATTGTTTAATATCAGTCAACTAATACAGGTGTTGCTACTCATGTTGTTATCCTGTTAGTTTTGTTGCACCTGTTCAAGCTGCTGTGTATTTTTTTATTTATTAAACCTTTATTTAACCAGGAAAGGTCCCATTGAGATTAAAAATCTCTTTTTCAATGGAGTCCTGGTAAAACTTGAATATCCAATACAACCTCGGTATTAAAAGTTGTTCATGAAACGGTTACCAATGCAGCACTTAACTTTTCAATGTTTGTCTCAGGTAATACCTGCTTTTTCTCAAAGACACTTTTAAGTCCTTGACAAAGAAAATGCAATGTTCTTTCCACAACAAAGCAAATGCACATAAGGGGTGGGCTTCATGCTTGAAATCACAATACTAATCAGGATATTTATCTACATACTTTTGTGTCTCTATATAATAACCATATGTCAAATATCAAATTAATTGAATACGCAATGAGCTCTGTCCCACTGTTACACTTTACATTACCAAGTTAAAAACAACACTGTAAAACAATAAGGCTGTTTGGGGCTTTCTGTAGCTCACCTGGTAAAGGGCCCAATGTGCACAGGATGAGTCCTTGCTGCAGCTCAGAATCGAACCCTCGGCCATTTGCTGCATGTCATCCCCTGTCTCTCTCTTTCCTGCCTATCTCCAGCTGTCCTGTCCATTAAAGGCAAAAATGCACAAAAATATACTAAAAAAACAACAATAAGGCTGTTCTGGTTGTTCTCGCATTCTTCTTGAGTAGACTATAGTGAAATCTTCACTGTAAAACGTGTTACAATGGATCTAGTTTTCCTCCACTAACAGAGGGCTTTGGGTCTTCTCTGGCATTAGTTTTGCAACATCTGTGCAGTTTCTGTACTTTTTTGTACCTTTGTGAGAGCAGCTGTCCTGTGGAGAACCAATCGAGATATTCCAAGAAAAAGAAGGAGCTGGACCGAGTCACGACCAAAGACCAAACCATATTTAAATATTGAATCCTGGAGAGACACTAATGTATTATCTCCAATTTTAATACCTACCATCGTTAAAAGTAAGGCATTTTTGTGCGATAAATTATGAAGAAAAAAAAGACTAAAGGATCACAAGTTAACATCGTGTGGATACTTTTTATTGAGGTCATAACAGTATCTCTAGTTTCATGAGCCACACACAGCATCACATACAGACAAAATATGTCTTTTTTGTGTTTATGCTGCAACACTGACACTTAATGCAGCTAGCGAAATAAACAAAAACATAAAAGGCTATATGCAAAAATAAAAAAAACATTTTTTTCTCCAATTCAGTTTCCCAAGAAATCCTCACTGTACACGACTTGGTTCCTCTTGTCCCTGTAGGAGCCTTTAGTGCTGTTCTGCACAGCTGTGAAAGAAGAGAGACATTGTTGGAGGTTAATCCAGCTGTGCAGAGACACACGGGGAGTCTGATCAACGTCTAAACAAACAATGAGAGCGCTCGCTGTGTTTACCCAGTGAAGCCCAGACAGATTTGCCAGTAGCAGCATCCAGCATGGGCTGTTTCCTGGCGATGCTGACTTTGATGTGAACGTCTCCCACCGTGGCTCCGTTCAGCTGTGAGACGAAAACAGCAGCAAAGTGTATTTAGAGTTTTGTTCACGTTGTTTCATAATAGTAGTGTTGAAAGGGTCGTTAAATGTATTTCTTGGGATCCAAAATTTAATTTCAGTAATTACTCAAGTACCTAACTCGTGAATGTGTAATTACTGTTTAATTATCACAACATCAACTTACTAATACAGGCAAAATCAATACATAACTCCTCAAAATGCACTCAGATACAAAACACAATACAAACTCTTTATGTGTCTGAGAATTAATTATTAGCATAAAACTGACATTATTTTAGTGGTCAGCTGAGTTGCTCTAATATTACATGTATATTTTGTTTGACATTTTAAGTGTATGTTGCTGTGTTTTGAAATCTATGCTTACAATAGTGATAATGATATGAATATGAATGAATGATAATCCTTGACAAAACTGGCAACCCATGAATGATTCAGCTGAGACACACAGTCACAGGAGAAAAATTCTGTGAAATTTGAAATTAACTACAGACTGTTTACACAGAGCAGAGAGGAGAGGACAATTGAGGTTAGAAGTAGAGACTGTAGGCACTTGTAGATTTAATTTTTACCCCCCAATTTTTGTAAAAGAAATGATCAAACTTAATTTTTTTTCTCTGTTATGGTTTGTGTCATTATAACCATCTTACCGTCTGCTTCTGTGAAAGGTGCAGCACTTATGTATTACAGTGAAATATGAGGCCACAGTGAGTAAAATGTGATAGGAGTGAAAAACACCCTGAAACTTAAACTGGGGTTTTCAGGGTTAATAGGGGAAGAAGATCAGATGCATTATTGTCAAATTTTTTGTCAGATTTTTCATCAACCTCAGCTACAGCCTGGTCTGCAGACTCCATCTTCTCAAAGGTGATAAATGCACAACTAGAAAGAGAAACAGAAATAAAAATCACAGGATAAAACAGAAGCAGGAGAAGTCACTATAGTGTGTAATAACAGTGCAACAAATGTATTATAGTAGATAAAGAAGTGGTTTCATGATTCCATACTTGCGAGGGTTGTCCATGGAGAGGTCTATGATGCTTCCGTGTTGCGAGAAAGCAGATCGCAGGTTTTCCTCGCTGAGCCCAGAGCCGTAAACGTACACCGTGTTCCCCTTTCGTACCCCTCTGCGCTCTGGGTAAGAATCTGACCCTGCAGATGAAAACATGGGAGACAGAGAAAAATCATTTATGTGTCCCAGCATGTAATTTGTCCCTCTTTATGGATGGATTTTTACTCACGTCTGAACGGTCCATCTCTTTCTCTGTCCCGCTCCCTGTCTCGATCTCGATCCCTGTCTCTGCTTCGGTCTCTGTCTCTCTCTCGTTCCCGATCTCTGTCTCTGTCCCTGCCTCTTTCTCGTTCCCTCTCCCGGTCTCTATCTCTCTCTCTGTCTCTGTCTCTGTCTCTGTCTCTGTCCCTTTCCCGCTCTCTATCCATCTCTCGGTCTCGTTCCCGCTCTCTGTCTCTGTCTCGGTCTCTGTCCATTTCACGGTTGGTTGACATGCCGCCTCCGTCCTCCTCATCTCGGTATCTGTCGCTTGAGCTGACAAAGCTGCAGAGAGAACATGTGAAATGATGTTACACCCACAGATTCTCACTGTCAGTGTTTTAAAACAGGTTGATTTGCTAATTCATCATGTTTTTTGAGGCATTACCTCTCATACAGAGACTTCCGTTGGGCTCTTTTCCCAGACTAGAAGAAGCACAATTATGACATCAGAACAAGCTGTAGCTTTTGTTTTTTTCATTTAGTCATTTTCAGAACTTGTGAGTAAATGTGCATAATGTGGCATATGTGCACTACCACTAGGAGTCACCATTGACAGATATTCTAGATAAGGTATTTAACTTTGAGTAGAAATACACACTTGAATGCAATATTATTATTTCACCACGGCAAGATGTAAACATTGCATTTATTTCTTCCAATAATATTCCAGATTTGAGGACTGGGTGCTTTCTATGTGGCACAAATCGGCTCACGTCGTCAGTGCTTAATCAGGATTACAATCAATTATGCCTCTTTTTTAAATGGTTTATATTTTTATTATGTTTAAATTATTGTTATCTGTTTGCACTAAAACAAGAGATTTTCTTTTAAATTTTGCTGCACTTCCGTGCAATGACAATAAAAACTATTCTTATTCTGATTCTCAAACATAACATAGGAGACACCATTTGCAACAAAGGGGTCATGTTTACATCCATGTTTTTTTATCATCCATCCACTATCCATTATACCTCAGGTTGTTCTTCATCTGTAGAAACACTCCTTTGGAACGGTAAGAAAGCAGGAATTGGGCCTTTCTCTGGGTCCTGTGGCAGATAGAGAGCAACAACTAAACAAACAACAAAACAAAACAAAGCAAGAAAACAGCTGAACATGAGCCTAAACAACACAGTTCAAAGGAATAAATAGATCACCTTGAGCTTTATTTCCAGCATTCGAGAGCGTTTAAAGCCAGAGTTCTTGTTCTCTGATTTGATGGCACTGATGGCACCCGTCTTGATCAGCATCTTTGCTTGCTCAGTTGCTGTCGCAGTGTCAACAACAGGCTGGTCTGACAAAGCTGTAATAAAGGAGAGGATAAAGTACATACAAGTATAATCAGTCTTTATGCAGATTAGGGTTTAATAAAGTAAAATGCATTAAATAAAAACAGGCCCTTGAATAGGGAAATTATGAGCCAACAAGACCCTGGACACAGTCCTGCAAAAGGGCACACCACCGATCCTATATCTGTGCAAGATACAGACTTTCTGGTGGTTTTGCTTTTTTCTTTAAACTATTATTTTAGGTCTTTTTTTAAGTCAATATGCATCTTTTCTTGGTATGTGCCTTTGTGGTAATTTTCTGTGTGGTCATTTTGTCTTTTTTATATTGTTTTGTGTCTCTTTGTGGTCATTTGGCCCTGACACTTCATCTGTTCCCGGTAGACCTGTTCAAAAATCCATTCACACATGGAAGTCATATATATTCTGTATATGTTGTCCAGCTATTTGTTAGTATTTATGGTCAGAACATTTATGATTCACCTTCATTACTGAGTTCACTTTTGTCACTGTGGTTTCATTTCTTTTTAAAATTATTGTGAACAAGACACACTGTATTTGATCAGAGTCTCAACAGGTGTCACTGTATAAGATTCAAGTGTTTGCATGAAATGATTCTTAAACTTTACACATTGGGGAAGCTGACTGCAAGTAAACACAAGGGGATTTCAGTTAGCTGAGAAAAGACAAAAAGCTGCAGTACACAAATTACTTTAAACAAAGTCAAACGCACTTACTCCGTTTCAAGCCACTTTGGTTTGTCTGGTTGGTGGAACTCTGCTTCTTCAATGCAAGCAGCGCCTTTTTCTAAAAAAAAAACACAAAAAAAACAACAACAAACAAACAAAAAACAAACAGTAAAAATAGGTTTAATGGCAAAATAATGTGGTCGTCTGAGTTACTCACTCCATAACCAAAAAATTCAACACGTGTCATGTAAACAGATTACATGTTGTTACATAATCGCGTCTCCATTTAAGCCTTTGATGCACAACATATTGACACCCCTTCTAATGCACAACATGGGTCAAAAATGACCCGCATTCATTTCTCATGTTATTTAATGCTGGCTGTGTGTTTCTTTGCTCTATCTTTTTAAATCAATTTATTTTATGATTGAATAGTCCAAGTATTCTTATATGACAACCGCTCATTATATCCATTTTTCCTTTATTACTTTATGATGAAAAATAGTTTTTGTATTATTACATCAATTTTACACACATGGGTCAAAAATGACTCATTCATCCAAATTTGATTTAAAATTAAATGGCCTAATACTATAATAATAATAATAATAATAATTTATTTCAAATAGTTACTTTAACAGTAAGAGGGGCCAACACTCATATATTTAAGATATTTAACATGTTTATGTATCATTTTGTCACACATACAGTGTATCTGGAAGGTTTTCACTTTTTCCACATTTTGTTATGTTACAGCCTTGTTCCAAAATTCATTGAATTCATTTTCCCTTAAAATTATACACACAATACCCCATAATGAATTTTTCAACCGATGTTGTGCATTAGAAGCCTAATGATACAAAAAGGGTTTTTATTAAAATATTTTTTTATTCAAAAATTCAGAAATGAAAACAAATAATTAGGGTGTATGATGATCAGATACCGTGATTTTAAAGGGATGTGACAGGAAGCTTCCATTTATTTACCTTTTTCTTGAGTTTAGCATATTTCTTCTGCAGAGCCTCCTCCTCCTCTGTCAGGGAGCTTGGAAACACCACCATGACGGCAACAGCTACAACACAGACAACTGCATTTAAAGCTGGTAATAAACGCAGCTGTAGTAAAACAAAAAACACATAACAAATTATTAATTTTCAGCGTATTCACAGCTGTTAGCCTCGGTAAGCTAATGAGCCTCAAGCCAAAACTTCCTTCCGAGAGAATATAAATGTAGTTAGCTAATTCAGACCAACATAAAAATTAAACCACAAACCCGACAGAATAATAAAACATACATGCTCTGTCAAAACTACTTCATATTCAATAGCTATAAGCGTTTTTATATAAACTAATTCATTCACTCACCAAATTTAAACGCTTTCGACAAAAACACCGACGCGTAAATATGACGTAACAGCTGGCGGTTGGGTTTTGCTTTTTTTGCAATAAAAATATTTTTAAAAGTTACAAAACGACATTGCTATAAAACAAAATATAAAATTTAAATTATTATTTTTTTTTAATATGTTTGCGAAAATGTATTACACGTTTACAGTTTCGTTGATCTTTTTCTTCTTTTCTTTTTTTTCTTTTTCCTCTTGTCATTTCCGGGGCGACAGCAGGAGGAGGAACTAGTTTGGTGGCAACTTTTAGCTTTCACTTGGGAGTGGAGACATGGAGAGAATAAGTAAGTTGTTGCCTTTTAATTGTGTAGCCTTCGTGCATATTTACATTAATATACAAACGTGATTAATGTCACTAAAACTGCTCTCTGGAGTCGCTTGTGTGATGATGTGGCTCAGAGCTGTCAATCAGAGCTCCATTCAGCAGCCTCATGGCTTATTTATTATATTTAGCTAATTGATCAGAGGCTACATTTTGGTCTAATCAGTTTGTCTTGAACACTTAGAAACAATAAAATAGTTAGATTATGATTGTCGTGTATTGAGCGTGTCTTCCTGCCTGTATGTGAACTGGCTCCATTGTGTTTTTGGTCCATTCAGACTCTTTGTGTTGTTGTTTTCTGCAGATGTGCCCCCTGCGGGCCCCGCGGACCTGCCGCTATCCCTGCTGGAGATGGGATGCTCCGGCAGGTTTGAGCTCATCACACACCCCTTGACTGACCAGCCTTTACCCCCGCAGAGCACGGTGAGTGAGCAGCAGCATGACTGTGTACATTTACTTAAGCACTGTGCAGTCAAGCACAATTTGATGCACTTAACTTTAAATACTTCTATATTCCACTACATTTCAAAGGGAAATATTGGTCTTTTTAATATAGCTTATAGCTGCTAGTCTAAAACCTATAATTCTGATAAAATATGATGCAGGGGGTACCAACGACATAAAAATAAAACTTTATTAATGATCCAGTAATGTAAAGCACTTTAAGAGGTTTTTTTTTTTTTTTACAAATCCTTCTGTTTTTGATACTTTAAGTATATCTGGCAGATACATTCTTCTACGATTCTACGAGTTTTTTAGTTTGGTTTGTTTGTATTTTCATTTTTATACTATTACTTTTTATTTTATCTTTATTCTATTTCATTTTTATTATTCTATTTTTATTACCTTAATCTGTTTGTACTCTGTGCTGCTGCAACACCTGCATTTCCCCCATGGGGGATCAATAAAGGAATATCTTATCTTAATAAGTTTATCAGTGCAGGGATTTTACTTGTAATTGTGTATTACTAATTTTACATTGTTGTTCTGTTATTTTGAATTAACTAAAGCATCTAAATGTGTCAAAACTGTACTTTTTACCAAATATTTGAGTCAATGTTACTATCAGTTAAATCTAGCTATAATAATTAATGTTGTTGTTATTGTTAAAGTGGTAATAAATAAGCATGTTTGCATGTTGCACCTTATCACATATGCATGTTTTGTTTGCAAACTATATTATTATTTTTTTTATTTAATTTGATTATTTTTGTGACATTTTGCAGATACACGGATAGATGCTTTTGAGTAGATGAAATTGGAAACTTCACCTAAAAGAGATTAGAAGAAAGTGAATACATGTACATATAAATTTAGGAATCAAACCTGAGATTTACAGGTTACATGGTATGCATCAGCTGGCTCAATAAGTTGCTGAATATCTGGTCTTATTTTTTCCTCCGCAGCTCCCTCATGGACTTCCTCCCACCAGCCTGAGCCTGGAGACCGAAGTGGAGAAACAATTTTTACGGGACGCCGCCTGGCTTCCAATACACGACACAGACTTTGCCTTCCAGAAATTTCTTAAGTATGTTTTCTTATGAAGAATATAGACCAATATGTGCTTCAGAGTCAGACAATATAAGTGGCATATTTGCATATCTGGATGTAATGGCCGTGTTTCAAAATTCAATTTTATTTCTCTGCTTTTTAGGGGGAAAATTATCTTTAAGTCTTAGAAGGGAATTAATCAAATTAGCTATTGTATGAAATCAAATATTGATGTAAACATAAATAAGATATTATTATTAAATAACTTTCGTCTACAGAAATGTAACCATTAATGTTTAAATATTTCCTCATAGAAATAATTATGAATTAATTATGAATATGAAACTAGAGACTTTAACCAATCCTGAGCAGATAAAGTAAAGACTTATGATTACAAGAATTTTTGAAAATCACTTTTGATTGATTGATTGAAGTCATTCAGTTTGTTTAAAGGGACTTTTTATGAACAATGGTTTATCTGAATAAGACATGTGAACTGTTGTGTTGTGTTCATAGGGTGACTCAGAGAGAAGTTAACGTCGACTCTCTGATCAACTGCTCTCCGTCCGCTCTTCACTCCGGTCTCTCTGTTGTCAGAGATCCGACCACAGGCATGCTGCTGGACTTCACAGAGGTAACACACCAACCCAGTCGGCCTACTGCACTGTTATTAGTTTAAATGTTTAATTATAAAGGATAATGTCATCTACAGCTGAAGTCATTCATTTTATCTGTTTGTCAATCGACAGAATATTAACAGCCAACATTTCTGATGTTTGAGCAATCACTTTAGTCATTTTTACTGGAATTTTTAAAGCATTAAAATATACAAAACACAAATTTACTTACCCCGGTATTTGTTTTCTTTCTTTAATTTGTTCCATGGTAGTAAACTGAATATGTTTTGGTTATTTTGGGCAAAAATGACACATAAAATAAATAAACAATTTATAAACAATAAATACATTTTGATGAAATATCACAATTTTTAGCTTAGATTTGGTTTATTTTTCCTGATGGAAGTTTTTGTCATACATGATATGTTTAAAGACTGTCGGATATTTGAAAAGGTGTCGACATTTTGTATTTTTACAGTTTTAGCCCATGATAAAGTGTGTTATTACTGCATTTTTTTTTTATCCACTGGCCTGTTGTAGGGTTCAGACAGTTTAAACAAAGTAAAGGTTAATTATTTTGGGGTCTGTTTTGTTTTTCATTCACCTTTAGGTGTTACTGGAGAACACCGGCCTCTCAGCGAAGAACTCTCTGTCATTACAACGTCAGCCTGGACCTCCTTCTGAGAGCCTCAGAGGAAGCAACACCAACTTCCCCTTCCTCCCCGGTGAGATACATTCATTCAAAACATTTTCTCTTCAGTAAAATATGAAGTCTTCATTTAGCTGCAAGTGAGGTGTTTTAATTTTAACATCTAACAATTTGGTTGTTGTGATGTTGATCTTCACAGGAGGAATGGAAGAGCTGAATCTGGATCAAATCATGAAGAAATCTGAGCTGGAGGAGGACATAGACTTTGAGAAAGGTGATTTTTAAATTTTCACCTGCAGTGTTATTAAATGATGATGAGACTTCTGTTGCCATTTCAACTCTTTATTGATGAATTTTCTCTTTTTTTCCCCTCAGATTTACTCAGAGTCGCACCTGGACTCAAAGCTGGGATGGACTTCACGGACAAAGGTTAGATAATAATAATAATAATAATAATAATAGTAATAATAGTAATAATAATAAACTTTGTTTCTATAGTGCCTTTTAGAATCACAGTTACAAGGTGCTGAACAAAATACAATACCATACAATATATGTGCAAAGATTAACAAATGTAAAAGAAATTAAATTAAATTAAAAAAGAAAAAGAAATAAAACAAGTCCAAATCAAAAATAATATACTTACAATATATTTGCAGAGATTAAAAAAATAATAATAATAATTTAATAAAAAAGAAAATTAAATAGAAATAAAACAAGACAAAATAAAAAGTATACATACAATATATGTGCAAAGATTAAAAAAATGTAACTAAATAAAAACAATTTAAAAAGAAAATTAAAAAGAAATAAAACAAGACATAAATTAGTATAGTATAGACAGATGGTGCCTTGCCTATACCTTGATTGTTTGCTTTTATTCTTCCTGTAAGTCGCTTTGGATAAAAGCGTCTGCTAAATGACTAAATGTAAAATGTAAATGATGCGATAAGATAGAGAGTGTACGATCATGTCAATTATAGAAACATAAAACAAAGTGTAAAAGAACAGCGTTAAAACTTTTTTTTTCCAGTGCCAAACAATCCTACAGGTGTCAAAAGATAATTTTGTATGATTTTGTATCCTAAAGATGCCAAGGTTGCAAAGGCGGAGGTCAACCTCATGTCCCTGCTGTCGACCCTGGATGACATCACTGATCTGCAGCCTGAAGCTGCGGAGAAAGAGGAAGGCAAAGGAAGCGCAGAAGCTCCAAAACTACCCAGAACAAACAGCCTGGAGGACCTGGGAATCAAGGTGCTGCAGTTTGATTGTTTATTACAGTACATGAAGTGCATTTTACCTCCTCTCTTACATGATCATTAACACTTGAATGTTCAGCTATGAATAAGATACATTTGACTTATACAATTAGTGTTCATTAAACATGTTTGCATGATGAGAATAAAGTGTGGAAATATATGTGTGATATGATTCATGGTTGTCTTTCCCTGCAGATATTCTATATGTAAAAAAAATGATGCAGTGTGAGTCATTTTGCAAAGTGAAAATCAATCACAGTGTAATGCAGTTCTGCCTTGTCCCAAACCACAGCAGCACTGTAATGGATACAGTCTGAACTTTAACTGTTTCTCCTCCTCCTCTTCTTGTCTTCAGGATGTTGTGTCATCCTCGACTCCCTCTGAGAAAGGAAAAAATGAGAAATCAAAGCCGAAAGAAAACCCAGAGGAAAGCAAGAAATGGGCCATCCCCGTCAACATAACTTCACCCTGCGATGATTTCTATAAACGCGTCCCAAACCCGGCTTTCAAGGTTGGTATTCAAGAAATCACCCAGTCAAAGAAATGTGAAATGTTGTCTGTTTTTGTAAATATGCAACACTTCCGTCTGTGTTTCTCTGTATATGTGATGAATCATCACATGAAAATCTGCTGAGCGTCCTGTAATAACTGGTGTCTGTTTCTCTGCCCGCTCGGCTCCAGTGGCCGTTTGAGCTGGACGTCTTCCAGAAACAGGCTGTGCTGCGGCTGGAGGCTCACGACTCCGTGTTTGTCGCCGCACACACATCAGCTGGCAAAACAGTGGTGGCCGAATACGCCATCGCCCTCTCACAGAAACACATGACAAGGTGTGTGTTTGTTGGTATAAATCAATTTCCCTCCTGCCCTTGCTGTGTGTGTGTGTGTGTCTGTGTGTGTCTGTGTGTGTCTGTGTGTGTCTGTGTGTGTCTGTGTGTGTGTGTGTGTGTGTGTGTGTGTGTGTGTGTGTCTGTGTGTGTGTGGGCGCAGAGCTCTGCAGCGAGCTAAATGCAGTTCAGAAAAGTAGAAGGAAGCAGTTTGTGTTTGAAGTTTTTACTGGATGTTTTGGAAAGAGATAAAAAGATAAAGAGCTTGGAGAATTTTCTTAACTCCCAGAGGAGGAGGTAATTAATTAACTGACTAAATCAGAGATATGACGTGAGGTCCATTGTGAAGTGAGCAGGCTTGTGTTCTAGTGATCAAGACATCTGGATCCTTGTGGCTTATTGGGGATAATTTTGCCTTTTAATTTCTACTCTTTTTAAATAATTTGCCTGTATCGATGCATACAGCATTAATTTTGGTGAAGGTATGAGTTGTTGCTTTGGCTCCTATAATAAGTCTAAAAGAACCTATGTAGCCAAATTCAAAGGACAAAAATGCCCCCATTTAAACCAAAATCAATGTCTCTTATCATTGACATATCCCAAACTGTAAAAAAAATTGTATAGTATGTAGTATACAGAACATCATTTCATTTTTGTGTCGGTTTTTTTGCATTGAAAAAACAACAACACAAAAATCTAATTAGTAGTATGAAGGCAAACGGGCATTTAAGGGTTAAAACTTTTGTCTGAATATTTGGTAGTTACAATCAGGACTGACGTTTCTTAAAAATGTAAGTGAAAAATAATATTAATATGCAGTATTTATTATAGCAGTTTTAGATAAATTTGTTTTCTAAGATAACAAGTGGGATTTTTTTAAAATTAAAATTCAGAAAAAAATTATGTTTTCCCCATTAAAAAAACAAGAGTGTCATTATGTAAACAAATTGACATTTAAAGGATTAAAATTCTGAAAAAAATATTAATATTTGTTAGTTATGATCAGGATATTGGTTATAAAGTGAGGCTTTCTTAATAGCTTTTTTCAAGCTCTGATGTAGAAATGAACAATTTCAGCTCATCATAATTTAATATCTGTTTATATTTGTCATTCTGAAGTGCTCATCTTTGTTGTTATAATTGTTTACTACATAAAGATTTGACGTTTTTTTTTAAACACCAACAATAAGGAATTTAGTACATAATAAGCAGGGCTCTCATATCTTTCCTCATTTATATATTGTTTTTACTGATTTTTACTCTGTTCTTCTTTCTGTTCTGGTGTTTTAAAGGACCATCTACACATCTCCTATCAAAGCTTTGTCCAATCAGAAGTTCAGAGACTTTAAAAACACTTTTGGAGACGTCGGACTGCTGACGGGGGACGTCCAGATCAGCCCCGAATCTTCATGTCTCATCATGACCACTGAGATCCTCCGGTACTCAAGCCTTTAGTTTTAAGATATTAAATTCATGTTTTTAATGAAACCAAAATAACTTTTACACCTTCTCTCGCGCTCTTTCAGGTCAATGCTCTACAACGGCTCTGAGGTCATCAGAGACTTGGAGTGGGTGATCTTTGACGAGGTTCACTACATCAACGACGCTGAGGTCAGCTTTCTGTGTCTTTAAGTTATCCAATTCCACTGTTGAATTCAAGATAGATAGATAGAGAGATAGATTACTTTATTCATCCCCGAAGGGAAATTCGGTTGTCACAGCAGTCCAGTATTCAAGTACGATAAAATACAATAAAATACAATAGAATAAAATACTGAGGTAGCATAAATAAAAACAACAATAGAAAAAAAACACAGAATAGAACAAGGACACTTAAGAAGTTAAAAAAAAAGCAGATCAGTTGGTAGGTTGGCAAGATGATGGTAATTATACTGATGATATGATGGCAACAATGCTATAGTGACTAGACAGTATATAATAATAATAGTACAGTATATAATATAATATGTAATAATA
This sequence comes from Centropristis striata, assembly GCF_030273125.1. Classification (NCBI taxonomy): domain Eukaryota; kingdom Metazoa; phylum Chordata; class Actinopteri; order Perciformes; family Serranidae; genus Centropristis; species Centropristis striata. Next base: position 21,239,942 of record NC_081530.1, read on the forward strand.
AATAGTAACAATATAAAATAAAATAAAAATAAATAAAATAATTATAAATAAAATAATATGATATATAATATATAAATATATAATAGTAATAATAATAATAAGAGTAACACGCACTGTTTTTCCTCAGAGAGGGGTGGTGTGGGAGGAGGTTTTGATCATGCTCCCCGATCACGTCAGCATCATTCTCCTGAGCGCCACGGTGCCAAACGCTCTGGAGTTTAGCGAGTGGATCGGGTAGGTGCACTCAATATCAAAGAGTCACAATAAGAGCCAAGCTTTTAATTGCTTTTATGCATCTTTTAGGCATTGTTTTTTTTTTCTCTTAGCCGTATAAAGAAGAAGCACATTTACGTGATCAGCACCATGAAGAGACCCGTTCCTCTGGAGCATTACCTGTACACAGGAAACAGCACCAAGACTCAGAAAGAGTTGTTCCTGCTGATCGATGCTGCAGGAAACTTCCTCACGAAAGGGTACGAAGGGGAAGCTGCTGTGGATTTGTTGTTAGTTTTAGAAGCTTTTTCTCTTAAAGTAAGGTGTGTTTGTTGTTCAGGTACTACGCAGCAGTCGATGCCAAGAAGGAGCGCACCAGCAAACACGCCCAGTCATTCGGCACGAAAGGCACTTCTCACAACACCACAGCCAGCCAGGTAACTCTTTTATTCTCCTTTGATTTAACTCGAACAACATCTTTTTGCTTCATGTTCACTGCACTTTATTTATACTAATTAAACTATTTGCACTACCTACTGGTATCTGCTGCTGGAAAAAAAACACAACAAAAACCCAAACCCTATTGTATTATTGATATGACTTTTACATATATAACTGTACATATCAAGGTTATAATTGTTTTGGATTTTTCAATAGTTTTAGTTTTAATTTCGTTGTGATTTTTTCTTTCTCTTTCTTCAACGTTTTTTTAGAGTGAGTTTGCTAGTTTTAATTAGTTTTTATTTTTTGGAAAATGCTTAGTTTTAGTTTAGTTTTTATTAGCTTTAGTGTTCATTTTAGTTTTTTTGTAATGGGGTATTTGTTGGGTGCGAGATTAAAAAAAGTCACAATTAATGTTGCCTTTATTTCCTTATCCATCTCAGCCCCAATAAATTTATTAAGTCATAAAACCAGATAGATGAAATAGATTTCATATCAACCAAAGGGTTTACATATAAAATGGTGGACAAAGACTAAAACAGAGAACATTTTCATATAGGTTTAGTTAGTTTTAGATAGCAATGACAATCAAGTTAAATCTAATCTAATCTAAACCTAAAAATGTTCTCATCTCTTTTTTGTATTTCTTCCCCCGCAGGATCGGTCGGTGTGGCTCACTCTCCTGCACTACCTGTCCCAGCGGCAGCAGACGCCGGTGGTTGCGTTCACCTTCTCCCGGACACGCTGTGACGACAACGCCCGCTCGCTGGACTCCATGGACATGACCACCTCCGTAGAGAAGGCCGAGATCCACTCGTTCTTCCAGAAGAGCCTCAGTCGCCTCCGGGGAGGAGACCGGCAGCTGCCGCAGGTAAAGAACGGACGGCTTTGGATTTCTTTTCCTCAGGGTTTTTATTATTAAAGGCAGCATCTTGAAGAGATGAGGGATTTCTTAATTAAAAGCAGCTACAAGGAACTTTAAATTTGTGTTGGTTTTGGCGCCCCCTGTGGACAAGAGCGGTAATGTTCCTATCAGCTTGAAGATCTTGATCTGGCAAGCGTGCATTTTTTGTTTTGGAAGCAAGTGAAACAAAGACAGAAACTGTTTGCAGGATGTATATTATTTTGATGAGGTAATGTATCTATTTGTGGCTATGTAAGATTAAGATCTGTAACTTTTTTTATGACGAAAAGATTTGTAACCATAACCATAACCATAACCTCAAAATATAACAACATTTAATAAAACTCTATAAAGAAAAACATCCTCTTGCTTCCTATTAAGTGGTTCAAAAACTACTCGCTGACAAATTTTCCTGATAAAATGTAAAAAAGGCTCTTACTCTAATTGCAGAAATCATTTTATCTGATTTAACTGTGAATCTGACCTGAAAAAAGGCATTAGCAATTACAAATCTTCCCGCTGATGGTCTCGTTCTGCTTCTGTAGGTCATATTGAGGCATCTGTGTTAAATTGAGGCTGTTTCCTAACCAATTGAAAAGTCTTTGTAGCTGCTTTACCAATGAAGTCAACCCCAATAACACTTTTAAATGCCTTGTTCAGATCTTGGTCATGAGGGACCTGTTGAAGAGGGGAATAGCCGTCCATCACAGTGGCATCCTGCCGATACTGAAGGAGGTCATCGAGATGCTTTTCTCTCGAGGTCTCGTGAAGGTGAGTCCGAATGCTTCTTTAACTCTTTAATAGTTTTTTACTGATGGTTTAAACAATACTCCTGCATCTCCCAGGTGCTGTTTGCCACCGAGACGTTTGCGATGGGAGTGAACATGCCGGCCAGGACCGTAGTGTTCGACAGCATCAGGAAACACGACGGGACCGGCTTCAGAAACCTGCTGCCAGGTCTGTCTGTCTGTCTGTCTGTCTGTCTGTCTGTCTGTCTGTCTGTCTGTCTGTCTCTCTCGCTCTCTATCTCTATATCTCTTTGTATTGTGTTATGTATTTATTGTTTGTGCAGCACTTTGGAAACCTTGTGTTTGCTAAAATTGTGCCATATAAATAAAGGGGATTGGATTGGATTGGATATGTCTCTGTCTGTCTGTCTCTGTCGTCTGTCTGTCTCTGTCTGTCTGTCTGTCTGTCTGTCTGTCTCTTTTCTGTCTCTCTCTCTCTCTGTCTGTCTCTCACTATCTCTCTGTATGTCTGTCTGTCTGTCTGTCTCTCTCTCTCTCTGCGTTTCCTGTCTTTCATCTGAACCAACATTTCTGATGCTCTTTCATCTCCGAGGATGAATCAAAGTTGCGGGAAAAAACAACGGGATTTTTCTTTTGTCATCCCTTTTAATGTTTGGAACTTTTCCAGGCGAGTATATTCAGATGGCGGGACGAGCAGGCCGCAGAGGACTGGACGCCACCGGCACTGTCATCATTCTGTGTAAAGCTGGAGTTCACGAGATGGCAGATCTGCACGTCATGATGCTGGTGAGGCCCCCCACCTGCATCACGAGTTTATATATCACTCTGTGTTAAATCTCCTTCTGCAGGTCAGTTTGACAGGATGTGTTTAATCTCTCGAAGCTGAGCCTCCTGTTTTTTCTGGCCGCATTTCAAAGGAAGGTGTTGCACGCCGGGTTATTCATTTAACATTTAAAAGCACGGCTGAGTGGGCTATTTCAGATCACTTTCAGGAGAGGAAAGCTTTGATTTTGAGGTGCTCTTCAACAAAAATAATTCTCCTTCATCTCTAATCGGAGCTTTATCTTCTTGAATGTTAATGTTTAAATATGAATAGTTGTTTGTTTTTTTTACCTTAAACAGCTGGTGCTCTTTTTTCTCCAGTCATTTTATACCAAAATGTATGTTGATTTTGCGCCCTTCTTCGTATCTGACTCATCTGACTGACTTTCGGGCTTTTTAGTTTTAAAAATGCAGGTGTGAAACCTTCCAAATAACTGAACAAAAAGAGGTTGTCCTGCTCCAGATCCAACTGAACCATGTTTTTAGTGTAAAAACAATGTAGTAGTTCAGGCTTTCAAGCAGGAAAAAGAACTAATTAATCTGTTAATTCATTTCTCTCCATACATTCAATCTGCAAAACAAAGCCATCGGCCAATGTCAGATGGACGCCTCCAAACTAATCATAAAGTTAAAGAAAACGCGGCTCTTGTCAGTGATGACGATGGGATATAATTGGAAATGTGTAGTTCTATGGTGCGCTCATATAATTGCAATGTGAATCAAAACTTGTAATTTTTCTTATTACAACTCATAATTTTCTCATCTCTGTTTTGTTTTTTCTACATTTTGGGTTCTCAAATCTCAAATTTGTTATGTTAAGCAACGTTAAGTACCTTTTTAAAAGTGCTTTAAAAATCTAATGTATTATTATTATTATTATTATTATTATTATTATTATTAATAAAACGTATTGGATCAAATTTATACAATTTTTAAAAATGCAAAAATGGGTTCAGACTCTCAGTAGTAAAAGGGAATTTCACTAATTGTTTTGTTGTTTAACATAGATTTTTATTGATTTTTTTCAGCATTACTAAGAACATTTTTCAAAAAGTGCCCTTACATTCTCAGCAATTACAAAAAAATCAAATAACAATACAATAAAGGGTTAAAAATAATAATAATAATAATAAATATCTCCAGGCACTCCTATCTCTTTACTACCTCTTCTTTTTTACCGCCAAATTCTTCCTCTTTTGGCTCCTTCCTTCAGACCCAGAAGGTAATTCTGTAGTTTTAATATATACCCAGCATCATAGAAAAGCAGCAGGTAAAATTCAAATAAAAGAATGCATGGCATTAAAGGATAAGTTTAATTGATATTCAATGTTTTTATTTGTGTCAGTAAATCCTGTGTTGATCCTGGAAATCCTGTCTTTATTAATGGTTACATGTCCAAAAATCGTACCATTTTTGAAAATCTTCTTCTCGGTCTGTCTCAGGGTAAACCGACCACCCTCCAGTCTCAGTTCAGACTGACGTACACGATGATCCTCAACCTGCTGCGAGTCGAAGCTCTGCGTGTGACCGACATGATGAGGAGGAGCTTCTCTGAGAGCCACAGGGACACTCAGGTAACGTGCACTTGCACGTTTTCAGTATAAATGCCATACTGTACACATAAGGTTCATCATAAAACAGTAAATTTAAGTAAACAACATCCTGCTTGTAGGAGCCAATATTATGTTAAAGAAAGTCGAGATTTTTATTGTAGATTACAGCATATTTGATATTGGTTTTGGTTGTGTTATGACATTATTGCCTTTTATTGCATTGTTGTCAAATTTACCACAGCACCTGAGGTAGGCGCTGCTAATGCGCATTGCATTATTCTGAAAGACTTGCTAAAAGGTAAAAACGTGGATTAGCAGAGTGCTAGGAGGTACAGGGAAAAAAGGTTTTTTGACCGTCACTTTCAGATGTTACCGTTACTTCGTGATGTTGTGGACCATTGTGAAAACCAAGAGAAGCTTGGAATGATGTGTGTATTAATGGAAATACCTGGATTCAGCAACAAGAAATAAAACAACGAAACTACGACCTGACTCTCCGGTGGTTTGTGAGTAGTTAAGGAACACAAAACAGTAACATACGAGTCGAGCCAGCTGTACCAGCCTACTGCTAATAAATCAAGTTGCTTTAGACTTAAGATCTACGTCTGAGTCAAGAAAGACCAACAAGTGTGCTATAAAATCTCTCTACTTCCTCTCTTCTTCTCCTCCTCTTCCTCCGGCTGCAGGCTCATGAGAAGAGGATCAGCCACCTGAAGCAGTCGTTGTCGTCTCTGCCTGTTCTTGACACAGACGGCCAGCTGTCCGACCTGTTGCCTTACTACCACACTGTAACGGAGCTACGAACAACCACAGAGGCCCTCCAGGTAAAAACACACTTAAACTGCATATAAACACAAAAAAATGCATCATGTTAATCTTCTGTGTCTGGTTCCAGCGTGCTGTTCTGGAGTCGGTCAACGGGCTGAAAGCGCTGTCTGTGGGTCGAGTCGTGGTGGTGAACAACAAGCAGCATCTCAACGCGCTGGGAGTTATTTTACAGGTGTGTGTGTGGGTGTGTGTGTGTGTGTGGGTGGGTGTGTGTGTTTGTGTGCGTGTGTTAATGTGTGTTTTTGATGCAGCAGATGAAGACATGAACACTCCCTAATACTCCTCACATTGCACCTAAACCATCGTGTCTTAATTGCTTTAAAAAATCCTGCAAAGTGAAAATGTAGTAGACAGCTGTAGTAAGCCCGCCGTGCCAAATCCAAGCCTGATATTACATTTATTTATTTTATAGGGACACTAAAAGTTAACGTACTGTCACATTGTCTCCAGCGGGTGTAAAATAAACTGAGTAGTAAATCCCTCTTTTGCAAGGTAGGGTGGCTGCATGAAATGTTTCGCTGTTTAGTCACAAAAATAGAAAGAAGTTGCTCCGACTGTTAAATGCTGCTGGTTGTTTCTTAATAATTTAAATTTAATTCAAGGTGGCAGCCCATTGTGTGTTTTATTTCCTCCTTTAGCAAATTCTAAATGGTTATTTCTTTAGTTTTCTCCAAGATCAATAAACAATCAGAGAACTTGAACTGTAGATCGTTTGAGGGGGAGTTTAACCTGATGATGAAGTTTTACTTCTTAAAGTCCGACAGTGATGGAACATTGAGCCCAACGTGTCGTGATTAAAACCCCTCATGCAACTCTCGGTGGTTTGTGGTTGTACTAATTGCATTTATTCTGTGCTTAAAAAGTGTTTTAAGTTACCAACAGTGTGCAGAATTTGTGAGGTGGGCATTAGGGCTGTCATTTTCTTTTCCAAAATCAAGTTCAAACAAATCCAGAGTAAAAAGACAATTATTCATAATGCAGGGCAAGTGTTATTTTGAATTTGATCACATCATTAATATTATTCTAACCTTTATTTAACCAGGGGAAAATATCCCATTGAGGTTAAGAACCTGTTTTTCAAGGGAGACCTGGCCAAGATAGGCAGCAGCAAATAAGAAAAGAGTTACAAAATTACACAGTTAAAACACAAACCAAGGACAAACAAAAAAGTAAAAATTATAACATTTACAAAGAGATTATGAAAAACACATACAAGTTATGGAATCGTCCTCAAGTACTCTCAGTTTAGATTTAACTCTGCTAGTTTCCAGTCATTCTGTAACTTATTCCGTGCAAAAGGTGCAGAGTGGACAAAAGCTTGTTTACCCAATTTAGTAAGGGCATATGGAACAGAAAGCAACAAAAGATCATGAGAACAGACAAAGAATGAGGAACAACACTTCTCTGAGCAATTCAGTCAGTCAAAATTATATTACTTTTGTAGTAATACTGCTGTGGACATCTCCAAATGCCATTCCCAACCCTTGTCTGATGTTAATTTTAATGAAACTTCTAATTAAAGTCCAGCACAAAGATGAGAAACATACAGTAGAGACAAAAAATAAATGTGTTCTGCACAGCAAATTAAGCAAATACGATGTTTTTAGTCTCTAAACATAATAGATTAATTTAAAACTATGTAAATCAGTTCATTAGACAGCCAGTAGAGCTCAGTGATGTGTGGGTGTGGAGATTATCTCAGCATGCAGTGGGCAAACGGCAAAAATTAAGATGGATTAAGCAGATTATCAATCAAAGTCATGCAGACCTGCAGACTGTGGGAGGAAAGTGGAGCACTCAGAGGAAAAACCCACACACAGAAAAAAAAAATCTTCCCGATTCCTTCATCCTTCTCCTGTTTTCTCTCCTCGTCAGGTGTCCAACGACTCTGTGAATCGCACCTTCACAGCTCTTATCATCTGTGAGAAAGGCAACGAGGAAGTAGAAGGGAAAGGAAACAACAACAACGATGCGTTTCCTCACCTCTACAACACGGCGCTCTTCATACCCGAAGGTTGGTGGTCAGACACACTAATACAGACACACATACTCTGTTTTCTGTCTTTCTCTGTCTTCTGTCATTATTTCCACCCATTGAAGTATAAGCATGCATGAGGTTTCCTTTCCTTTTGTTTTTTTTCAGGCCCTTGCAGCCACACAGTGCAGAAGTTGAAGCTTCAGGATGTTTCAGCCATCACAGTGAAAACCCTCAAAGTGATTCCAGATAGAATCATTGACAACTACAACAAGAGGCAACAGCCACGATTCAGGTCAGAGAGAGAGAGAGAGAGAGAGAGAGATGTCTTTATTGAGGAAGTTTTGGGGTCTCATTGGCCTCTAACACCCTATTAATACTGTATTCTTTTTAATTAATACTGAATACTTTTGTATTCTATGTATTCTCAGAGATCCGAATAATTGCCTCCTGAAAACCAAATTCAACCTTTGCTGCTTTCACTTCACTGCATAATGTAGAAGCATAATTTAAAGGCACCATGTAGAGTTTTGTCTGCTAGTTGGTAGCGAAAAGGCCCAAAAAACATAGTATGCACCAACAAAGGTTGTGAAGAAGATTTCTAGCTAGTTGACATCGATATATATATATATATATATATATATATGTATATAAATATACATTAAAAGTCACTTCAAAGTCCAACAAATACAAGGCAGCTTTGCAAAACAAAAAAAGAAGAAAAAAAGAAACAAATTAGTCCTTAAAAAAAGAAAAGTGAATAGATGCAACACTACACTCTCTTTTAATCTGGAGATCATTTCAATCATTACATTTTAAGCTGTTATAAAATGTTTAGACTGAATGGTTGACAAAGGCTTTATTTAACAATATAAAGTATCTATAAATCTATACATGATGCTATAAATCTACATATACAGTGATGTATAAGTAGAGTTATTCTGCCGGTATTATTTTCTGGAAATGATATTTGGAGTTTTACAATTTTTTTCCCCTTTTAACCATCTAAGTGTTTATTATTTATTGTTGTGTTTATTTGACTGTTTTGGGTGATTTATTCTCAATTATGTAGCCGATATCACAAAAAGTAAACTGTTTAATTATGTGTCTATGTCTCTGACCGCTCTGGTTATCTTCACTCACTTTTTAATCTTTTTCATCGTCTCCCTCTCGTCCTCCAGACTCGACCCTCCCGGCCAAGCCATCTCCACGGCAACTCAGGAGCTCCTGCGATTGGCCGAGGCCAACCCCAGTGGCATGGCGAGCCTCGACCCCGTGAACGACCTGCAGCTGAAGAGCGTCGACGTGGTGGAGGGCTCCATGCGGCTGCGTGTGCTGCAGGAGAGCCTCAGGGAGTTCAACTGCATCCACTCGCCCACGTTCGCAGAGCAGGTGTGTGTGTGGGTGTGTGTGTGTGTGTGTGTGTGTGTGTGTGTGTGTGTGTGTGTCTTTTTAAGGGGGGCCACTACAGGTGAATAGGGTAATTTTTTAAACCTATTGATATCACCTATTGATGAAACTTTCCCAGTTTGTTATTTACGTGAAGACAATAATTTTTTGCATTACAGTTTTTTTTAAATTGTATGTGTAGATATGCAAATGAGGCGTTAACCCATAAGATATGCACTCATTTGCACATATTTCCAAATTACATTGGATAAAGCAAATTTCAGAGATATTATTTTATTCTATATATATATATTATATTAAAAAAATTACAAAATAAAACTGGGGTATCTTCTTTTATCATTTCATAAATAAGAAATTACTGTGAAAAGCCATTAAAAAATACATTTTTGTCATTTTTTTGGGAACAAAATGTTATATAAATCAAGACATAAATGAGGAACACCTCTGTAAAAACCTTCAGATTATAGTTAGGAATAAAACTGGTAAGTTTGGGGGATGTACGTGTAGCTGAAGTTGAGATTTATGGCTCAGAGCACGAGAAAAAACTCATTTTTACAAAACGACCTTTAAGGTTTCTCAAATTTTTTTACTGTAAATGACAAAACACAATATAGTGTGCATGCTGCAATAGAACGCCAACTTTTAGTGAATTCAGGAGAAATCTACAGGCACAAATGGATCTAATGTAGTCAAATACACACTTAAATGTTGGATGTTTTCTTTCCACTATTCCGAAAGAAGACATGTTATCGGAGAAAAATAGCCCAAATCCTCAAAATTGACCAAAGAAATTTGTGGTTTATTCATGGGACTTATTTATGTTTCTGAGATGCTCTGTGCAGATGAACAACGAGGCGAGTGATTCATTTCGCAGTTTGCTTAATAAAGACATCAAATTCTTTTGTGCAGCCGTTGCATATTTATGCAGCTAATTAACATCATACCATTACATAAGACACTCAACAATTGGCCCCCCTCTGATGCCTCCTCTCATTTCTCCCGTTTCATCCCCGGCGTCACTCTCCTTTCATCCTTCCATCATTTTTTCTTCCAGTTTCTCAATAATAACATCAAACTCCACCACAGGATTCTTTTTGCTTTCGTGTTTGTGTGTCCTGTCTTCCTGGCAGCGTCGTTGAGGAGATAAGATTTGAGAATCTGAGCCGGCTGTTTCTATAATTACCCATATAGGCTCGTAGCTCATCGCTGTCTCACATTCACAGTGTGTCGTTTGAGCCATCACACACACACACACACACACACACACACACACACACACACACACACACACACACACACACACACGAGAGCTTTCTCATTACTTTCCAAGATAACAAGCTTTTACTCGCTGTATCACTGTCTCCTCTCATCGCTGTAGATTCACTCTTTCTTGTCTTTATGAAGCATTGTGGGTATTATAAAGTGATGGTTCATGCAGTAGGCAAACTGTTTGTATGCAGTAATAGGCCTCAGTGGATTTATGTAACAGATTCTGTCAATGAGAGCACAATAGGAAAAACGTTTTCCTCTCTTGTTTTTTGAAATCAGGTCAAATGCTGCAGTGCCGCTGTAGTATACTCCAGTTAAGTAACCAGTGTGTGTGTGTGTGTGTGTGTGTGTGTGTGTGTGTGTCTGTGTGTGTCTGTGTCTGTGTGTGTGTGTCAGTTTGTGCGGGTTAAGGAGAGGATGAGTGTGCAGGAGGAGCTGGACATGCTGCTGTTCCTGGTGTCGGACCAGTCTCTGTCTCTGCTGCCTGAATACCACCAGAGGATCAAGGTTTGGATCAGATGTTTTGACTCGCTGTCCTGACCCGTTTCTGTCAGGGTGCTTCTTTTATTCTTCAAAATAAGGTCACTTTCCACTCCTGAAGAGGGGGCTTGTTATTTAGCAAATTGAAAATAGAACTTGTGTCATATCTCTGTGATAGTTATAGGTTGTTGTTTTTTTAAAGCATTTGCATTTAGACCTTTAGCCTCTTAAAACACAGTTAGAGGAAAAAAGCTTTTTGTCTGTTTGAACTGATGTAGTTTAGATGGTGTTTTAGTCTCATGCTAAACAAACACATTTTCAGAAATTGAATATGTTGCCTTTAAATTAAAATATTTTTGGTCTAACCCAGACCGAGCCCAGGCCAGGCCAACCCTTTTATTGAGACTCCTGATGAGGTTACAGTTGGGGCTGCATTAAAACATATTTTTATTGTTGAAATAATCCAGCAATTGTTTGTTAAACTAATCATTTTGGCCTTGAAATAACAGAAAGTTATGTAAATGTCCCTGTTGGAATCACAGCCCTGATGTCTTTAAAATAGATACAGGCAAAAATTATATGATGGCATAACAGTATACCCTCACTTAAAAGGGGGGAAAAAACAATTGACTAAGTGTACATCAAAATACATAAAATAACCATAGATGAAGCAAAACCTTAATAGAATTCCATCAGTAATGGAAAAAAAGATTTTTAATTTAAATAGATATTCAAAAGAATATTTAAATTATTGTTTTTAAATTGCTTGTTGACTCTCATAAACAGCCCAAACCTTGGGTTGTTCCCATGGCAAAACATTTTCATCTATCACTTATTATCTATCTACTTAATATATTAAAGGCATAAAAATCTACCTAAAATAACAAGAATAGACACAAAAACATACAGTCTAAAATCCAACAATATTCGCTTTTCTATGAATGAAAGCAAGGACCAGGAAATGACTCACAAGCCACAAAATATTGAGAAACCTTGTCCTAGATATTTAATCATACTGTAAAGTTGTAAAGCTGTCGTGGCATGACCATATTTTTGTGATACAAATAGTTGTTTTTTATGAGTGAATTGAGGAAATTATGATTCAGTCTGGCCTTCTGGTTTTGTTGCCATTCTAAAGAAGAGTATTTTAACTGAGCGCAGCCTGATTGATCGTGAACAAAACACTCAGAGGTTTATTTTCCCCTCCGCTCTGCCTTCTAGGTGCTTCAGTCCCTCCAGTACGTGGACAGCAGCGGGGCGGTGCAGCTGAAAGGCCGCGTGGCCTGTCAGATCAGCAGCCACGAGCTGCTGCTCACCGAGCTGCTGTTCGAGAACGTCCTGAGCCCGCTGGCGCCCGAGGAGAGCGCCGCCCTGCTGTCCTGTCTGGTGTTCCAGCAGAACACGCAGGTGGAGCCGCACATCACCAACACGCTGCAGGAGGTGAGGAGGAAGAGGAAAGATATTAAAGGGATCATTTGGATGTTTTTAAGTGGGGTTATATTTTTGAAATAACAAAAACAACTATCACTTTAACCCCCCGCTGTTTTGTGGGTCAAACTGACCCATTTCTAAGTTTAAAAATCTTTAAAAAATAATTAAAAGTATTTTTTCATATAAAAAAATTTAAATTAAAATGTAAAATAAATAAATAAATAATGTTTACTTCATGTAAAAACGTTGTATTTTATATGGTGGTCTTTCCAATGTACATCAAAAAAAAGTTTTAACATGCATTTCATTTCACGATCTGTGAGAGGTTAAGAACACCATGGCACTAAATATTGTGTTAAATGGTTAGTAATTGAGTTATTAATGAAATATAAACAATGTTTATTGGGATTTTTTGGTTTTTGACACTTTTGGATAATTAAAGATGTCCCGAGTCAAATTAACCCACAAACATTATTGCTGTTCCTGAGAAACGAACATAACAGGAGGGTTAAAGCTCCAGTTATGATGTGTGTGTACTGACATACTGTACTGACTTCATATCCTCCAAGGTTGACTCACACACACACACACACACACACACACACACACACACATTCTCACCATCACACTGCACATCCTCTCCCTGCAGAAAGGACAATAAGGGCACTTCACCTGACTCATCCCTCTGACCAGTTAATTCACTCGTCTGTCTCTGTCAAATTCGCCTCCGCTGTGTCAGTTTGTGCCGTTAAACAGCCGCTGATACATGAAAGTGCTTTATGAGAGCCTGAATTAGTGATGACCCGGGCTCTGTAGTCCTGCAATGTGAGAGCAGACACGTCACGGTACGGTTTGTACAACAGATTTTCTCGAACATCACAAAGACGCGAGAGAGCGAGACATTTAAGAGTCGCTTGTAAAAATAAAATCTCTGTCTTTCAGGCTAGTTTCTCTTTTACATCTGTTCTCCCACCTCTCTCTCTCTGTCTGTGTCTCCGTATTTTCCTCTCAGGGCATCGACCGGGTTCTGTCAGTGGCCAAGCGCATCGGAGAGCTGCAGAGGGATTGTGGGATACCACAGACAGCGGAGGAGTTTGTCGGACAGTTCAAGTTTGGCCTGACGGAGGTGGTTTACTGCTGGGCCAGAGGCATGGTGAGGCTTCACTGTGACTGTTGTTATATTTAGTTTTGACTCTGTTAACCCATTTAGGCCTAAAACGCCTGGAAAAAATGCCTGTAAAGCCTATGGGCGATTTTAAAATAACCCCCTTAAACCTGAAGTTTTTCTGGAAATTCAACAGAAGTGTGAAAGCCTACTAAATAATAGATTTTTCAGCCTCTGTTGCAGATAGAAATGAAATTCAAAAAGTATTTGAGAACTTATACCTGTTATATCTGAGCTCCCTCTGCTATAGTCGTCTTCCGCCATGATTTCAAAGTTCTGGAAAAGTCCCATGTTGCATTGTGACACTCCCACATGTATTCTGATGAATTTCATTGGCCAAGAGACCGAAAATAGGTGGAAAAAACTACAAATACTACAAAACGACATATCTGCTTTCCCGGCTTTAATGGTAGAAATGTTGTAATGCTTTCCCGGCTTAAATGGGTTAACACCTGGTATCTCTGGATCTCAACCAAGTCTTAGTATTAGAGAGGCTAATGCTGTATTCCAGACAACTCAGAAGTTGAACATTTTCAACCTCCTATTAGGAAAAAGTACCATTTTGCTACTTAAAGTCGAGCAATGTCTCGTTGCTCGTGTGAGTTTATCCCGCTATGAAACATACAGGCATCGTAGCTTCAGCAGAGAGAAAGTTATTAAGTTACTTACACCAGGGGTTCCCAAACTTTTCCATGCCAAGGCCCCCCAAATAGCATTAGCTTCTGGCCGGGGACCCCCAAACCCACCGACAATGCTACAAAAAAACGAGTCCTCCACGGCAGGGCTGTTGGTCTTCTCCTTTGGTCTTTTTGTTGTCAAAAACCTGTCCATTTTGCGCTAGCTAGCTACACGCTAGCTTGAGGAGCAGAGCAGCTTGATAACAACGGTCTACACAGATTATGATGTCGTCATGCCGAATTTGCAGCTGAACTTGAGAATCCGACGATTACGGCAGTTTACGTATTGTACGGTTCAGGACAAATGGTTATTAAAAAAATAAAATAAAAAAATAAAAAATAATTTGTTTTTGATTTTTTAAATTTTTTTTTCTCATCTTCCCTCCAATTTTCTGAGGCCCCCCTAGCGCCCCCTGGCGGCCCCCCAGGGGGCCGCGGCCCCCACTTTGAAAACCACTGACTTACACAACTTAAGGGTGTGTTGTCTTTCTAATTTTGTATTTTCACAGTTTATACTTCAACAGGTTTACAACAAACTGCAACTTTCTTGACTTAAATGTCAATTCAAAAGATAATGATATGTGTAATTCATGGGACAGTTCAAACGGGCTAAAAAAATATTTGTTTCTCCCCTTTAATTGCTGCACACATATTTTTTACACAGTAAGGTCCCATGGTGGTCCACTGGAAGGAGGAGAAGAGTTAAACACTATTCTTTAAAAAAAAAAAAAAAGACTGCCAAAGTAGTTTGAAAGATCAACTAATTCAGCCTCTTTCTGCCTTCTCATGCAAGCTTGTAAAAGTTACTGCGGACAACTTTTGATCTGAGAAATATCCTGTTTGCTGCCAGCTCTGCCCACCTATTTTTTTTATTTTGAGGCCTGATATCAATGCATGCAGAATCCAACAAACAAAAACACCAATAATGAGTTCATGCATCAAAGGCCATTAATCAGATAATGTATTCAAATTAAAGCTGCAACTAAAGATTGTTTCAGAGACCTGTTTAAAAATGGCCATGATAGTTCTTCCCTGTTTTCAGCATTATTCCTTCCCGTAAAATGCATTATAAGAGATTTTTACTTTGTTTAAATTGCTTTTTCTTAAACCGTATTAAAGATCGAAGCTTGAGTTGATATTTATGTTGTCTGTTTATTATATATTTATATATTACCTTGAATGGTTTTATAGTTTAAAATACTTTCCATCAGATTTTGCTTGATGTAAAGATACTTTCTGACAGAATATGTTCTTCTCTTTTCCTGGTTATGTTGCATCATTCATGTCACATCTCACCTTCTCTGAAACCTGTCCTCCTATCTCACTCCTCCTCCTGTCTCACTCCTCCTCCTGTCTCACTCCTCCTCCTATCTCACTCCTCCTCCTGTCTCACTCCTCCTCCTGTCTCACTCCTCCTCCTGTCTCACTCCTCCTCCTATCTCACTCCTCCTCCTGTCTCACTCCTCCTCCTATCTAACTCCTCCTCCTCCTATCTCACTCCTCCTGCTGTCTCACTCCTCCTCTTATCTCACTCCTCCTGCTGTCTCACTCCTCCTCCTGTCTCACTCCCCTCCTATCTCACTCCTCCTGCTGTCTCACTCCTCCTCCTATCTCACTCCTCCTCCTATCTCACTCCTCCTGCTGTCTCACTGCTCCTTCTGTCTCACTCCTCCTCCTCCTATCTCACTCCTCCTGCTGTCTCACTCCTCCTCCTGTCTCACTCCTCCTCCTCCTATCTCACTCCTCCTGCTGTCTCACTCCTCCTGCTGTCTCACTCCTCCTCCTGTCTCACTCCTCCTGCTGTCTCACTCCTCCTCCTGTTTCACTCCTTCTCCTCCTATCTCACTCCTCCTCCTGTCTCACTCTTCCTACTCCTATCTCACTGCTCCTCCTATCTCACTCTCATCCTCCTGTCTCCCTCTTCCTCCTGTCTCACTCCTCCTGTCTCACTCCATCTCCTGTCTCACTCCTCTTGTTGTCTAACTCCGCCTCCTATCTCACTCCCCCTACTGTCTCACTCCTATTGTTGTCTGACTCCTCCTACTATCGCACTCCTCCTCCTGTCTCACTCCTCCTCTTGTCTCACTCCTCCTCTTGCCTCACTCCTCCTGTCTCCCTCCTCCTCCTGTCTCACTCCTCCCCCGTCTCCTCCACCTGTCTTACTCCTCCACCTGTCTCACTCCTCCTGCCTCACTCCTCCTCCTGTGTCACTCCTCCTCCTGTCTCCCTCCTCCCCCTGTCTCCTCCACCTGTCTTACTCCTCCACCTGTCTTACTCCTCCACCTGTCTCACTCCTCCTGCCTCACTCCTCCTCCTGTCTCACTCCTCCTTCTACGTCTCCCTCCTCCTCCTGCCTCACTCCTCCTCCTGCCTCACTCCTCCTCTTGTCTCACTCCTCCTCCTCTTGTCTCACTCCTACTCCTGCCTCAATCCTCCTTCTGTCTCGCCCCTCTTCCTGTCTCCCTCCTCCTCATGTCTCCTCCTCCCGTCTCGCTACTCCTCCTGTTTCCCATTTCCTGCTGTCTCACTCCTCCTCTTGTCTCACTCCTCCTCCTGTCTCCCCACAGCCGTTTGCAGAGATCGCCCTGCTGACAGACGTGCAGGAGGGCACGGTGGTGCGCTGCATCCAGCGCCTGGACGAGGTGCTGAAGGAGGTGCGACAGGCCGCCCGCATCGTGGGAGACTCCGTCCTCGGGAGCAAGATGGAGAAGGCCTCGCTGGCCATCCGCAGGGACATCGTCTTCACCGCCTCCCTGTACACCCACTGAGAGGAGGAGAGCGAGAGAGAGTGTCTCTTTGTGTGAAAGGTGTGAGAAAGACGGAGCTCCATGTGGGCGAGGTAAAGAGAAGTGAACACGTGCTGTATGTGCCTACAAAACACGTTGATGTTTACATGATTTTAACCAACAGACCAAAGTACAGACTGTGGGAGTGAACATGAAATCTGCCTTGTAATTTATTGTACAGTAATAAAAAAATCTGTATTCAACACACATGATGTTGGTTTGTCTCCGATATCTATACTAGAGATTTAACTTCCATTTGAAGACTACATTTAGTATGATAAGGAAAAATACCAAAACATTTGTTCTGATCACAACACAAATCACACTTTTTTCAATAGTTAAAGTCAGAATATTTTGAATAATGAAGAAAAAAATAATGTGTTTATCAAATGTTTTCCTTATATGTGCATATCCCTGATATTCAACATGTTTTGAGTCCATAAATACAAAATATTTGTTTGTGCTCATCAAATTCTACATTTTGTCTTTGGGCACAAGGTACTACTGTTCTTCCAGAATTTTATTGGAATCTTCTGCAAAACAGCAGTCTCATGTGCCTGTAGTATGATAAGAAAACTTATTTTCAGCCAAATGGTTTAACAGATTTTGATCCACTCATTATCAGTGTATTCTGGCTGTGTTGACACCCTGTAAACCCAATGAGTCTCACACAGGAGTCTATGGCAGTCTGCAAATGGGTTCTTTCAGATTCTTTAATTTGAATTGTCATATATTGATTTATTTTTGTATTTTTTATAATAGGCTTAATAGTATTTATATGTGTTAAAAATCTTGTAAATGATCTTCATTTTGTCGTCCAAAATCCAAACATATTAAATGAAATAGGATATAAAACAGAGACATTAAAGGAAATCTAATTTTGTGTAATTTAAGAGACTGAAAACAGCAATGCTAACACTTTTGCATGGAAATGTAAACAATTAATCAATATTCAAAGTAGTTATCTATTATTTTTCTGTCAATGACTAAAATTAATTAGTCGACTCATTGTTGCAGCTCTAAAAATGTTTGGTTGCAAAGTCTCACAAATAATAGCCCTATTCAAGTTATTTTGTTTTAAATATATAATAATTAATAGAATATGTAAAAATCTGACAAATCTATGACTGTATATTAGAAATAAACAAGTTTTGCAGATTGCAAATATGCTTAGTTCTAACATATTTCTTTTATGTTATAAATGTATAAAAAAAAATAGGGTAAATCAAATAACTTTAGGGGAGATTTATGAGGGGGTTCCTGGTATATTTTCTTTCTTTTGAGGGCTGAACTTGTGCTCTAAACTTCTCCTCGAGGTAAAATATGCCATCTGAGGACAGCGTGCATGCGAGAGGGAAAACAAGCTGAGGTGTCCAAATGTCACGCAGGGAAATGAACGCATGTCTCTTTATATTGAGCTGTGATGGGATGCTCCTGCACTGTGCATGTGCAGTTTCGCAGTCCGGGCTGTCGCTTTAAGACAACGATAGCTTTGTGTCTGATTAATTCAATGTACGGCGACGCGTTAGTGGAGAAACCTTATTAGACTGCCAGCCGCACAGAGAGACAGCGGAGAGGAGGAGAGCTGTGCAGGCTGCAGGGAGAATTAGCTTTAGTTTAATAATAATATAAATAAATAAATAAAAACACTTGAAGTTATTATTGCAATAAAACCGTGGGTGTTTTTAAGATGAAGACATCTTGAGGATGGGTTGTTTGGAGTAAAAGTCTGCATCATCGGCAACCAAAAGGAGGGATTTTTTTCCACCAGCAGCTTGGAGTAAAAATACATCAGAGAAGCTCGGAAGGCATGTCGTCTGAAAAACACGGTGAGCTCTTTTTAATTACCTCTAAATGTGGCCTATTTGATAATTAGCAGCCCTAATTGAGCCACTTCTGCCTTAACCCCCTTCATTGAGACGTGAGAATGTGGTTATTTTTAATCATTTTTTGTGTCGCGGATACATACCAGGCTGCTGAGATGTCTCTTTTTCTAGCTCTCCCTCTTTATTGTCAGCATCTCCATCCGCTATTTGTCTGCACAGCGCTGTTTCTATAGGGTGATGCACCGCTGTGTGGGTGCAGCCTGGGGACAAAAAAAGGCACCACAGGGCCTCATAATAAACCCATGGTGCCTAATAGAGAGTTTATAATGACACTTTGTGTGATTGTACTTGTATCTGAAGTAGATTGTTTCATTTATTTTCGCCAATTTGCTTAAAAAATGACTTTTAAATGATATCTATATACACATCTATAGGCTAGTTTGCAGTTTATTATGAGGTTATTATGCTTTTCTTCCCTTTTCTCTGTCTCATTGTCATCATTACGCACAGGCCTACGTACATCTCTCCTGACTATAGAGTGTGGGTGTCCTCTGCGCGTGCACGCCGTCACATGCACGTGTTTAACAACCTTAATTAATAGTAATCTTAAACGTCTGATGGTGCACTGGAACAAAAAAACAATGTCTAATCTTTCCAGCTTTTTCTTCCACCACCTTGCACCAGCTTATGAAGCATCTTAACAATAAAGAGGTCATAAATAAAACGCATAAAGTTGCCATTGTACAGTACAGTAAAGGGCAGACTGTGTAGGAGGCTGCAGACTGCTGTAAACCTGATTGTGTCTCCTGCGTTAATCAAGCCTGAGTGGCCCCATAATCCATCACTGATGCTAATAAAAGAACAACAGGCCTTTACAGTTATTCATGAGGATGCAGGGCATTTAAATGCAGAAGGGAGAGAATGATTTTTGTCCATGCACAATTCAGAAAACTCAGTGTTGTGTGTTTGAAATGATATTCTTTCATGGTTGCACCTGCAATAACAGATGAAAACCTCCTGCATTTGTTCCTAGTATCCCCCAAAGGAGTAAATAGAAAGCATTAGTAGCCTGTTTATCAGTGATGGAGGAAGTATTCTGATGCTTTTCTGAAGTAAAAGTACTAATACCACACTTGGAAAATACTTTGTTACAAGTAAATGTGCAAAGACGTTAGTTAAACAACTTTATATGATATTATGGGTTAGTGCAGTGGTGGAAACAGCATCTTATGAATGTGTAACAGGAGATTAAGTGGACGGGGTGTCTCTCTGGGATCAGTGCTGGGCTCACGTTAAAATAGAAAATAGATGTTAAAAGAAATTTCGTTTTCTCCTGTGTAACTGTGGGAGCCTCCATAAGATAAGATGATATGGAACTGTATTAATCCTACAGGAAGTACTTGTGCCAAGTTTCTCCAAAAGTACATGAAAATACCGTAAAATTAGAATAACATACTGTAATAAAAAAGTAAAGTAAGAATAACATACAGTTAAATAAAAATAAAATACAGTAAAATATGAAATTATATACAGTAAAATAAGAATTAAATACAATAAAATAATAATAAAATATAGTAAAATATGAATAACATACGGTAAAATAAGAATGAAATACAATAAAATAAGAATTAAATACAATAAAATAAGAATTAAATATAGTAAAATATGGATAACATACAGTAAAATAAGAATAAAATACAATAAAATAAGAATTAAATACAATAAAATAAGAATGAAATACAGTAAAATAAGAATGAAATACAGTAAAATAAAATACAGTAAAAACATGATTAACATACGGTAAAATATGAATTAAATACAATAAAACAAGAATAAAATATAGTAAAATATGAATAACATAAGGTAAAATAAGAAATAAATACAATAAAATAGAATAAAATATAGTAAAATATGAATAGCATACAGTAAAATGGGAATAAAATACAGTAAAATAAGAATAAAATATAGTAAAATATGAATAACATACAGTAAATAAGAATTAAATACAATAAGATAAGAATAAAATATTGTAGAATAAGAATAACATACAGTAAAATAATAGTACAATCAGATAAGTGAATAAAAATGTGAATAACAGAAATACATCAATACTAACAAAAATAATTGCACATAAGAAGTAATATTGCCATAATATATGTGTATAGGGAAGATGCTCTGAGTCATCAGAAATCTCTTTGTCTTTGTCAAGTCTCTTTGAACTAACTTAAAAACATTCTTTAAAGAAAAACTATAGAAGTAAAATCAGAAACAAAAATGTACTTCAAACACAATCATTTTAATATGAAAAATGACTGAAAGAATTCTAATAGTTCTCTCAATCAACTAAATAATAACTTCAGCTGCACCAACAGGCCTTTTTATTGTTGGGTAGTTTAGTTTATAACAAATACCATATTTTACACTGTGTTCAGTGTTTTGCACACTGCCTCACTGTGATTGAGTAAAAACAATCTTCGCTGCTATTAGCTGCTCTTGTGTACAACAAATTTAAATGTCAGACTTTCTATTTAGTTTAAATGAACACAGTAGTTTTAATTAAAGTCAATGTTTTTAATTCAGCTGGTAAGCTCTACAATACTCACAACTTAAACTTTGATTGGAAACTGCTAATGTGTAACCATGGTGGAAGAAGAACTGAGAACTTTAAGAAATAGTCATAAAACCACAGTATAGAAATGTTAATTTACAAGGAGAAAATAGGAAATAATACATCATAATGTTTTAGTTGATTATATTTTGTGTTATAAATCTGAATCTTCAAAGTTGACATAAAGTTCTGCTACTGATTATTACATTATGGCTTGAATTGGGTCAATTTGAACTATTATTCCACTTTTTAGGATATAAAGAAAGAGATGATTTCAAGTGAAGCTCAACATCATTAACCTGCTCCTGTTGTTCATATGCAAAAAGCAAAAGTTAAGTTACCCTAAAAACATATAAATGTGTCATTTGAATTTGATGAATGACACATTCAACGACACTGTGAATAGTTTCAGCCTTGATCCATCCGCCCGTTTAATCATTTCATTCATCATTTCAGCTGTTTCTCCCACACAGAACTAAAACTTATTAAAAAGAAGCCGATGTTTGGGACATTTTGCTGTCTCATGTTTACAATTCACCAACTTATCAATTTTTTTATTTGGCAGAAAGATAATTGTCTAATAAGTTAATTTTTAAAGTAATTTTGTCATGCAAAAAATTATATTATCAGTCCACTACATGGTGCCCTAAGATTATATATAGCTTAATTTAATTTCAAGTTGCATTGTTTAAAATACCTGTACAACAGCAGTAAGCACATTTTCTGCTTGATAATCCCATTTTACAAAAAAAAAAATGAGGCGAGATTAACAGACTAAGAACTTCACCCTATTAGATCAAAGAGATGTTGACATAGTTTCTTTTGGGGACATTATGCAGTTAAAAAAATGTAATTGATTACAATTTATTGCAATATGATATCACAATACCTGGTATATTACAATGTGTTTAAAATAAAAAATATGGTATTGTATGGTGAGGTTGCTAATCATGAGTTGCAGATCAATTTTTTTGCCTGTAAATCCACCACTCCATCTTCCTCCTCGACAGATTTTGGATTCCTTTATAAGGAGACACACCGACATGTGTTTAGTCTCTCGTGTTTGCCAAGCTGCTCGTCACGTCACATCGTGCCCCTTTAAAGGTGTCCCTTCCCTCATGCTCGCTCCTTTCCCCTCTCGTCTGTTTCTGGTCCACTTCCCGCTTGTGACAGAGTCGGGCACTGTTATGTAAAGCTGGTCCCCGAGCACAAGTCGTCATCCCTCATCACTCTGCCGCTCCGCTCTCCTCCTGCTCTCCTTCCTCTGTCCCATCAAATCCTCCCTCACCTCCGTCTATCTCCATCTTCTCCTCCTCGTCCCTCCTCATGTCCCTGTCAAACTGGATTACCGTTTTCCTCGGCCGCTTCCCCGCTGCGAAAACACGACACCCTGTCAGTCACTTTCAATGTTAAACAAACACAAAGGCAGCAGAGGTGCGAGCGTGAAATGTTCAAAAAGCAGGAGGAGGCCTCTCAAGGACCACCAGATGAAGTTCTGAGTCTGAGAAAAAAACACATTTCTAATAAACATCGTTTACGGAGGAGAGAAAAACGTCTTTCTTCTCCGCAGGTGAAAATGTCAATCACTGTCATCATTAGCACACAGACTACACAGGCTGTCTGTCTCTGTGCATGCTCTTTGAAGTCTTGCTGAGGGGCTGTGTAATTGTTTCTCGCCCTCCTCGGCGGTGAGATAAGACATATTACATCCAACATGCGGACAAACGTGTAACAGAGCTCGAGTTAGATAACATGCCCTCACTCTTACATCTGTTTCTGTTATTGTTCTTCCTCTGCTTTTTCTATTTGTGATTCCTCTCCTACCTGCGCTGTTCTCATCTTCTCTCTTCTCCCTCTTCTTCTTCTTTTTCTCTCAGGTCTCGATGATTCTGGCCGTCAGACCATGCAGCCTCCTCCGTACCTCCCCGGCCCGCAAGACCCAAACGTGCCCCAACACCCCAACATGCAGCCTGCGCCGGGTACCCAGCCCAACTACCCTCCTCCGCCTCCTCCTCCGGGCTCTGAGGGATATCTCCAGGAAACCCAGTTCCACTGTGCTCCGATGGGAC
The DNA here is from genome assembly GCF_030273125.1 of Centropristis striata. Classification (NCBI taxonomy): domain Eukaryota; kingdom Metazoa; phylum Chordata; class Actinopteri; order Perciformes; family Serranidae; genus Centropristis; species Centropristis striata. Next base: position 21,263,148 of record NC_081530.1, read on the forward strand.
CGCAGGGGGCCCCGCAGGGCTACACGGTCCAGACCCAGGGCCCCGGAGGCACCATGCCTCACCCCCCTGTAGGATACCTCCACCCGGGCTACCCGCTCCAGCTGCAGCCCTGCACAGCTTACGTACCCGTCTACCCCATGGCCTCGGTGAGTCACAGATATGCTTTTTAAGATTTCTGATGTCAGGCTGCTGAAGATTTACTCTTTGGTAAATATACTTTTATGCAATTCTATCCACCTCATATCAGTTTTTATTTCCAAACCTTCAAATACAGACAGGCATTATCATTATTAAACATATAAATCTGAGCAGCGTATTTAAAAAGTGAGCAGAGGAAGAATAAATGAATAAATAAAATAATTTAAATTATAAATATATATAATTAATTAAAGTAATTCAAATAATCTTTAAGGGGGTCTATCAATAAATAATGCAAGTTGTTCAGAGCGTCTGAAGGCATTCCTGTTTTTAAAGGTTTTTTAAGGATTGAAAGAGTTATTTTTAAATGCTACAAAACTTAAAGCAACTTTTTAAAATTTTAATGTATTATTTTTGCTAACCTCTGCAGACAACCATTTGTATATATAATTAAAATAATTTGATCATCTTTAAGGGATTAATCAATAAATAGTTCTAATTATAATGCCACAAAACTTGAAGCAACTTTTGAATATTTAAGTGTATTAATTTATGATGAGTTCTTGCAGATAAGCATATATATAAATATATATTTTTAAAAAGCATAAATATATATAACTAATTAAAATAAATGAGTCATCTTTAAGTCAATAAATAATGCAAATACAAAAATGTTATTTTTAAATGCCACAAAACTTCAAGCAGCTTTAAAAAATTTAAAGGAAGCCATAATTAAAACATTCTTTCTCTCTCTCTCTCTCTCTCCTCTATTATTTATCTGATATCTCCAAATGTATGATAATTTTGCATACTTTCGCAGAGAAAGCATGCAATGATGCATGCACATAGGTGATATGAAGCTACTGAAAGGTGATCAAATGAAACCGACCGTTACCTAGATTAAATTTACAGATTTCTCTGGGTTAAAGGATTCTGGTCCTCTGCTACGAAGCCAGTTAAACATACCCAGGGTATCTTTTTGTTATCTGGCTTTACTTAGCCTAACAGGCACAGTTTGGTTAAGTGTTACAATGATGCTGGTTATCAACTCACTAAATTAACCCAGGGTTCCCTAATCTAGTTACGAGCAAGTTCACACAGAGCAAACTATAATATTAGATAAACACAATTTAAACACATAATCCAGGCTAAAAGCAGCTCAGTTACAGCTGATAAATGCAGGATGGAGAGCTGGCAGAAAAAAACGCTGACTGTGTGAAGGCATACATTAATATCTGTATGAACTGAACAAAGATGTAAGTGCAGACTCAGGTTCAAGAGCACGTAAAAGACGGGAAAAATCTGAAAAAGCTTGTTGCTAAGATGTATTCTTAAGGGGTGTATAACAATTTCAGCCTTATTCTTTCGGCTGCAACCCTCGGTGGTGTAAAACTGATTCTGGAGCAAATAAAAATGAAATATAACAAACATAACATAGCAGTAACGAGGCTCACTTTAGTGCAGCAAGTACAAGGCTCTGTTGTAGGATGATATCGATATAAAAACATAATGGCTTTGACATACAAAGAGTCTGCTGGACTGGTAATGCACTAGTCCAATGTGTGTAAATAGGACAGAGAATCCAGGGTTAACCCCTAAAGATACCTCAATAACTGCAAGTCCTGCTTTGTCGTAGCAGGCCCACCACTCAAAACGATTTAAATGAGACCATGTGAGGTGTCTTAGTGTCCACAAACCTCAAAATCCTGACTTCACATTCTTTTCCTGTCATCTCTGTTGGCTTTCCAATAAAGGCATAAAAATCCCCAAACAACAATGAAATGAAAAAATGAGAAGGGAACATCAGTCATCAGCTGCAACCTGAGAAGAGCAGATGTGAGGAGGCATTATTTTGTTTCTCTGCAGCAGCTTTGATTGAATGTTTCCCATCCATTGACTTTTAAGACACAACTCAAGACAAACATGATATCAGTCACCTTGGTAACTCTTTGTGGTTTTAGCATTTTACAATCTTTTTTTTAAATGAATTGATTAGCACCACATTTTATTTCATTTCTGTGTTAGTCTTGTGCACATATTAAGACACTACCTTGTATTTATCCTTTGCCATTTATTGTTGTTTTTGTCGATCTTACTTTACTTGCTATGAACTTCACTTGATTAGCTTTGAAGAACATTAGATCAATAATAGGTGTCTTTTTGTGCCTTTTCCCCCCTTTATTTATTTATTTATTCATTCATTCTGCACAGTATTTTTGAAATATAGCTGCACATGTTTACACAGCAGATAAAACCGTCCACAGCACTCCCTGAAGTGAACTGAAAGTGGTGACATTAGACCCCAAAATGTGACTGTGAGTCATTAAACTACTGAAAGTGCTTTTGTGCGACCACAAGTCTCACCAGCAAGTGCACCGAACTGTAAACTAAGAGCCGAGCTTTAATCCTCTCCACCTCACCAATCTCATTTGATAGAAAAAAAATATGAGTTACCCTTTTTTTTATTGAAATTGAGTGTTATCAAAAGCAAAACCTGCACTGTATCTTCGCTACAAACTCAGAAATTCATCATAAGGTTTTTTTGACATTTCCTGCCACGCTGCTGATAAAACTTGCACAACTGTTTAATGCATCAGAGACTCATGCAGCTGTCGTCCTCTCTGACTGCGTCACCTTGTTCCTGTGTCTTTTGAGCAGAAAATGCTTTGTAAGCTGCTCTAAGCTCTCAGAGCACTTACTCTCTGTCTTCTCCTCTCCCTCTGTTCAGGGTCAGCCCTACATGCCGGCCGCGGGAGGCCACCCAGCGATCCCACCGGGCCAGATTCATCCCATGCAAATGCCACCCAGCATCACCCTAATGGACCGCCGGCCGCCACACGACTACCTGCCCATCGCCGTGCTCACCACCGTCTGCTGCTTCTGGCCAACAGGCATCATTGCCATCATCAAAGCCGTGCAGGTTAATCGCACTTCATCATATCTTTTCATCTCTGAGGTTCATTAGCATAATGTCGCCTCACTGGGGAGACTTTGTAATGTAAATGCATCCTGGAGTCATTTTACCCTTCATTTTATTTTCAGAGATATACTTGACTCTCAGAAACACTGTGATAAAAAAATGTTATCGTGTGCAGAAAAGTAAAATACTATAACTCACACATATTTTAGTCACATTTTGGGGCTCAGGGGATGGTTATGATGTTCTATTTAATGCTTTACAATTTTGTTTATAGCACCCAGAGGATAAATTCTACTGACTTGAGGTTGACATTTGTGCTTTTAAGTGAAATATCGTGACAACTTTAGGATTTCACATTAGAAATAGTCATTTTCTCCACATGATGAATCTCTAATAACTTCGAAGGTTCCTTAAATTTTCCGAAATCACCTTCAAAATTGATTTTTTTCCAAATACACAAAGGATGGAAGAGATCAGCCTCAGCTGTATTTTATGCTTAGTGATAATTAAAAAAACATGTTTACACACTAAACTAAGATGGAGAACATATTAAACATTATGCCTCAAGAGAAATCAATATATATTAGCATGTTGATGTTAGAGTTTAGCTCAAAGCCTGAGCTGCAAGCATTATCGTAGACTCTTGACACTAGGCTGCATGTTTAAATTATTATTGTACCCATAATGATGTTAAAACAGGTGATTTTTCACACAAATCAAAAAAAAACTTGATTATTTTGTATGTTTGTATTTTAATTCAAAAGTTTGATTCAGCTAAGTTCTGCAAGAACAAAATTTAAGTTTTTTCCTTTGTGCACAATTTGTTAATTGCACATCAATATATTTTTGCGAAATGTTCTGTTTATCTTGAGTTCTTTCACACAGAATGTGAATATTATGTGGAAAAAAAGGATTGTACATTCTTCCACAACAAGGTCGAATTTTCTAAGCTTTCGCAGCACGAATAAAGACATTCATGTTGCTTTGTTTACTTACGAGGATAAAAAAGCAACAATTTGGAGGCTCTGCCATCCGAACCAAGACCTAATTATTCCTTTCAGCCATGACAATTCTCTGCATAACTGTTTACCAGAGGAAACTCAAATCCACTAAGAGCAACAATTAAATGCAGAAAGACTAGCAGACGCTGCTCTGGGTCAATACGATCCTGGTAATTTGTCTTCTGTCTGCACAAATCTGTTTAAACCTTTTTACTTTGCTGACAGTAAAAGTAGTTTTAATGCAGAATATTCACATTTTATTGGTGTTTTTCCATCAAGCCCTCGGTATGTAAAGGCCTTAACAGTGACCATATATATGCAGTATATTTATTTTTTTTATTTAAGTGCTAGAAAATGTACAATTCAAGACAGAGAAAACATCAACAAATAAGGTTGGAATAACAAAAAAGAAACCAATGGAAGAATTTATGGAACACCACAATCTTAACAATAATCAATATACCAGAGTCTTTTATAAACAAACAAAGGAATAGCAAAAAAACAATGAGACACATAAATAAAGAGCATACAAATAAAAAAACAAAGTAGGATACATTAAAATAGCAAATATTTAGATACTGATGAGCACATTTTTTCACGTTTAAGGTTCAAATTCATCATATTCTTCAAGGACTCTGCAAAATCACAAATAAAAAAATAGAAAGTAGGAGTACAACCTTTCCACCTGCAAAAATGAATATGATATTTAGCCAAGATAATGATAAGATTTATTGTATCACATTATATAACATTTGCATCCAAATTGTCCCATATACGCAAGTCGTATACCAGGTCCACTACAAATGTTCTGTGTTTTCCAATACTTTTGAATGATGCACAGTCAGAAAAAAATGGAAACTGCCACTGCATATCCCAGGATTTATACAACACACTTAAAGGGAACTTATCTCGGGTCAGTGCACCGCCATTACACCCACTCTCGGCGATGCCATCTATACGACCTCTGCATTAAAAGGCCCAGTTTGCTCTTTTTCAACCCTTTTACTGAAACCATTTAACACACAGGTTAAGTTGAGCGTGCTGTTAGACATGTAAAGATTCAGTCTGGTGGCTCTCATACCTCATGATGCCTGTTGTTTGCCTCTGTAACGGCAGACAGCGCTGACCAACATGCACACAACAGACCACGTTACGTAACGCCACCATTGTCAGTGCAACGGGATAGAATGGATTTTTTCCTCTGGGCCCGCTCAGCTGGCTTTGAGTTAAGTTGAGCTGACAAGGCATGGACCCACCGGTCTGAGCTGTATATGTTGTGATGGTGTGTTAATGTTGTGTGGAGTGGCCTCTTTCTGCACATTCAGGCTCTGCTGCAGTGAAATCGATCCATTCATGGTGTGTGTTTTAGACTCTTTCCTGCTCCCACTCGTGCATCTTCTCGTTACATAACATATTTTTCTAATTTCTCCTCTCTCTATCTCCCACACACCCATCCCCTCCCTTCCCGCATCACTTAGGTGCGCACGGCGATAGCCAGAGGGGACATGGTGACGGCGGAAATAGCCTCCCGCGAGGCACGCAACTTCTCCTTCATCAGCCTGGCTGTTGGCATCGCCTCCATTGTGCTGTGCACCATCCTCACCGTGGTAGTCATCATCGCCTCGCAGCACCACGATGACGACTGGGAGCCATAACTCCACGCACGCAGTGTCAGACAGATGGGAAATCATGGCATAAATTAGCTAGCTAACTACTCTCAATCGTTTGGAGGAAATAAGAGCACTGCACACAAACTGCTACTGCATTGCCGGCCCCTCTGTGTGCAGCTGCACACACCTAACACACACCGACGACCAAAAACAACCAATCACAACACCAAATACAAGCAGCTGTCAAATGAGGCCCCGTATTGCTGTTAGCACAGCGACCGCTTAATATTTACACTCAGATACAAGCTGCAAGAGGGAAACAAAGCTCCCTGTATTAACAATTCATTTGACGCTGATTAATTCATACGGATGATGCCGTTTAGACAAGAGGATAGGTCACTGTGTGGTTCAGTTTAAATATTCCAACAGCTAAATCTACTAAATGGGCCCACACTGAGTTATTTTAAGCGTAGAATAATGCACATTTTAGTCTCTAAAAGTACAAGTATACATGTTTTTCTTCTTTTAAAAACAAAAAAAGTGCCATGATGAAACAGTGTTGATTTACAGAGTAGTTTTTTTGCCGACACACTCAGATAAAAGAGTGTCAAAGTGATTGAAAGTGTTAGAGGCGGGGATCAATACACATTTAACACACCAAATGGAGACTGGACTGACAGAGTGTCTAACCAAACAAGAGTATTTATTTGAGAATTGTATGTTACATGGATGAGATGATACATAACTTATGAATTATGTCTGTTGATTTATTTAAAATCTGTTATTTATTAATTTATTCAATATCTACCCATCGATCGACTTTGTCTGCTATAATTTACAGTATATCACTAGTTTGTTGCAGCTATCTGACACTTTGAAATTGGCTTAAATTTGATATCTGATGACGATGCACTTTGTAGTAACCAGACGCAGCTGCTTACCTTCATAGTTCTTATAGTGCATGATAAATATAAATTTAAGATGATAGTGCAATACTAGCTTGTCTCCCGGCTGTTGGCGGGAATATTTCCTAAAAATGTCTACAAGTGTGTGGTACAGTATTTTTCAAACAAGCTACTGTGAAAACAAGAAAAAGGAGACAATTTAGATGATAAGTATTTGAATCTTAGGTTTGCAAATATTGTTTTTGCAAGTATTAAGTGAGTGTTTTGGCCTATTTTGTGTTGCACATCTTTTAGCTATTTAATCTCTCAGACACTGTGTGTTAGTGCAACGTTAGATTTATGAGGCAACATAACCCTGCATGTCATCCTCAGTTTGTTTCCATTCGTCTCAAATATCGAGGCTATAGATGTGCGGCTGTGAGCTCCTACAATGTTGTTTCACTGTTGTAACGCTATCAGTCAGGGTTCATTTCATACACGAGTATGGTCTCCATAATGTAGCAGCAGGTGTGCTGTTGTTTATAAGAGCCGACGTGGCTGTAACGTTACTGTATGAATTATTAATATGAGGTCTCTGGGGTTATGGGAGGAACTGAAAATGAATGTTTCCAATAGGAGAGAGAGAAAATAATAATGCCTATACTGTATTGTAGCACTTTCCGCTCTATGAAATCTATCCTCCGGTCTCTTTCCTCTCTCTGTTTGTCTTTCTCCTGTCCACATGAGTTATTGGACCTATTAATATTTCCCTTCTGCTTCCCCTCTTTCTCCTCTGTTGGTCCTTTTGATGATGCTATTTTTAAAAGAATTATAAAGAGATATTAAAAAAGTATGTTTGCTGACAATGAACACAAATAGAGACAGTATAAATACAGTTTATTCTGTAGTTTATCTATAATTGTTTTTATTATGATTATTATTATTGGCATTGCATTTGATTATCACTCATGTATAATATTAAGTACATCTGGGCATGTATTTATCAAACTTATATTAAAAAAAACTTTAAAAAAGCCACCTTAGTTGTTTAAAAAATGCCTAAAAAAGACATTTATGAAGTGACTTTCTCCCAGTTGACAGTAAAAGGTGGAAACAGCTAGCCACTTCAGTCTTTGTACATATTAAAAAAAGAGGTATGACATGATAATTGGTGAGCTGAAGTGGATTTCACTTTTTCATAAAACCAGGCTAGCTGTTTCCCCTTAAAATGTCAAAAATATTTATTATAAGTGAGAAAGAATAAAAATGTACTTTTAACATGAACTTAAGCCCAGAATAGAATTAGTTGGGAAGATTTATGCCAATCATGTGCTAAATGTCAAGCTACAGCCATGAGACTGTTAGCTCAGTTTAGCATAAAGATCGTTTACAGATCAAAACAGCTAGCCTGGCTCTGTCACCTCTAAATTTACCTCAATTTAATGTTGTTTTTTTTACACGTCAGTTCTTTAAATAGAGAGAGATACAATGTTATAATAAATTAGCTTTACTACTAGTAAGTGGATTTTATTATCTCGGATAAAACAAAGCAACCAAATTGGTCCCTGTGGCTAAGCTAAGCTAACTAGCTTCAGGCTGTTACTTCATATTCGTCATATTTATATCAAGCGTCTATTGGAGCTCTTGGCAAGAAACTATGAATAAGCTTGCCAACATGTCAAGTCGCTTATCTTAAGTTACACTTTATTCCAAAATTTAACTTGTAGCGGTTTGATAAATACAGGCCTTGTCCTTATTTGATTGACTCAGTGATATTTAAGTGTTAAAAGAATAAATGAAGCACAGTATTGTTTAGTATTATTATTGTACAGAGGGCTCTGGCAGTGAGTGTGTGTCTATACTGAATAGAGTCACTCCTAGCATATCTAGTTTATACCGCGCTAGGTTTCATCTCCCCGTGTGCTTTCTGATGGGACTCTTCTGTGCTCCGCAACATTAAAGCTGTAGGCAGCTGGGAGATGTATTCTTCATTTTCTTTTTCTTTTTTTTTGTTTTGTTTTTTGAGCTTGTAAATGCGACGGGTTGCTTGTTTCAAAGAGCCAAAAATTACCTGTGTACATGTGGTTCTCTTGGGGTTTATTATTATATGAATTCTGTTCATGGCTGTGTTGCACATGCGTTGGTTGTTTCTGACTTTAGTTGTTTGAGTAATGAATAAAAGAATCATTTTTGGGTTGTGAACGATATGTTGGCGAAGGCGGTGGTGTCTCGTTCTTTCAGTCTGTTTTTCCCCTCTCGCTGTCTCTCCATCCTCTCGCTGTCTCTGTGGCCTTTCCTCTCTCCCCTCATCACTGAGGTGCTATTTATAGTTGCCCCGGTTTTCTCCCACTCCGTCTCTCTTTTTCCTCCCTCTGACAGAACATGAGCTACAGTATCGCTCACCATCTTCTCTTTAATCACATTGTGTTTCACAGCTGCTCAATTTCCTACATTAGGGTGGCATGTTATACATAATTATTTTTGCCTTCTAGTGTAAGTAGTACAGGACTGTCATTTGGTTGATCGGCCACTTTGTTCTGAACTGACGTATCTCAAAAACTATCTGATAGAGTCCCATTAAATTTTGAACAGAAATTCATGGTCCCTAGAGGATAAATGCTAAAGATTTTAAGTTTGAGTAAAATGTCTCAAAAGCTAAGTAACAGCTCTCTGGCTTACCTTAGCTTAGTTTACATTTAGTTAGTTGGTTGCCCCTGTCTTGTATTGCTCTTTGTTAGTAGAAAGCGTTATTTTTACACTTGTTGTCCCTTTACCAAACTTTATTGTTGGTTAACACCAACACCATTTGTCGTTTGTAGCATGGATCACATTAATTATATAATTTCACAAGCTAGCCAACTAATATTCTACTGAGATATTTTTCTATGGATAACGTTAGTAAGCAAGCTAAGGCAAAAAAAAAGACAGTTTAAGATATAACTCTGTCTTTGTGCTTATGTGGACTTGGTCCTGAACTCTATGTTATCTCCTCTTTCATCACATTGAAATTGTAGCTGCTAATTTTCCTACATTGTAGTGGCATTTTTGTTTTATTCATTTTTACCACATTACATATACACATACACATTAAAAACATGACATTGCCTTCCCCTTTAGGCAGTATCAGACTGTCATTTTGTTGGTTGGCCACTTTGGTCCAAATTACTGTATCTACTGTAACTATTGGATGAATTCCCATTTAGTTTTGTACAATATTGCCACAAAATGTTGCAATAGTTTACAGCTTGCGGGCTTATCTTATCTTAGCTTAGGTAACAGTTAGCTATTTGGTCACCCCTGTCTTGTGTTCTTAGCTAGTAGAAAATGTTTTTTATACACTTGTTGTACCTTTACCATAATTTATTGTTGCTTTAAATCAACACCATATGTCATTATACACAAGTTAGTATCATGGATCACATTAGCTGGTTAATAATTTTTGCAAGCAAGCCAACTAACTAAACATTCCACTGAGATATCAAGCTAAGGAAATAAAGGCAAGCTAAGATTTCTTCCAAGAACAAGAAATCCAGCTCATGGTCAGTTTTTTCATTATTAAATAAAACTCTTTATTTTTGTGCTTATGTGGACTCAGTCTTGAACCCTACTTTGGGTAGCGGCCATTTGCAGACTCCTCTGCTAAGCTAACATTAGTGTCGCACACTGTTGAGGTAGGGGAGCTGAGGAGAGACAAGGCCCTCCCAACCTCACAAAGTGGACTAACAGTAAAATAAGCTGTTGTTATAATAAAACCATAGCCTTAAATCATCTATCTGATGAGGTAAAGTATGGGCCCAAACAAACTGGCCAATAGAAAAGATGGAGAAACTAAAGGTGGGAGCTGAGCCAGCCTGTGTGTGGAGGATCACAGATGGCCATTTAGCCCCCCGAGGACAGCCAGCGTCTCTGAGATCGTTTAACTTGGCCTCACGCTGCATGCCTCGCTCCTCCATCACACAATCCCAGCTTCCCCCAGGTCAGCCACGCTGGCTGTCTCGCTGTGTGTTTGTGTCATCCTGCAGCTCTCTCGCTGGGCTGTCATCTCAGCCGCAGCGCCAGGACTGATGGGTAATCGCTGGTAATATATGAGAAAAAACACAGTGTCCTGCACACACAAATGCATAGATATCTGAACCACCTACACATAAAACCGAAGGTGTGAAAACACTAAAACAAACACTCTGGTGCTGTTTCTGTCGCTGATATCTGAGGTAATATATCCAGGAAACTAAAGCTGGTGATTCGTGTTAACCTGCTTTCAGCGTCATTACACAGCTGCATCAGGGGAAATCTCTCTTTCATTTCATGCTTCTGCTGTCTTTGTCCACACATCAACTATCAATCCTCCAAACAGTGGTAAAAGTACCAAAACAACAACATAAAAATACTCCATTACAAATCATTTAAATAAACAAAAAAAATGTTTTTCTTAAATGTAGTGTAGTGTAATTTTTTTATGTAAATGTAGTGTTCAGACCAACAATTTCAACACTGATGATATTTTATAGATCTTTAAAATTAAAGTATTTTACCTGTATCATCTCCTATTTTTTACCACGATATAGTATGTTTCTTAACTATTGTATACAATACATACTGTAGTATTTTATTATTTTAGGATGCCAAACATTAGGCAAATGGACTGCCAAGCCTTTTAGCTTACTTATTTACATGGGTTTGCATGTTGATTAATGAACAATGTCCCTTACATTATTATTATTACCAATATCACAAATTACAGTTTGCCTCATTGGGTAATCTACAGCATACGACAACCTCTACAGTTATTTAAACCTACTTCCCCGACACTATATTACAGTTTCATTATTTGTTATCAGTGAAAAATTTGTTAACTTTTAACTTACATTAAAAATTAACCATTTATTAATGATGGTCAATTTGAGGTGTTACCATAAATCCAATTATATAATATATATTAACAATTTGAGTGCAGTTACAATTTAACAGATGTCTCATTCTGTTGCATGAAGAGTACTTTTCATTTTCATACTTAAAATTCAAAGTATTTTTAACATTTAGGTATTTCTACTTATTTAAATCAAATAGAGGCACCAACTAGACACTGACTTTAAGTAAAAGCTCACAAGCCAAAATAACTGGAAAAAAACTATATTAATATTTAACAATGTGTTGTATTTTATAAGGTTACCATCCTTTCTTTTATATAAAATCTTCGTATGAAAAGCAACTTGTCACTATAGCTGTCAGATAAATGTAGTGAGATAAAAAATTGCACTAAAAAATAGCATAAAATGTAAATTAATAAGTAAGTAAAGTACCTTGACATTGTCCCAAAGTACAGAATTTGAGAGAAAAGAACTGTTAATTTCCAACACTGCCTTCAGTTCAACCACAAAGATGAATTATGAGAATCTATATTTTTTATTTGTGCAAATAACTTAAACAGCCTTAACTAAGGTCGTGATTGTCATGTGTACAGGAGTGCAAATATTGTTTTACAGCAGCCGGATCAGACAGCGTTTGGCATGGTGCAGAAATTGTTGGGACTGTCCAGGTGGTGCAAACATAGAGCTGGCGTGAAGACAAGCTGCAGACCAGAGACTCAAAAACAGAGAAATCAAGAGGGTGAAGCTCCGGACAGGTTAGTTCATTTGATCAAAACAGCATAATTCGTGTTTGCTCCAGAGGAGACACTTTATCTCAGTTTGTTCAAGAGCATGGGTGCAAAGCAAAAGTTTTTTATATTTAAAGGGAGTTTAGTCCACCAGGTTCCTGGTTTGTCACCGGTTCTGTTATTGAATGATCTTCTTTGTGATGTACTGGCAGAGGCAGAGAGGGGCGGTGGTGCAGTGATTCCTCTGGGAGCGGAGGCGGTAATGTGACGGTCCTGACAGCCTCTCAGACACCAGCAGCTTCACATAAGCTGCACTGTAGGTCATCAGAAGCTGGTAGGCTTGAGCCTGCGAAGAAGTACAATAACACTTATCAGTTCACTCAGAGAAATATTGGGTCTATTTTGTCTTTTTTTTTTTTTTCAATAACATACAACATATCCTTCCAATTGACCCAAGTAATTCTAACATAAACCAAAAAAGTGCCATTTATATATCTAAATGAAATGTAGGGGAATAGACTGTCAGTAATGTATCAAACAATAGCTTATAAAATGTATCGATTAATTAACATTAATACAGTTTATGTAATTAATGCAATTAATGTTAATATATTCTGTGTATGTATGTTACCAAGCAAATTAATGTTAAATATATTTTAATTGGATAGAAATGTGTAATTGGAACATTAGGTATATATATATATATATATATATATATATATATATATATATATATATATATATATATATATATATATATATACATATATATATATATACATATATATATATATATATATATTTATTTTTTTACTCTTGAGGTGTTGTAAAACAAAAAAATCCCAATGTGGGATCAATAAATTAAATGATAATAAACTATCTTATCTTTCTAATAAATGTGACATGCCCTGTGATTTGTTTTTGTGTATTAGTAAACATATACTGCAAATGCAGATACATCCATAATGATATCATGCTCAAGCTCTTATATAATATATTATTTCCTTAAGGTGGGAAAAAAGAAGTCATGCAGCATCTTTACCTGAGCAGGTAACGATGCATCAGGGATGAGGCTGATGTTGGTGGTGACTTTGGCGCCCTCCCGCTGGTTGGATGCCGTACTGCAACCCGTGTCCTCATGTCTCAGCAGAGGCCTCTGTTCGTCCGAGTCCTGATCCACATCTAACCCTCCGGCCTCGGGGTCAACAGCCGTGTCCTCTGTCACGAGGACGAGATGTAACATTTTCTTCTTCATTTTTTTCTGATGAAAGTGGGAAATTGATCCTTTTAAACTTCCTCTACAAGCTATGAAATGTGAAACCATCCTTCAAGGACTAAACTAAGATATAGGAATAAATATCCTTTAAACAGCAGCTGGAATTAAATTTCAATTGATTTTGAGGGAAAACTTACATGGGAGAACACGAAAGAAATCGATAAAAGAGCAGGAGAACAAACAGAGGGACAGATGTACTCGACTCGCTCACCTGGGTCTCGCTTGCCACAAAGCTGCGCTCCTCTAAAGTTTCAGTCAGTGCCCTCAGACAGCGGGACATGTCCCAGTACACAAAGTGCAGCTGCAGAGACACGAATACAACAGCATCAGTGACTGCTAAAGAAAAACGATTCCATTTTCTCTTTATTGCCTGTTTCCACACCACTAAATAACCACCCACGTCTCGGGTTTTGGCAAGTTTAAACATTTTTATTGATCACATGAAGCTCTGTACTCCTACATCATTAGTGGAGATGCACTTCAATACGAGCCACATAACATTTATTTCAGCATTTCTTTGAAGTCTTCAAATTACTCTCCTTATTCTGTTATTACTGACCTCCACATTTTTCCGTAAATAGAGTAATTTCTTTTTCTAAAATTCAGTTTTTACTTTGGGTATATAAGTAAAATAGAGCTATTCCTTAGATTCTTTCCAGAAAGATCTTGAATATTAGTGTTGGGCTGTTGGTTGTGAGCAAGCCCACACAGTTTTTTAAAAATCCACTTGTTCTTTACAAACTCATGTTGTGTGAGCAGGCATTGCATAAACCTACAAAACTTTATTTAACATTCTCGTAGAGATGGCAAAGTAATTATTCCAAATATATGAATATATAAAATATCTATAGACTTTTTTACGGTACGGTGCAGCCCCAAGAACGGCATTATATATAGTTTTAGACTAATTAAGCTGTTGGTGTGTATTCCCTTTGTCATTTGTCATTGTGGTGTTGCTATGCCTGCAGAAATGTTGTTTTGATAGTCATCTTGTGTCATTAACCACATGTTTTTTGTTGAATCATCCTGCCTTCTTGCTGCCTTACTCTCAGTGTCATCATCTTTATGTTTTCTCCCCAACATATTGTCATGTTGTTTCCAACAAAAAGATTAAACTAAGAAACAAAAGCAGTACAGGAGTACTAACAGCTGTGTATCAGACAAAACAATATCTAACAAGACATGGGTAGACATGGACATGTATTGTACATAGAAGTTATTATTAGAAGTATTTTTAAGTATAACCTGCATGTGTCCGGTGCAGGACTGCACCCAGTCGGCCACGGCCACCAGCAGCTTGTGTTTCACCATCCTCTCATTCACCTGGATTAACCGAACGTCTATGTTCATGTTGATCTGACATCAGAAACAAACATGTTTGAGAATCAATAATTTCACATTTAAGGTTTATTTAAAGAACTCCCCATCAGATGAATCCAAACTCAGATCATTAATATGAACGTGTCAGTCTTCTTTACCTCCTTGTTACTGTGGTGGAGGATGAAGATGATGGCCGTGGTGAGGAAGATGGAGACCATGCTGACAGAGAGGCAGAGGACCCAGTAGTCGCTGACGGTGATGTAGAGGTGGAGGGTGGAGAACACGGCGCACCACACCACCACATACAGCACCTGGTGGAGGAAGGTTCAATTCTTAATCAGCATTTTTTTTAAATTGCCTTTGTTCTGAAAGTTAGATGAGAAGATATATAGATCTAATGTCTGTTCATTAACAACTGAGCCAGTTAGCATAGCTTAGCATAAAGATTGAGAGCAGATGGAAACAGCTAGCCTGGCTCCATCAAAAATTCACAAATAGGCCATCAGCATCTCTTAAGCTCACTAATTAGCAGTTTATATGCAAGTGTAAGCATGTATTTGTATGTATTTTAAAACTTGTTTGTGTATTGATAAAGCCCCTCGCTTCTAGTCTTAATGCCAAGCTAAGCTAACTGCCACCTATAGCTCCAGTTATGCATTTAACTCAAAACAAAAAACAAAACGTGGTTTCTAGAGCTTCACAGAAAGCCGCTGTTACCAGCTGACAGCAGTACACAGTAACGGTGTTGTTTTGACTGTTATACTGTATAATATGATCATTTATTGCAAGACTTTAAGACTTGGACAGTAAGCCTGGGTTACAGAAAGATGTAAGATATTTATCAGACAGAAATAATTTAATCAAAGATACTATTGTATTGGGGGGATTGCAGGTTTTCTTGCAGACTGATTAAAAGTTAAGGGGGGGGGGGGACTGCAAATTTCTGCCTTTGATCTTGACATTTTTCTTTTCTTTTTGATTTTTTATCAGTTTATTGCAAGTTTCCAAACTTTATCATGTGTAATAAACTGGAGTGGTCATTTAAAGCAAAACAAAAACAGTAAAAAGTATAAATACAGGACAGAGAAATGAAAAAAAAGTGGTGAGAGAGGTAAAGCTGCAGAGGAATGGGTGAGTTTAGAGTTGGTAAGACTGGACTGACAGCTGGACAACGTACCGGTGCCATTATAAAATGGAAGATTGCGGAGTTGAAAACCATGTATCTCCTGACTGAGGGAACGTCCAGAGCTGCCTTGAGTGGAGTCTCCATGTCTCCGACTGGAATCTATAACATTTAAACAAATTATCAACCGGAAATAAACACAAATATGAATATAAAAAATATAATAAAATAAATATGAACTTCAAAGTGCCAAAGTAGGTCATATGTGTGTGTGCTGACCTGAAAGCCGTCATTCTCCAGTTTGGCTCGACACAGAGACAGATCAAAGCTCGGGTTCAGCGCCGAATAGCTTGGCACCGCCACAACACACTGACCTGAGCAAGAGAGACATGTAACATTACATATAAGCTAAATGCTTAATGTTTGCAGATGATACGGTTTTCTTTGTTCATGGTCCCACCAAAGACACTGTTGCTGCTAAACTCATTAATACAATGTCCTGTTTTACAACTTGGTTCCAGGAGTGCTGTCGGCAGCTAAACATTTCTAAAACTGTCGGCATGTATTTCACTAAAACAAATAGAGTATCATCTGACCCCGACATACATGTTAATGGAGAAAGACTACAAATTGTCAGCCAATATAAATATCTTGGTATAATAATAGATTCAGAGCTTTCTTTTAAAGCCCATATTGGCAAATTGTGTAAAAAAAATCAAGTTTAATCTTGCAAATTTTCGTGCAATTCAAATTGAAATGTCAAAGCCGCAAAAATGTATTTGCATTCAATGATTTTTAGCCACTTTAACTATTGCCTAACCAGCTGGTCCCAGGCTGGTCAGTGTTCAAAGAAACCATTGGAAATCTTGTATAAACAAGCAATTAAAGTTATGGATAAAAAACCTAGGCACTATCATCACTGTGCAATTTTTAAAAAATACAGTATTTTAAATTGGGACAGTCTTCAAACATTTGCAGACTTAAAACTGACCTATAAAGTACTGCATAAATCGGCTCCAGATCCTCTGCAAGAGTTCATCAGCCAAAGAAACAGCCTTGAGCGTGTTACTTGAGGCTTTGTCAGAGGTGACTGTTATATTCCTCTGCGCAGGAGCACTTTCAGTAAGTCGGCCTGGTCAGTAAGGAGTGCAAGTGTGTGGAACTCAGTACCTGAGGAGGTTAAACTGCTAACAACATACAAGACCTTTACAAAAAAGTTGAAATTGTGGCTTATCAACACCTACAGCTGCCAACACTAAAAGATAAGCCTGTTGTGTTGTTTTGATGTCATGATAAAATGTTATGTTGTGATGTCGTAATCATCACAACATAACATTTTTTTTAATCGTATCGTAAGTGTTTGTATATGTATTTTGTATATTGTACGTTTTTTTTTTTTGTTTGTTTGTTTGTTTTTGTTTGTTTGTTTTTTGTTTCGTAATTCTCAGCTTTTTTACATCATGGCCAGGGGACTACAGATGAAAACTAGCCTTCTGGCTAACTCTGGCTTTTTTAACCATGTATAATCATGTGTTTTATGAAATTGCACTGTCCCCTTTTAAATAAACTAATAATAATAATACAGTGGGGGACTATGAGGGACAGGGGCAAAAAAATAAAAAGGGCACCAGCTTATATGACATTGTAATACATCTTCTTAATTTTATGGCCAATGCATAGGCCACTACATTATGTTTTATCCATTTAATGGTGCCCTAGAGGGTAATTCATCACCTTTTTTCGACTGGTAGGGAACCCTAGATTGCACTTTATCGTGTTTTCTTCATTTAAAGGCACCTTAGAGGGGATTTCATCACGTTTTCTTTACTAGAAGGGCACCTTGGTTGCACTTTGTCATGTTCTCTCCAATTAAGGGCCCCCTATTGGGCACTTCTCCATGTTTTTCTCCCTATGGCACTTTATCATGTTTTCTCCTTATGTAAAGGTACCCCTGAGGGGACTTCATTACCTCTGATTCTACTGGTGGTGCGCTCTTGATTCCACTTTAACCATCTCTTCTTCATTTAAGGGCAACCTAGGGGGCACGTTATCATGTCCCATGGGGCATTAAGGAGGGCATTTTTGCAGCATTTTTTTTTTTTCGAGCATGGGAAGGACAAAGGGGGTGGTTTAACAAAATACAATACAGTTAATTCTGTATTTCTTATTTGTCTTTGTTTCCATATGTTCAGTCAGTTATCAGGAGACTTTTGTTTTCTCAGTTTTTAATTATGTTTTAGTTTCTTTTTGATCAAGGTTTTTTCCCAATAAAATTTAGAGCACAGATTCGAAGTTTACATTACAAATTTTATATGAAGCTCAAGGAGCATAAACTTCCCTCCTCTTCTTATTGACACACCTGACCCATACCTGTGTCATTAGTCCTTCCCTGACATCCTGCCAATCAGCTCTCTGCCTGCATTGCTAGTTCATTACCTCATTCCCCTCACCTGAGATTCTCTGCCCGCACTCCATCTCCTCATTAGTTTGGTTTGTATTTTAGTCCTGGTTTTCAGGTGAGAGTTTGTTGGATCTGTTAAATGTCCTGCCTGTTCTGATCTGACCTACTTTGCTTAAGACATGGCATGTCTTCAAGTTCCAGTAACACAAAAAACAAGAACTGAAAGTAACACTTCAGTATATGGTTGCAATGAAATGTGGATGTGCTGTCAAACACACACAAAACCCACAGAATGAGGGCAGTCAAAAATAAATAACCCATCAAATATCACTGACCTAAAGGGGGCGAGTTAGTACAAATTCATGCTGTGCAGCCAAATATTGTTACAAAACCTTCAAAACTTTACTTTATTACCAAGTTTGCATATAATAATGGCATGTTTATGCTATTTTAAGGGAATGTGTATGAATAAATAATAGACATTCTACATTTGACTCACTGCTAACAAACATTACATAAAGAGATGGAATAAAGCCACTACAGAATGAACCGTATCTACACATGATACTGTAGGACAGGTAGGATATAATGACTGCAATAATCTTAAAGCTAATTAAAGGGAAATAAGATACATTAAGTAGTTAAACAATCTCTCATTCACATCTTTGCATGTCTGTTTAATGGCATCTTAAGAATGTGAGCGTGGTGTTATGGTGATAACATGATAATAAGGCTTCTCTAAAGGCGTACAGTTCAACAGTAAGGCCCGTCATGAGGAAATCTAAAATAAGATCACTGATCTGTTCTGCTTTAAGGGCAACAGCTGAAAGATTTCTGAAACACTGCAGGGCCAATGGTTTATGAGGCAACGCAGCTGTAACACTGGAAAGCTTCAGTGTGACTGGGACTTTTGTTTCCAAAAATATTTTAGAAATTGAAAATGAAAGTCAGAAAAAGGTAGTGAAAAGGTTATCTTATCTCTGTATGGCTTTTTGGACAAAGGTGATACTGAATAACTTTTATAGACTTTTCTAAGTAGATACCAGCTTGTCCATGCTTTTTATTGCTCACAGATAGTGTCAAAGGCTTCAAACAACAATATATCACCTGCAATTCAGGTATGAATATTATTAGGTTCCTTCTGTACATTTGTAAACTGACATATGTTTTACATCAGCATAAACAAAAGATATGAGTCCATTTAAACAGCAGTAAAAATGGGCCATTACTGTTAAAATTTGAGTACTAAATTGTGCCTGTATCCTTTTAAAATACCAAAACAGTATATCATAACAGCATTTTGGCACAAATGGAGCCCCATATTGCCTTCATTACTTTTAAATACAAAAATATGTTGGGTATGTGTATTGGTAATTAAGCCCAGATGAGTCCTCCTGATGATAAACATGACGTTGACAGTTTTTTTTTTTTTGCAGTACTATTCAAGACTCCAGATAAAAACAAATAAAGAAGAGTTTTGTTACCATTGGACCAGTTGGGTCTGTTGTTGTTGGCCTGCTGTGGTTGAGCTTTGGTTTGTACGGTCTGTACGTCCACCTCACTCTCCTCCATCCCAGGACAAAGTCTGTCCTTGTCCTCCATCATCTCAGAGGAAACCACGACCTAAAGAAGAAACAGAGCAAGAGATAACAATGAAAAGAGGAAACAGCTGCTGTTTTATTGAGAACAGAAAATTTGAAAGTGGGCTTAACAAGAACATTTAAGTCCTGAAACTTTCTGCTCAAACATCCATGAAATTTAAAGTAAAAAAGAAAGAGGATCCAGCGGTATCATGTGACAGCAGTCATGGTTCACTTTCCAAATACACTAAAAAGAACAGTTATAAAAAGATAAAAAGCAGAAATAGTTATATTTAAATGTAATGGATATAGCATTACAGCTAAAAGCAATGGATAAATAGTTAAAATAGCAAGCTAAAACTTTTAGTAACTGATAAATAGTTTAAATGGTTCACTAAAAGTCATGGATAAACAGCTTCACTTATAACAGTTGGCTAAAATTACTGGATAAACAGTTTAAATAGTTAATGTTAGCTATAAAAAAAGGATTAACAGTTGAAGTAGACCTAAAGTTAGTTAGTTAACTAATGGTGATAGTCAAACTGTTGAAATTGTAAGCTTAAAGTGAAGGATAAACAGTTCAACTCATGGATATTCAGAAATAGTAAGTGTTAGCTTAAACTCAGGGCTATTAAGTTCAATTAGTTAGCTAAAATTTTTTATGATGAATAGTTTAGTTGTAAATAGTATAAATGATTCACTAAAAGCGATGGATAAACAGTTAAACTGTCAGTTAAAAGTGTTAACTGTTGATATAGTCAGATTAAAGTAATGGATAAATAGTTTCAGTTAGAAAAGTTGGTTTAAACTACTGGATAAATAGTTTAAATAGTTAACGTTAGCTAAAAGAAATGGATAAATAGTTGAAGTGGGCCTACAGTTAACATTAGTTAGCTAACTAATAGTGATAACTGCTGAAATTGTTATCTGAATTAGCTAAAGCCAAGTAATGGATAACAGTTGGTATAGTTAACATTAGCTAAAAGTAATGGATAAACCATTGAAGTGGTTCTAAGGTTAGTCAGCTAATGGTGAAACTGTTGAAATAGCTAAATGTAATGGATAACAGTTGGAATAATTAACGTTAGCTAAAAGTAATGGATAAACCATTGAAGTGGGCCTAACATAAAGTGAGAGTTAAACAGTTTAAATGGTTAGATTAAAATAGTGGACATACAGTAAGATCTTTAGTTGACTAAAAGTCACGGATAAACAGTAATAATGTTAGTTGCGTTAAAGTCATGGAAAATCTGTTGAAATAGTTCATGTTAGCCAAGTAATGGGATGAGTAATTGGATAATTTGCTGAAACAGCTTCTGTCACATCATGAAGTAACATTATCAGTAATGAGTGCAACTTGCCAACACAGCACACTGAATAAAAGAAATATAAAATCCAGTTTGTTCTCCTCATCATAAGGGAAGGAGTAGAAGAGTAGTTGAGCTCCTCTGCTGTATGGACTAACTGTTAATCAGACATGATGAAAGGCTGAGAACAACAGTTCTTACTGATAGGTTGTCACGCTTGGAGAAGCAGAGCCATCACGTCTGACGAGTGTAATCTCTTTTTGTTTTAAAGCCCTTCAGATAAAACCACAGGCTGACCCACATGTTGACAATTTATTTAAAGAAAGGCAGAAAGTCTAGCAACCTGCAGAAAACCGGATCACTTCTGCTTTCAGGCCCTTTACTGCAGTGACACTATGATGGTTTTATCTGCTGGCACAGGCAGAACATTAAGAGGCCATTACCCTCTTATTGGATAGATTCAGTTTAGAGGAGTACATTTAGGTGAATTTGCATTTTTATGAGCCTTTTAAAGTTACAGATACCTGCACTGCCTTTATACTAAATGTCCACGTTTTATGTGTTACTCAGTCTGTTAATAGAGGATAAGAGGTATCTTTTAGTCGAGACTCCGCACCTCCACAGAATATTTATTGAAATAAACCAACGAAATGCTACTCATAATTAAAACCAGCTCTCTCTTGGTCTCTATCCATCTCATGCTCTCACTTGCATGCCTGTGCCGGAGCCACATTTCAGCACTGAAGTGTGAAAACTCAATGCTGCAGTTGTGATTTCAGTTTCTCACCTTAGTCTAACCTCTTTCCCAGCCCCCCTCTTTACACACAGGCCTCCTCTCTGCCTTTATCTACACTCTCATTTCCACTTCTTTGCATGTAAACAAAATCACGCACACTCTGGACCTATTTATCACTGCCTGCTTACACTGCACCTGCTCAAGAGGAGGGAAAAAACAACATATTGCTCATACATGTGCAAGAAGAAAGGCTGTTTTTCAAACACAGGCAGCAATATTTAACTGCTAGATACAGGAAATAGCTCTTATCTTAAAACTGCATATTGTCTGTTTACGCCCATGTGTGGTGCTGCATACTGCTGAACTAAATTACTATGTATTTCCTGTCTATTTAAGGAGGAAAATGAACATTTCCAAAGGGTTTTTACTCCTTGAGTTAAGCTGATATTTGCATATTGAGCAGGTTTACACAATGATTAATCTTACAGCTGGGCATTGTCACTAACAGATCATTTCTATATCTTGATAATGATCGCGATGTAGCATGTTTGGTGGTAACTCAACAAATAAATGAACTTTTACTCACATGGTAAAAGCCTATTTTCTTATTCTCGGGAATGACTTAAATGCTTGACAAATAAAAGAGTATTCTCCTGTTTAGTTAAGAACTGCGTGGTGATGTTAAGTGTGATGAAACAACAACAAAAAATGTTATGCCTTCAAAATATTTCACATCCTGTTTTCCGAGAATTTTAAGGTAGTATGTGTCTGGTACTATGAATTAAGATTACATAAATGTGCATTGTGATATATCAATTTATATGCTTTCATCACAATATGATCCCATTGAATGATTATGAGTTATAAAATGTGGAATCATTCATCCATTTCCAAAAAAACTGTTAAAAGTTCAAATTAAAAGCTCTCATTGGACATAAGGATATATAAACAAAAAGGCAGAGTGTTGCGTTCAAAAGTTCTATTCAAAAAGTGTGTGTTTTTCTGTGGTTACTCAACATGTTTAACTTGAGGAGCTCACCTTTAAAACTTTGAGGTCTTTAAACCAAAACCCACATAAATCAAACTAGAACATCAATGTTTCACATGATCAGACAAACCTTACCTGCTTTTGAGATGAAAGTCCATCATGTCAACAAACATGTGATGGTTGTTTTCCCTTTCTCAGGCCTGTCGTAACATTTCCAGACATGTAGTGGATCCCTTGAAAGCAACAATACGTCTTACTTCACGTACAAACTGTAGTGTTTGGCACCTTCACGCTCAGATGTGCCTCACCAGTTTATCTCTCTCTCTGTCTCTCTCTCTCTCTGTCTCTCTCTCTCTCTCTGTCTCTCTCTGTCTGTCTCTCTCTCTCTCTCTCTCTCTCTCTCTCTCTCTCTCTCTCTGTCTCTCTCTGTCTGTCTCTCTCTCTCTCTCTCTCTCTCTCTCTCTCTCTCTGTCTCTCTCTCTCTCTCTCTCTGTCTCTCTCTCTCTCTCTCTCTCTCTCTCTCTCTCTGTCTTAGCGTGTGATTCAGATCAGCTCGGCCTCATGACTGCAGGAATGTGGTTGTGGTTCTTAGCTCAGCAGCCAACACTAGAAGGAGGGTGAAGGGTTTCTTTTTTATTTAGAGGCTCATTAAGGAAGCTTAGACACACCTTGTTTTTGAGGTGGGACTTTGTGACACTTGTGACCACTGACTTACTGGCATGTTGTGGAGAGTTTCCAGTTTGTTTTGTTTGGCATGGTGTTGCAACGTTCCAGGAAATGACACAAAGTTACTCATAAAGTCAGATGATAGTTGTGGATCAATACAAGAACTAAAGAAGGTCTTAAATGTTTCCTCAATTGCACTTGTGAAAACACTACATTTTTTTTGTTTTTTTTTATATATGTGAGAAATCCTTTTTTTTTTTTTTGCTGTTATATCTGATTTCAATAATAATAATAAAAAGTAACAATACACATACTTTTGTATTGATTTGAAATGTATTTCTTTAACAATGATGTTACTTTACTGCATGGTTAAACTCATGAAAACTGAACCATAATGCCAAATACTGTACCGGACTTTATGTGGGTGGTTGCTCTTTTGTTTTAGGGAAATTCTGCCACCATGTGGATGAAAGTAGTAAGTGTATTTGATATAATGCTTTTATTATAAGATAATAATAATAAAAAAAAACATGACCAGAAGATTAAATGCATAAATCAACTGAAATTAATAAACATTTTCTGTTGATAGCATTTATCCATGTCTGCCGTAAATATTAAACAATAATTTCCCAGCTGCTCTTCCATCTGAGCAGAAAGAAATGTCATAGACTTGATGTATGTGATTCATTAGATGTGAAATGTAATCACCAGGCATTTTATTAAGTTTATGAAGATTTACGCACATTCATATATTATTTAAATTGAAATATAGCAACAAACATTTGGTATTGTATGTTGTGTTGCATACAAACGTTTCTAAATATATATAAACAGGACCTTTATATAAATATTCATATAAAAAATGACTTTTCAAAATAATTTTAAAATGAAGCAAAAATAAATAATAAATAATGATAAGTTTACGATTGTCCAGGAAACTGATCAAACAACTCTTCCTTTTGTCAATACATTATTGTGAATACAAACATAAAATATCCAATACAACTTATTATAACTAATTTAAAATATATTTATAAAATATAAAGCAAATGACTTATCAGACAACTCTTCTTTTGTCAGTGTTTCATTAATAAAAATAAAATAAAATATTATGAAGTGGAATAATATAAAAAGATACATTAACAAGACAAAATACAATCATCAAATGGTTGTGATTTGAAAATTATATTTATTTAATAAATATTTAATAGTTATTTATAGTTTATAACTTCCTCTTTTATTTTGGTGAGTGACGGTAGTCATGTGACCGCCCACCTTTGTCACATGACTTTCAAGCTAAACGCTTCAGTTTGTGAATGAGCTGAGGAGAGCATTTCCGGCTTTTTCTCTCTCTGTCGTTTCTGTTTGTTGCTATTTGCGGATTTGTTTATAATTTTACTGTCTGTATTCTGATGTTATTTCTCAGTCGGATCAAAGAAAAAGGTTTCAGGACGTGAAACTGTCATGGAGACTAGAAACCGGCTCGCTGCTCTGTCGTTACTTCTCTCCGCTGTGTCTTCAGTCTGTGTTTGTGTTACCTTCAGCCCTGAAGAGGTAAGTTGCAGTTCACTAAATGTCATAGAAATAACTTACAACAATATGCAGTTACGCTGCTGTAAGTACACACATTAAAGAAGGGAGTGATCTTTAGTTGCAGCCATAAAAAGTGTTGATTTCAGTGACTAACACTCAGTTTTTTAACCGACAACATGTTTCTGTAATTTTGTCCAGCCTGTGCATGCATTCATTTTTTATAGTGAGTGGTGTAAGAAATATTAAAATAATTTACTCAAGTAGAAATGGTGATACCACACTGTAGAAATACTCAATTACAAGTTAATGCCCTCAAAGTATCAAAAGTAACCGTATGTGGTATTTAAATCAGTGGTATATATCATAGGTCATATATATATATATATATATATATATATATATATATATATATATTGCTGGGCCATTATTGTTAGTATATTAACAATAGGGAAGAATACTTAGTAAAATATCTTATTGCGATTATTTTGACTGATTTTGCAATTGAAATATGATTCACAGTATTGGAGCAAATCATAATTTTTGCGTAGTTATTCAATTATTTTATTTTAAAAAGGAAATCATCATGGTGAGATTTTTAAAATTGTATTTATTTATGTAGAATATAATTTGCAGGCCACTGTGACACTGCTGCAGCACCACAGTACTTTATTCTGAATTTTCAATTTTTTATGAATTTATATAATCTCAATTGCAGCCATGTAAGCATTTAATGTATACAATGTATGCATATTTATATAGTTTATAATGTCTTATTTTCTATTTCTGGTGCTCTTATATCTTTGCTATATCTTGAACTTCTGTATCTTAAGCTGCTGTGACGACTGAATCCCTACTGCGTGATAAATAAACTAATTTTATCTTATGTTGCACAGCATAATATTTCATATACTGAGCACATTTTTTGTTTGTAAAAATTTTTATCTGGAAGGTGATGTCGTTAAAGAACAGATGGTGTTGTATGCTGTAAAGTCCTTTCAGGCAAATTTGTGATTTTGTGCTATATACAGTACTGTGCAAACGTTTTAGGCAGGTGTGGAAAAAATGCTGCGAAATAAGAATGCTTTCAAAATAGAAATGTTAACAGTTTTTTTTTTATCAATGAACAAAATGCCAAGTGACTGAACTCAAGAATTATCTAAATCAAATCAATATTTGGTGTGACAGACCTTTGCCTTCAAACCAGCATCAATTCTTTAAGGCATTTACTAAACTTGTGGAGTACAAAGTACAATATTTGTCTCTGAAATGCAGCTGAGTAGTATTAGTTTAAAGAACCAGAAGTATATAGTAGCATAAAATGAAAATATGTCAAACTTTTCCTTACATGCAACTCTTAAATAAAAATAAATACATATAGAAATAACTGGAAACCAAATTAAGCCAGGGGCGTACAGTGGATGGATACCAGTGACTTTCCTCATTTCCTATCCTGAACTTCCGGTGCTCGGCTCACTCCCAGGCACTCGTGACTGCATATTGCCGGTTGTGATGCTGTTGCAGAGATAAAATGTGGCCTCAGAAATGTAAACACCTGGCAAAGTACTCAAAATCGCCTCTGTGGTACTTCCCAAAACAGTAGGTGTCTCCAGGAAAACATTTTGCTGAGGTGAAAACAATACCAGGTGTGATCATCACCTGACTGTGTCACCTGACACCTGATTATTGCTGCACATACCTCAGACATCTTCTGCCGCAGGCTGAAGACCTACCTCTTCCAACAATACCTCGGTTAAGTCATTGTCACCTAACATATATATATTTTAAAAAAAAAGAAAAAAGAATGCACTTATTATAAGTCGCTTTGGACAAAAGCGTCAGCTAAATGACATGTAATGTAATATCATAACTGGTTTCCCCAGCAGCAGGTTTTTTCCCTTTTCCTTATGTCAGCTTCTTTTTATTTATTTTTTCTCTGCCGTCCAGATCGACCCTCTGCTGTATGAGGAGCAGCTGCTGTGGGTGAGCGGCGCCCAGGGCCAGGTGAGCACCTACAGGATCCCGCTGCTCACCTTCACCCCCAAAGGAAGTCTGCTGGCTTTCTCAGAGGGCAGGAAGTCCGCCGCTGCCGACATAGGAGCAAAGTTCCTAGCAATGCGGCGGTCCACAGACAAAGGCAAGGACGAGCAGCAGACAGTCATGTGAACTGTGTTACACACACTAACAGAGTGGTTAGATATCTACAGGGAAATATATAACAGTTACAAAGGGAGGAAGAAGTTCAAAACAATAGTTAACAATCACTGTGTGTGTTTTATTTATTTTATATTATTTTCTTTGTATATGTGCATTTTTTTCTCTCATTTCTTTTAAGAGTTTGTGACACACTAGGCTCGCGGCTCAGAGGAAGGTGTTTTATTTCTTTTTCTTGTTTTTTGTTTTTGTTTTAATGCACCAAAATATTTTTAAAATCTTCATACGACAGTCGCAGATTTAATGTGCTTCAGACTAAAAACAAAACAAAGATTATTTTTTTTTTCATTTTATTAATTCTTCTTTTCGAACCAAAAAAATAAAGTATATATAGCCCTATACATATATATGCATCTCCCCGTCTAAGTAATAAGATAGAAATAAAAACCAGTTAACTTAATATTCACTACGCATTTCCTTATATCACTTTGGTCCGAAAAAAAAGTGAGTAGATTGAAGTAAAAAATACTTATCTGGGCCTCTCCCCTGATACTCAACACTTCAAATAAGAAATTTTCTCTCTATATATAGCCACTTAATGTCAAATAAATATGTATTATTATTATTTATTTATTTGACATTAACATATTAAATAAGAACATACAAATCAAAAAGGTATTACATATATAAAAACACATAAGACAGTAATACGAGGAAAAGGGAATAAGGAGGTAATATTATTTTTATATTTTTTTAATAGGAGGATTCATAAAAAATATTAATAAAGACAATAATAATAATGATTCTCATATCAAAGGTTTCACCCACTAACCTAGACTTTAAACCAAACTAAAAGCTTGTGAAAATTATATATTTTTAATCTGATTTTAAAAGACACAGTGTAAGTGGAAGATTTCCTGAGAAAATAGAAACATAATGACCATTAAAAAAACAGGAAAAACTATTTTGCAACACACATTTGTACTTTGTATTTGTAATTTGTATAATAACAATTTTGTGCTTAAAAATATAGAGTATAAAACTCACAAAACCTCCAGCAAGAAACATTTACGCTTTTGTCCAAACTGATACATGAATATCTCTGCATTTTGTGACCAAAAAAGTGACTGAAACTGCTTGAAGAGACAAAACTTTATTGTCTGAATAGCTGATTGCTTTAAAATCAAAGCACAAAAAGAAGGAATTAGAACTGAATTTGAGGTTGAAATAGAAAGTGAAACAAATGTGAAATGTTCTGATCTATGAGCAGAAAGTTAAATAACTAATGTCACTTAACTTTCTGTCTGATAAATAATGTGTTTTTAGGGTCTAGAAGTCTGTAATAAATGGTTGAATTTGGTGTAAAAGTATCAGGATTTGGTGTCTGAATCCACCTGTGTTCCTCCTCCGTCCCTCAAGGAGCCACCTGGTCCCCGACCTCCTTCATAGTGGACGACGGATCGAAGCCGGACGGCCTGAACCTCGGCTCGGTGGTGGTGGACGAGGAGGCGGGCTCAGTGATTCTGGTCTACTCCATCTGCTTCCACCTCTACCACTGCAAGCCGTCCAGCACCATGATGGTGGAGAGCACCGACGACGGCCTCAGCTGGAGCCCGCCCAGAAACCTCTCGGTCCAGCTCGGGGTCAAAAACTTCGCTCCCGGACCGGGCTTCGGCATCCAGGTGAGAGAACGAAACAGTGACTTCTTAGAAAGTTCTTAGAAAGAGGTATTTAGTTATGCCATATAATTATGGTACATTTTTGGGGCTAGTACCTAACCTAAGTTAATCAAACCCCTAATATACAGTCATGGGAAAAATTAATTAGACCAACCCTTTTCTTCAATTTCTTGTTCATTTTAATACCTGGTACAACTAAAGGTACATTTGTTTGGACAAATATAATGATAACAACAAAAATAGCTCATAAAAGTTAAATTTAAGAGCTGATATCTAGACATTTTCCATGTTTTTGGTAATGATTTTGGTTATTATCAAGAAAACTATGAAATGAAAAAGAAAATTGAAGAAAACAAGGGTGTTTTAAAAGATGTTTCCATGACTGTATATTTTTGACTCAAATGAAACTCTGGACCTTTAAAACATTTTGGTTATTACAGTTACAACAGTCGCATCCACCAAATTTAAATTTGTGAGTATCAACAATAGATTGGATTATAAATATGGAAAATTAACCTTTACAGACACTGATCACATAAAAATAAGATAAAAAACAAGATATTCCTCAAAGATAGACTTGATAAAATAACTTATTATTTCAATCTAGTCCAAGATTTGCAATAAATAGGGTTTTTATTAGGTTTTGTGTCTTCTAGTTGTATTTTGTCATTTATTAATTTAACATTAATTTAAGTAAGTAATAACGAAAAAAGAACGTAATGATTCATCTGCCGCACTGTTTTTTTTTATCTTAATTCTGTTTTTCACATTATACATCACATATATTCCTTAAAACGAACCATAAACTAGTTGAATGTGAATCCTTTTTTGATTACATGGTATTATTCTTTGTCCCAGATCAATTGGAGGCATTTTTATGCTAAATTTGTACATATTATTCCTTTAAAGCTCAAATATTAGGTTAAGATCATCTGGTTAAGATGGCAGGGATTGTGAAAACATCCTCACCTTTTGTGCAATCTACTGTTCAGCAGCAGAACTTTATCTGACTCTTCTCATGTGTTGAACCTATAAATTCTGTATGGAAGTGCAGGGTCCTCCTGTTTAAACACACTCATTATAATCATTTATTTGTTTCTTTGTCAGTTAAACTGATCAATGGAGAACAGACAGAAGAGTATGGAGACACTTAGATAGCTGCAGTTGATGTGATGCTTGTCAATGTGTCATTTATGTACCAAAGAGTGAATGTTTAGAGACGTATGCCTCCATTTTCTTAGTTTGACTCTCCCATGTAAGACAATGAAGTAACCATATAACCTAAGTTGTAAAGTGAGATAAAGTTTTAACTAAACTACCTTTATGCTGCGTTCATGTCACGTTGTTTTTACTGTGATTACATGATACTCAGCGGTGTTAGTCATTCACATCACATTCTAGTGGTGATTACAGAGGATAAAGTGAGATTGTGAACTTATTTTAGCCACCAAAAAATAAATAAATCAATATCCGTTTTAAATAAAAACGGTGCAATATATTTAGACATTTTTCACATGTTTATGTAGCTTTTAGTTTAAGTTTATGCAGGGAACTAAAGTTGACGCGCTCTCTTCAAAACCAGACTCTATTAAGAAAAGCAGTAATTTTACCTTGCAGAACAGGTGAGTTGCTGCTGTATTGCTGCCTCGAATGTTAAGTTTGTTTGTGTTATTGTGTGACTTTGTTGAATCCAAATGAACCCTTTAAAACACCAAAGTGAGATCAAAGTTTTTGTCAGTATAGATAACTGCTTCAGCTCCATCCGAGTAAACTGAAACAGGACTGTCTGATTGAAAGAAAAACAGGTTAAACTAGAAAATTTCCTCTGGGGAACTTCTGAAAGGGCCACGGGGGCTACTGCCGGTATGTGTACACTATGATGAGATTCTTCAGAGATTTCAAACTATGAGTGTGAAACGTGTACCTGGAGGAGTGTGCGCGCTTACGCGCGCATTTGTGTGTGTGTAGCGAAAAACGCATAAAGTTACGTGTGTGTGTGTGTGTGTGTGTGTGTAATTAAAATCACATAAAGTTACCTGTGTGTGTGTGTGTGCGCGCGCGCGTGCGTGTGCGTGCGTGTGCGTGTGTTTGAAGCATGTTTATGCATGTGTGAGGAGTGTTCGCGCTTACGCGCGTGTGTGTATCTGTAACTGTAACTTGCGTCGCGAAAAATTCATATTCTGTAGAGAAAAGTAATAGCATACCGATCCCGATCAAACTGCACGTTTTGATATAAAATTTGTCCTGCAACTCTTCAAGTTGTAGGACTAGTAGCAGGACGAAATTGCGTCCGGAAGAGGAAGAAGAAGAAATCCACAATATAACAGTAGTGCTCGGGGCTCTGCTTGGTGCGATTGCCCCGTGGCCCTAAATATTCTAAATATATTTTTTTATCTCATACAACCCCACTTAAGAAAATCCAGACTATCCCTTTAAAGTTTAAGGTAACGTCTGGATAAGCATCTAAAAACATTTGCCATTCTCTTGAGGTTGAAACAGTTCCTGAAACAAACTCTCCACAAAGAGGAACGACAGTCACAAGTTGAAACAGGGACACAAAGGAAACTGATTCACTGGAAGTTTAGGATAAACAAATGCTGCTGAAGTCAGCAAGAAACCGAATATGGAAAGCATTTTTATACTTAACTCATTTTAAGAATTATGTTGTATCTATAGCAAATTTCTATGCTGACAGTTTTATAGTTTTACTTATTTATAAGATCCTTACTCTCATAAATATATATATTTTTTCTTTTTAATTTTTTGTAAGTTTCAGCAACTTGTACTGGATTTATCTGTACTTTTTTCTGTCCTTTGCTGAATTTCCCCTCTGGGACCAAATAAGGGAATATCTCATTGAATATTTTAATATATATATGTAATATATTTATTACATTTTATTATATGTATATATATTTTTAGATCATTATTTTTTTACATCATTGCATAGTGTTTCATTTTATTTTATTTTATTTTATTCTATTCTATTTGTTTGCTCTATTTTCTGTATTTGATAATTGTTTCTGGAGCTGGTATAAAAAGGATTTTACTGTAACGTTGAATTTATTTCTTATCTTATTGTCAGAATTAGATGTTTCTTCAGCTCAAGTTTGCACCTTCTGCTCATCGTGTGCTGAGTCGACATCTTTCTGTGTCTTTTTGCACTACAGAAGCGCTACGAGCCGGCGAAGGGGAGGCTGGTGGTGTGCGGTCACGGGACAATAGCGGGAAACGGAGTTTTCTGCATCCTGAGTGACGACCACGGGAAGAACTGGTACAACGGCGCCGCGCTGAAAAGCATCCCGTACAACCAGAAGAAGAAAGCGCAGGACTTCGACCCTGACGAGTGCCAGGTACGTTACGATTTAACATTGTTAAATCAAGAGGCTCAAATTTTTATCCAAAAACTAGACATCATCCGAAGTCTGAAGGCGCGAAATACTGGAACAACATTTTTTCGTTTAATTTCTTAAATCAAGAGTTGAACCTGAGCCACAAAATATTGTTTGTTTGTTTTTTAGATAATTTAACCAAATAAAATAAAATAAAAATCACTTGAACTTGAAGTTTTACTTGTAATTTTTACAGTAAAATAGAGTAAAATAATGGTGCAAAATTTTCCAAATCATTTCTTAATTCAAGAATTGAGCCTGATTTTTTGGTCGATAATTTATCCAAATGCAATTTAAATTAAAGAAACGTCACTTGAACTTGAAGTTTTAGAGTAAAATCCCATTAAACGCCAGTAAAATACTGGTGCAAGATTTTCCAAATAATTTCTTAATTCAAGAATTGAACCTGAACTGCAAAATATTATTATTGATCATTTAACAATATTTTAATTTATTGTGATATTCTTCTACTGTATTATTATCTAACATTCCTAAAAATATAATGGTTTCTCTGTTTGTTTTGTTTATTTACTAGTTATCTGTATATTGCATTTATATATCAAACAATAATTCTTATATTCTTTATAATCACTAATGATTTGTGCATACTGACTCAATAAAAAGGTTAAAAAAAATAAAAGAGGGGTTGGAGTTAGTTGGTTTAAACACCAAAGCCAAAAAGTTGAGTGGTAATAATGTCTAAATTTACTAGAATTATGACTCTTAATTAATGTTTATGTTGCATTGTGTCTGCTGTATAATTATGGAGGTTTTTCTGTCAGCTTGTTGTGGAGTTCTTCTGCCCTCTGGTGGCCAAAAGAAACAGCTGTAAAGTTTATTTGTTGCAGTTATTTGTGTGTAATACTTGTTCATGAATGTTTAAATCTCTGAGCCTGAACCTTTTTCTGCTCCTCTGCAGCCGGTTGAGTTGACGGACGGCAGCATCGTCATCAACGTGCGGAACCAGAACAACTACCACTGCCGGTGTCGCGTGATCGTACGCAGCCGTGACGGCGGCCTGTCTCTGCCCATAGACGATCTGTTTTTCGACTACGAGCTGGTGGATCCTGCAGTCGCAGCCGGAGCTCTGCAGAAAGACGGAGTGCTCTACTTCACCAACCCCGCCAACGAGCAGCACAGTAAGAACCTGCAAGAATGAAAAAAAACTCCATCTTTTATTGGTATTGTGGTAGAAATAAAAGTGGCAACCACATCACGTAAAAATGCTGTTACAGATAAAAGTCAGGAACATTTATTTTTATTTGTATTTATAATTTTATGGGAATATTATATTATTTATTTTATTAATATCTTAACAGACGCATTAATTCAACAATTTGATGTACAAATAAACTTGGAAAATCCATTCATTTTTTTAATATACAGTATAATCTATAACAATGCATCATTTTTTGTTAAATATTTATATAAAAGGGAATTGTTAAGACTGCTTGATTAGGACAAAAATCATAATCGGAATTGTTTTGGTGGATACGATAATGTTGAAAAATTGAGATCCCAGTTATTTAAAGCAGACTTACTCCTTGACTTTAGGAACATAATGCATTTAATGGATGTAAAAATTATATATATTTTTAACTGGATTGTCATGAAGAAAAAAAATATATATACATGTTTAAAATGTACAACTAATATAAAGATATATACATTTAGATGAATCATATAAAATGATTTAAAAAAATTAATTACATCTAAATAAATAAGATTAAAAGTTCTGGTCGTGCACTTCCACAGCCCACTGAAAACTCCTAAACATATTGTGAATGTTTCTGTAATATATATTCAACATATTCCAATCAGAAACTGGGGGGCACAATAATTGTATTATTTCAATTGACTTGCTCTCATAATTGTTGAAAAAATTGTAATTGAAAATAAAATGTGATTAATAAAGAATTCCTCGTAACTATAGCTGTAGAATAAATGAATACGATAATGTTGAAAAATTGAGATCCCGTATATATATATATATATATATTATTAGCCTCTGAAATATTGTGGAACAGCAATACACAGTAGCTCAAAATGTAAATACTTTAGTAAAGTACAAATAACTTACAGTTGTACTTAAATACAGTACTTGAGTGAACGTACTGAGTGACTTTTCACCACTGCAGCTGCTTCTCTTGAGGCCCAAACCATCTATTTATTTACTTTACGTCACATTTAAGATCTGTGTTTAAAAAAATATCTGTATATAGACTAACTTGTTGCCCCGCCCCCTCAGGAGTGAACCTGACTCTACGCTGGTCGCTGACTAATGGTGGCTCCTGGGTGAATAAAGCTGTGCAGATATGGGCGGGACCCAGCGGCTACTCCAGCATCACGTCGCTGGACAGCGGCTCCATAGAGGACAGGAAGTACATCTTTGTCATCTACGAGAAGGGCCACAAGGACTACGACGAGACCATCTCGTTCGCAAAGATCCACCTGTATGGCGGCCGGTAGAGGGTGAGAGGGAGGTGAGCAGACGAACGTTAAGGTACGATGCTTGAAAGCTGATTTGTTTGACTGGTGTTTTATTTTCACCTTGTGCTTGTCTCCCAGATTCAAATGTTGGAGGGAAAGGGAAACAGGAAGCGGTCGTTTACTCCCACGACTTTCTCAGGAAGACAATTAAAGACTTTTTTTAAACTCACTTTATGATACTGAAAATGGGAAAAGGGGTTGGCTCAGTGACATGAATGTCTAACAGTTTGTGTTCACCCTGTGATAATCTAATAATACAGCTTTCTACTCATTTCTTATTTCTTTCTCTTCTCTAAAATTCCAACACTTGATGAAGTGACTTTTTCTGTGTTCGGTTTTTCACCAAGTGTGAGTCTCTGCTAAAAAAAATTGCCAAAATAGTTTGTGAATTCCCTGTTTATAGACAAAACAAGGATGTGACCAAGCAACAAGGGACAATAACATGTTGAAGATTAATTTCAGAAGAAAAACATTTGTTTTCACCAGCTTAAATCATACTGTTATGAAGCATTGATTGTGATGTCACCACTAAGGCTGTAGCTAATAACTATGTGCATTATTGATTAGATGGGAAATGTTAAACTATCCTACCAGAGGCTTAAAATCATTATTACCACATAACTACGAGAGCAATAAGCATCCAAGTTTAATTTTACAAAACGGCTATATAGACAGCCGATTGACCCGCCTACAATACTGGCATTATTGATCATACTGAGGGCAAAATTATCATAAAAATACAATCATTATTGTACATCTGGAAACACTGTCAATTAATTTGACAGCTATTTTCTCGATTAATCATTTGGTTCATAAAATAGTACAAATGCTAATGTATAAATGTCTGGTTTTGTCACTCCAAAACCCAAATGTATTCAGTTTATTATAATTTTGCCTTAATACAACAATTAATTATCCAAATATTGGCAGTCATTTTTCTGTTGATCCACTAATTGATTGGTTGACATATCGTTGCAGCTCTAGGTGCTAAAGTATAGAGCACGGTGGGATTTTTGTGTCTTTTCAGCTTTTTTTTTTAAAGATAATTTTTTTGGCATTTTTGCTTTATTGAAAGTGATAGATAGAAAGGGGGAGACAGAGGGGAGGACATGCGGCAAAGGGACCTCAGGCCGGATTCGAACCCGGGTCCGCCGCAGGAAGGACTAGGCCTTAATGGTACGCACTCTACCAGTGTGAGCCACCAGGACGCCCCGATTAGCTATTTTTGAAGGAAAAAAAATCACAGATGTGGGGAATATGGCGGCTGATATAATGAATTTCTGAGCTGTAATTAAAATAGAGCTTTTCTAGACGTCTTTGCACTGATATGACTGCAAAGTTAATCAGAAGGCTGCTTTCTATTAGAATATAGAATATTTAACATTATTATACATACATTAAAGGAAAAAAATATAAGCCCACCCTTGTTTTCTTCAGTTTCTTGTTCATTGTAATGCCTGGTACAACTAAAGGTACATTATTTTGGACAAATATAATGATAGCAACAAAAATAGCTGATATTTAACCATTTTCCATGGTTTTCTTGATGATAACCAAAATCATTATCAAGAAAACCATGGAAAATGTCTAGATATCAGCTCTTAAATTAAATTCTTATAAGCTACTTGTGTTGTTATCATGATATTTGTCCAAACAAATGTACCTTTAGTTTTACCAGGCATTAAAATGACCAAGAAATTGAAGAAAAAGGTTGGTCTAATAATATTTTCCATGACTGACAATTACAAAGCAACAACAAAGCCTAGAAATTAAAACTGAAAAAAATAAAGGATCAATTAAAATAAAACAAAAAGATAAATAAACAGCAGTACTGTATGTTCGCTATCAGTCAATGTTGATCATTTAAATAAAGAATAAAATAAAAATAAAATAAAAAGCTTAACAACATTTCTAAAGAACCTCAAGCATCATTATCTGCAATATATGTTGCGTAAAAAAATGTTATCATTTTGGCGCATATCAGACAACAAATAGGTATGATAGATAGATATGCTTTTGGTCAAAATTAATGAGTGAATAAAGAAGAATACATATGCCTTTCAGCTGTTTAAATAAGGTGTTAATGAAATAATTAAATATAGATTTAACCCTTTGATGCACAACATATAAACACCTTATGCACAACATGGGTCAAAAATGACCCGCATTCATTCCCCATGTTATTTCATGTGAGCTGTGTGTTTGAATATCTTTTTTTTTTATTACAACAGATCATTATATCCATTTTTCCTTTCATACTTTGTGAAGAAAAATCCTTTTTTTTATGTTTGTCTTATTTTTAAGGTTTAACTTTAAGCTACTTTAAACTTAAGTTGTTAGAAGCATCAGATTACATTGGAAAATCATATATTTTAACAGTTGAGACTTATTAGAGCCACCAAAGAATAATTTCCATTGGAAAAACACCAATTTAACAAAATAAGATTTATATTTGTAAGTTAATATTTGTGTCGTCTTTGTCAGATTTTAAATTGGGGATTGGTGAATTGGTGACAACATATATACACCTTCTAATGCACAACATGGGTCAAAAATGACCTTGTGCATTAGAAGCGTAGTAATAAAAAAAAGGGGTTTTATTCAAAAACTAAGAAATGAAAACAAAAAATTAGGATGTATGATGATCAAAAACAAGTTAATTGAGGAAAACCTGGAATACTGAATGATGAAATTAATTTATTGCAAAGGTATAGAACATAAAAACCTCGGGTCGGGTCACTATAGACCCATGTTGTGCATCAAAGAGTTTTCAGTAATTCACCTCAAACTGGATCACTTGTGTGAAATAATGATTCCTATTTGCTCAGACAGTTTAATTTCACACTGAAGTAGCCTGCATTCAAACCTTATATGGGCTGTGCTTGTAATAATAATGATTGCCTTTATTAAGATGCAAGTGTGCCATGAATATATGCTGATTAAAACTGCTTCTGCTATTTATAAAACCAGAAATTGTGTAATATAATGTGAATAGCCTTTTGTTATGAGACTGCACTTGAATGCTTTTTCCTGTCGGGGTTGGAGTGGTTTTTGAAAGACAATAGTTTTAATTAAAAAAATTATAAAAGTGTGTGTGTGTGTGATTGGATGTGAGTGAAGAGGTAAGTACATAATGTAGCCTAAGTATCCTCTTGTTGCTCTCATGCACAATGTTTTCTGATATTTTGTAATCAGTCTGAACTTCACTCAAATTTGGATGTTTTATTTCCAAATCAAGTGTCTGTGTATGTCCTGTATTAGCAGCATTGTACACAGGAATACATGGTTTTCATGCAGGACATTTTCTGATCTGTACTATCTGCAGAATAAATAAATGTAAATAAATACATTTCTAGCAATTGTGAGCACAGCTGAGCTGATCTGCAGTTTCCTTCATGATTTATTCAAAGAAATATTTCTTCCTGAACAGCAATAAATGGTATGAAGCCACATCGTGTTTCATCAAATATCCTGAAAAATTGTAGTTGTTTGTGTTTGGATTCTGCACAGAAGGCTTTTTGTCAGCGGTTTATTTAAAAAATGTTGAAGAAAACATAGCATATCTGTACTGACTTTAAATTAATTTCACTCAACTGTGTCTTTTCCCTCCACTGATGTAATTTTTATTTTCCAACTATTTTATGACTAAAGAATTTAAATGAATGCTGATTATTCTAAAAGTAATGGTTGTAAGAATATGTGTATTTATATTTAAGAGAAGGGCTGCAACTCTTGATTATATACATGATCAATTAATCTACCAATTATCTATAAAATGTCAGAAAAAAAGTGTAAAAAAGTCCATCCCAGTTTCTCAAAAGCCAAGTGAATGTCTTTAAATGCTTATTTTGTCAGTCCAAAACCCAAATATATCCGTTTATTTTGATATATGATATATTATGATTCTTCTTGCTTAAATTGTTAATACTTTTATAATTTCTTGTTAATATTGCTTGTTTTTGTTTATTATCTGTTATTTTATTGGTGCTTCTTTCTATTTTGGCTGCTGTGTCACTGGAAATTTCCCATTTTGGGACTTAAAAAAGTAATATCTTATTTTATGTAAAACGAAGAAAGTTCATATTTGAGAGGCTGAAAGCAGCATTTTCTGTCATTTCTGCATGAAAATTACATTAATTGTCAAAATAATCAGGGTTTTTCTTCAGTCTTCTGTGGATTGACCATGACCTATGGAGTCAGTATGCAGACTGATATATCTTTGATGACCAATATCTGGTGATATTCCAATAGATTATGCTAATACTTTTTCTTGTTAATATTGCTTGTTTCTGTTATTTTATTGATGCTTCTTTCTATTTTTTGCTGCTGTAACACTGGACATTTCCCCATTCTGGGGCCAAAGAAAGGAATATCTTATCCTATTTTATATAAAATGGAGAACGTTCATATTTGAGAGGATGAAAGCAGCATTTGTGCATAAAAATTACATTAATAATCAAAAATAATAAGCTTCTTCTGTGGATTGACCATGACCTATGGAGTCAGTATGCCAACTGATATCTCTTTGATGACCAATATCTTCTGATATTCCAATAGATTATGCTACTAGTTTCAAAATATAATGTATGTTTTATTCGGTAACTGACTACATTTCAAAGCAAAAGGAAAAATAGATGTGTGGAAAGCATCTTTCATCTTTATTCCTTAAAATTATATTATGATAGTCGAAACATAGTAGATGAAGGTAATTTTTAAGTGAGACTGATATCCCTTTGATAGGCCAACATCTGCTGATATTCTAATTTATTATGCTAGTAATTTCAAAAGATAATTTAATTTTTATTCAGTAACTGACTACATTTCAAAGTAGAAGTAAAATTGATGTTTGGAAAGTATCTTTCATCTTTTTATTTCATTACTGGCTTGGGAAATCGTACACATCATTGTACTCTGTATGACACGGCTTAAATGCCATCTTTGTATGTTCACAGCAGTCTCATTGGTTAGTTTTTATCTATAAATGTATGTCTGCATACATGTGTCGAAACCAAACTAAACATGGTCTACGCTCACAAATCATTGTACAGATGCTGGTGCCAAGAGTGAGAACTGAGTTAGGTCAGAAAGCTTTTAGTTATGCCGCCCCTTTATCATGGCACAATCTGCAAAATGAATTGAAATTGTCTGAGTTGATCACAATCGGTGAATTTAAATCGATTCTAAAGGATAAAGAAATAATTTCTCTTGGTCAGTGTGACTGCTCCATATAAGTCTCTACTGAGGCTCCTTCAGTGTTGTTGTGGTGGCTGTATTTGTACTTAATTGTTTATGTTAACTGTGTTTAAATGTTGTAACTTGTCACTTTTTATGCTCCTTTCTTAGCCAGGTCTCTCTTGGAAAAGAGATTTTTTAAATCTCAACGAGTCTTTTACCTAGTTAAATAAAGGATATATATATATATATATATATATATATATATAAAAGGTCATTTTTAAGCGAGACTGATATCCCTTTGATAGGCCAATATCTGCTGATTCTAATAGATTATGCTACTAATTTCAAAAGATAATTAAATTTTTATTCTGTAACTGAAGTAAAAAGTAAAATTTATGTTTGGAAAGCATCTTTCATCTTTATTCCTTAAAATTATATCATGACAGTCCAAACATAGTAGATAAAGGTCATTTTCAAGCGAGAACAGTTTACACTTATTTTAATTCATACTTAATCCAATAATAATGATCATTTTTGTTTTTATTTTAAAAAACAAGAGTCGCATTTTTGTGCCGTGGAGGTCCCAAACGGCTTCCATCTCACGGAATCAGCCAGTAGCCGTTGACGGCTCTTTAGGTGACGGATCGAGTCCAACTATTACAATTTTCTTTCCCCCCCTTTTCATTTATTTTTGGGAGAAAAAAAGAAAAGGAGTGCAAGTAAGCCGAACACCTTCTTTTACCTCTATAGTTTAAATCGTAGCTAGCTGGTGCGGAGAGCTGATTTGTTTGACTTATGCAGGAGGCTAAACGTTGCTGTAGCTTAGCTGTGGGTCAACTGCTAGAAAAGCTAGCATCACGA
The DNA here is from genome assembly GCF_030273125.1 of Centropristis striata. Lineage (NCBI taxonomy): Eukaryota > Metazoa > Chordata > Actinopteri > Perciformes > Serranidae > Centropristis > Centropristis striata. The sequence continues at coordinate 21,303,975 of NC_081530.1, forward strand.
TAGCTAACCTCATTCTGCGATACAACCTCGAGACAAGTCGGGACAAGACCAGGTCAGTGGCCGGAAAACCGTGCATGTTTTATGCAAATATGGATCAGTTACATTATATTGAGCTGAAGAGATCACTCTTACCCATCGGGGACACGATTAGCGTATCAGAGGTGATGCTTTGCGGATTATTTTTTAGGGAAAGGCACAGTGTCTTGGTTGTTAGCCTAGCGTGGCTAAGTGGTTAGCTCGCGTTCGTCATATAAATTAGTTTAGAAGCTTTGTGATTAATAATACATGTGTTATTTTTAAGTGATGTTGGCTACTACGTCAGTTTGTTGTTAGTATACATTGTAACGGTTGTTTGCTGAGCGAATCGAACGTTAGCGGATACCTGTTAGCGGATAACCGTTAGCGCAGCTTGTTCGCCCAGTAGCTCGAGCTAACACTGTCAGTTCACTAGACACTGCCGTTGGTTAACAAATACTTTTATCTCCATGGGGATTTTTCACAACAGTTAACGTTGCCTGTATAAGCAGTGTCTCTAAAAATCAACGTTGCCATAGCAACTTGACTTTAGAGCTACACAACCGGTGATATTAACGTTAATATGCACCGGGCCTGTCCCCACCGCCATTTTGTTTTGTTCTCCCAATAAAATGTTTTTTTCCCCTGCGTTGTCCTGCGCATCCTTACGAGCGATTTATGAGCAACGACATGGCTGAAACAGCCCAGTCGCGGTGTCAGTGTGTGATTCAAAATGTAACACCCCACGGAGGTGAAGAGGAAAGGGGCTAATGTTACCGCAAGGTGTTGAGGAGGCATTATGAAACATCAACGCAGTCCCCCTCCCAACACCGAGGCCCTGTGTTAGCCCGCTAACGTCATCTAGCTCTGCAATAAATGCCTTTTTTGCGTCTGTATCTTCAGTAGGTTGTGATTTATTCATTTCATATTGATTGCAATCGCTATGCCATCTAATTCTACCACAAATATTCTAGTGTTTGTGGTTAGCTTTAGCTTTACAAGGCCCCTTTGCGGTGCACGTTACTGCAGTTATGGAGCTGCTGGCCCCCGTTAATCCCCATACAACATGTAGTTGACCAGCCATCCCACGACCTCATTTTCTAATCTCATCTGGCTATTGAGGCACGGTGCAGTGCTGCTGTTTGGTATTAATTTTTTCTTATATCTGTAAATCAATCAATCAACACTTTTATTTCGGACACAGGGGCGGTCCATATAACAATAAAGATAACACAATAATACAAATAATAAAATAAACAAAAGAGAAACAAAAAGGACGGATAGACAGACATTCAATATCAAATATTTACATATAGGCCAAAACGCCAGTGCTTCCAAAGCCTTGAGATGAGCCTGGCCGTACTCATGGCAGGATTTGCCAGCACAGAAATGATGCTATTTGGTGACTGAGAAAGTCCACACATGAAGCTGAACATGAGGTTCCTGAGTACAGCAGGACATGTGGACACACCAACACTCAAAAACACTTGGCTATCAAAATACAACTCTGCTGATAAAAGTACATTTTTGTCATCATGAAGATTATCAGTAAAGGGCAGTAGGCTTTACATTTGGCTCTCTGTAACATTGTTTTCACTGTGGTTTTATATTTATCCCTATATGAACCTGTTCTTTTGGCTAAACATAGTCATACATACACCACTGTTCATCCTACTGCTGGTAGGAACCTTGTTGCAGCCGTCTATTAAGGAAGACTTGTTTTTCAGGTATTCTCATGGAGCATAGATTTCAGGAAATTCTTCCACCTTTCAGTCATTTAAATATTCATTTTCTGCTGTGATTTATTTGAAAACCGTTGAAGAAAACATAGCAAACCTGCACTGACTTTAAATTAATTTCATTCAACTGTGAATTTTCCCTCCACTGATGTTATTTTTTATTTTCCAACTATTTTATGCATAAAGAATTTAAATGAATGCTGATTATTCTAAAAGTAATGGATGCAACTCCTGATTATATACATGATCAATTAATCTACCAATTATCTATAAAATGTCAGAAAAAAGTGGGGAAAAGTCCATCCCAGTTTCTCAAAAGCCAAGTTAATATCTTTAAATACTTATTTTGTCAGTCCAAAACCCAAATATACCAGTTTATTTTGATATATGATACGATATCATGATTCTTCTTGCTTAAATTGTTAATAATTTTATAATATCTGTAGATTATCAGTGCGCAGTCGAGGGCAGTAGGCTAGTAGGTTTTATGTTTATCCCTATATGAACCTGTTCTTTTGGCTAAACATAGTCATACAGACACCACTGTTCATCCTACTGCTGGTAGGAACCTTGTTGCAGCCGTCTATTAAGGAAGACTTGTTTTTTAGGTATTCTCATGGAGCTGTCATAGATTTCAGGAAATTCTTCCACCTTTCAGTCATTTAAATATTAATTTTCTGCTATTTTACAGAACATTATAGTTGCATTAAGCCTTTGTTTAGCTCTAAAATTGTTTATTGTTCATGGGCCATGTGGATTGGCTTGCATCATCTTCATTCAAAGCAAGTGAATGAAATTAATAATGTTATTTGTATCTTAATAATCCGAGTAGAGTCATCTGTTGGCAGTAATTGTTCCTAATGGGATTTGGGTGGAGTGGGGGGCAGCCAAATCACTCTGAATTAGACAGATGTCAGCGACGTGTGTTTTATTGATGTGCAGTAAAATTAGTTCAAGCTAAAGGCCTTGCAGTTTCCATGGAGCCAAGGAAAGGCATTGAAGAATATCATTTATAACGTGTTGCCATAGAGACTGTGGTTCAGCTTTTTTCCTCTCTATTGTACAGTGTTTCCTGTGATGAGGTGTGTAGTCCAGCACTGTACTAGGCCTGCTCACATTAAACTGTATTTATGCTGGAATAATGCTGAAGTCATCTCAGTACTAATCCACCTGTCCACCTCATAAAAAGCTGAGGCAGAAGCAGAATTTATTCAGTGGAAAGCTTTATCAATATTGGTCTAACTGCCATGATAACCTTAGCTCTTTTCATACTGCGTTTCCGCAAAAGTGCTGTCACAAGCTCTGCCTTCATTTCGTTTTAGGACATTCATACTGATTCCTCAAAGGCATAGTTTTGACATCCATTCACACGGCAATCCAGCATTGCGGAACAAAGTGGAAAGAGGTGGTAGTGCCGTGTAAAAGAGCAGTGGGAGTACATGTACAATAAGAGACGGCAGCAACCAATGCATTCAAAACAATGATGGCGGAAGAAAGTTGCTCGTCATGCTCTTTCTCGTTGTAAAGATTCTACGTACTTGAGCAAAGCTATTCTGCATTTTGTTTAACCTGATTCTATTACTGTTCGACTCAAGTGAGAGGCATGCTTTTAAAGATATGTTCCACTTCCTTTCTTATTACCTGAGTGTTCGTTGCACAAATAATGTTTGTCACATATTCTCCATCTTCCCGGCCCCGCCAGTTCACAGTGATCCCATTTCAAACACTTTCGCCAAATGAATACCTCTGTTACTACCTCCCAAGGTGGTACAGAGCTGGGATCACTTGGTACCCCTCTTGGATGTTCAAATTAAAGGCGAAACGTCACAGAAGCGTATATATTGCGGCTTGTTTGTTATTGTGGGAAAGGCACATACATCTCTTTGGTGCAAATAATAAAAAATGTGCTCCATTATGTGACAGACTATGATTAGGGCTGGGTAGTATGATTATTTATCATCTTTCAGTGGAATTGCATTGTGGTTAAATCAAATATTGGGATTACGTATTATGTTGTTTAAATTGAAAATAACAATCACTCAGGTAATATGAAGATATATATATCATCAAAATTATAATAAACAGCAAAAATTGGTCAAAAAATTATTTTCCAATATTGTGTGATAGGACTTTTGGTTTTCTCCAGCCACATAACTTTGTTGTATTGGAGTGGATAACAAATATGCATAATTTTTAAGTTTTTGAACTTATAAAACCTTTGAAACTGAGTTGTTGGCCAGCCCAAATGTTTCTTAAACTGATAAATGTTGAATGCCACAGTGAGATGCTACGTAAAGCAGTTTAACAGTCTTTAAAATGCTCTAAAATACGTTTTTTAAAGGAAGTTTATTGGGGGTAAATGCTTGAAGTATGCTGCATTTTAGAAGTGTTTTTTTGTATTTTTTCCCCATCTATTTAACTTGTAAATGTACTTAATTGAAGTGGAAAATAGCCAACAGGAAATTTGCATAGTTTTATAGGCTGCCTATGCGATTTACTGGGTGCATAAGAGAAAAAACTGTGAAAAACAGAATAAAATACTGAGTTGTGTATTTCCACATATTTGTGGTTTGCGGATTGATCATTTGTTGAAATGAAAGAATATTTCTTCTGTGAGACAGAGGACTAAAAATATGCCTGAAAAGCTTCAGAAAATGTTGTGTGGATCGGCATTTAGTCTTGTGAGCTGGCACACAGGATGTGTTGTGATACTGTTGTTTCTACGGGTGATATATTTTCTGCACTGCTCTACTGTTAGCTACTCTATGAGTGCTTAATTATACCACACACATCCAGCTGTCAAATCCCGTATTTGAATCTGTCGGGTCACAGCACATATGTTAAGGATGTTTTGATTTGTGAGACAGTTTCTGTTTTGCTACTTGTTTTGAATGCATGCTTTTACAATCAGCATTTTTACTCTCACTTTCTGTGTATACCTGGTGTCATATATCGCTTTCTCTCTCTGTCTTTGCCTCCCCATCTCTCTCTCCCAGTCTCAGGGCTCACCATACTCAATGAGCGGACAGCGCAATGTCAGAGCGCTCTGGGCAAACTGCAAAGGGGAAGGAAGGCAAAACCAAGTATGCGTCTCTCAACCTGTTTGATACATACAAAGGAAAGAGCCTTGAAACACAAAAGCCTGTTGGTGAGTATCTTTGCTCTGTCATATACAAGCTTTCATTGTCACAACATGCATCAACTGTAACGGGCTGGCCTTTGTCTCTCTACCCAGGGTGTTCGTTTTCAATATTGCTTGCCTGTCAGGCTCTGTTAACATTCTGCCGCTTTTGTTTTGTCACTAAGGATGTGCAACTTGTTTTGGAATTAATCACATCTGATCTTACAGAACAGATCTGCTATGCACAGTTGGATTCACCCGTTGGCTTTTGCTTTGTGTTGTCTCCTGACACCAAGTACCGCAACTTTGATGCATTAGTCCACTGTCTCCCTAATAGCTCTGGTGCTGATTTTCAATACAGGAAGCTGATGATGTTCTGCATCTCTCAACTGCATGCCAACTTGTTTTGCTGATGCTGTTAATATTATTTAGGGATCAAGGGTATTTACTATCTTTATTTTTAGGTCTTTACACCTGCCTCTGAGACAACAAAAATGTTGTCTATTAGGCTGTTTCTCATCTGTACCCATACATAAGGATATTCTGCAGGGTCTGGAGGCTCTCGAGCCTTGACATGTCAGCTGAGCCTGGGAGCCACTGAGCCTGACCTGAGACAGAGGCTTACTTGTGGACGCTGTTTGACTTCTGTGCTGAGTCCCCAGTTGATGTTTTATTCAGAAGCTCCCCACTAGATCCAAACAGCTGTCCCCGTTTCCAATTTACAGACTTCCCCCTCTTAGATAGTGAAGCCATGCACTGCTGTGGTTTCTCCGAGCCTCAAGGAAACAAATGAGGGATTGATATTCAACACAGCTTCACTTTTAAGGATCTGAAGGCTTTTCCATGCTTCTGTGAGCATCAATATCCTAATACTTCTCCATAAACTTTAATTGAAGTGGGTTTGCAGAAAGTTTTTTTAATAACAGCTAGGAGCTTTTTTTATGAACCACATTCATCAAAATCATCAGAGTGAAACTCCCAAGCCTCTGGTCTTGTTAGTTGTTCAGCATCCTAATTGTGTATCCGGCAAACGCCACTCCCGTCATTGGACTGCTTCTTACATGTGGTATATTTAATTGGTGTCAGGTTTCAGTGGCCCATCTGTGCTAATGACATCCTTTCTTTTCCCCATATCAGTTCCCCCCCGCCATGGCCTGCAATCTCTTGGTAAAGTTGCCTCCGCACGGCGTATGCCACCCCCTGCCAACCTGCCCAGTCTGAAGGCAGAGAACAAAGGCAACGATCCCAACGTCTCGCTCGTTCCCAAAGACGGCACAGGATGGGCAAGCAAACAGGAACAAGCGGACCCAAAGAGGTAAATAACCCCACTTAGCATAAAAGCATAAAACTTTTTACTTATTTTTTTTACTTAAAAGTTACTCCAATTGACCCATCATCAAAGCCCCTCACTAGAACGACCACCACAGGAGGACCTTCAGCTTCGGCGTTTAATATGTGCTTGCCAGTGTCTGAGGTTTTCCTTTTCCTGAGGTAATCTTGTCCAATATCTCCTGTTTGTGACCTTTTTGTTTATTCTCTTAGTACCGATGCATTGTCAGTACCGCAGCCGGAATCGCAGCAGCCTGTGGCTTCACCGACACCTGCACCGACCCGCCCGAGAACCCCGCCAGCTTCAGAGGTACCGACGGTCCCAGTAACATGACTGCAAAATCATGTTCTTAGTTGATAATGTGAATAGAGATTTATGGTTTGCATAGTTGACATGTATTAATTTATGTTTTTCTCGTCCTCCGAAGCCTCTGGCTCCAGCTTCAACCCAGGCCGTAGGGGCAAGGTCCTGGGCACAGGCCAGTGTTACACATGGAATACAAGGGGATGGTGAGTCTTCCTTTTCTTTCATGTCTCATAGGAAATAAGATGGAATAAGCGTTTCATTACACATGCTCCCCTCTCTAATAAAGAAAACACTCATCCCTCGTCTTCTCGTTCTGCAGGTGGAAAGGCATCAAACCTACAGTCGCCATTCTCTCGCGAGGAATTTCCCACCCTGCAGGCGGCTGGCGAACAGGACAAAGTTGGCAGAGAACAGGGCACTGCAGATCAGTGGTATGGGCCCGGACCAAGCCTCCGCCCCCAGAGTGAGTGATGTCCACTTAATCTCCAGTAATTGATCGACCCGTCATTTAATGAAGTCAGTAGCGGTGAGAAAACTTCTCTCACAAGATTGGTTTAAGGAGTGGTTCAGTTCATAACATGGGACAGCTGAGCAAGTAGTCAGTGAGTTTTTTTCCTGTTATTTATCCAGTTTGCTTTTATTAATGTTCCGATAACCCAAAAAGAGTATACATAATGTATATGTGTTATTGTTTTCTTTATGCTTTGTTTGGTTTGTGGTCACCAAAATCCAAATATATTGAGGCAAAAGAGAGAATAGTTTCCTATTTATTATATGATGATAAAACTTGAATCCATTCATATTATTTAGTACTCAAGACACTGGTTCTTTGTTGAAAGGATGTGTTATCTTTCTAAAGTAATGGCTTTGCATTTCTAACTATATTCAATTAAAGCCTATCAACTATACTGACTCTGTCCTCTCCTGTGTTTACTTACCTCAGACGTCACAAGCTGGCGGGACGGTGGGGGCCGAGCCATGGCGCCCACCCTGCCTGGGGAGGGGGCAGTGGAGGGTGGCACTGGTGGGGCTCTGGTGATGGATGGGGCAGCTGGGGTCCCCCCTCCGAACTCTCAGTCCCACGGGCCACCTAGGAACCCTCCCGCAGGCAGCCCCGCCTTGCCCCTGCCCCAGCCCCCTGTGGGGCCTGGGTTCCCCCAATACCGAGGGATCATGCCTCCCTTCGTAAGTTTTTCTCTTTGTTTGACCTCAGGCTTTGCAGTGCATTTGCATGGCCCATTCAAATGTAACATTTTGTAACCAGTGCTTTTTTTGCATGACATTTGTTATTTTAATGTGGCTCTTTTACACATGAAAGGCTACGGATTACCACAGCTACTCCCACGTTTCCAAATACAATTTATTTTAAATAATTTTTTTTTTTTTTTTTTTTTTTTTTTTTTTAAAGATGTATCCTCCCTACCTGCCCTTCCCGGCCCCCTATGGCCCTCAGGGGCCCTACAGGTACCCAGCACCTGGGGAAGGGCCTGCTCCAAGGTATGTTCCTTTCCAAAAATCCATTGTTAAGCAGGTATTGTGATACTTTATGACAGTTTATTCATATGGTCTTTATTTTTTTAAATTGAATCCAATTTTTCCTGCTTTTGTAGAGACACTTTTTTGTTTCTTTGACATGGCGCTTACAAAGTTCCTTCTACCTCTTTCAGGTTTTCTCGTGGTCCTGACAGCAGGCCTCAGGGCGGCCCACGTGACGCAGGTGGGGAGGTGGTGAAGCGACCCTCTATCCTCAAGCAGGATGACCTGAAGGAGCTAGACGAGCTGGACCACGACGGAGACGAGGGCTGGGCAGGTAAAACAGAAAACCTTGTTCGCAGATATACAACTAAAATATTAGTGGTATTGGCTCGAGAAGCTGTTCTGATTTGTTTTGATTATAAAATGTATAGAATAAAACATGGTTTGTGATAGATATTAGCAAAATCTTAATGTATGTATTCTTTTTTTAGTACTTAGTTATGTTTATGTATGACACAGCAAAATAGGAGAAATGAAAATCATATATTTAAATGGGTTTTTTTCGGTGGAATTTAAATTGCACAAAAATTTAGCTATAGTGAACTAGGACTCGGATGCTCTCATTTTGTTGTTGTGGTACATGGGAGAGGCCACCCATATTAAATTATTATTAAAGTTTCCTATATGTATTTCTTGTTGATTTAGTGCTGCTAAATGATTAAGGAGGTGATGACTTGGTGGGAGCTGGTCAGATTGATGCTCTCTAACGCTGCAGATGTTTCTGCATATCATATTTCCTGCTGATGCTAGCAGTTCCAGTCACTACAATCGACTCAGAGGAGGAGTGTGGGGGGGGGATCAGTTTTATCAGGGTGAAGGATGATGAATAATGTGCAAATGCACTAAATGGATGTTTGGTATAAACATGGTTCTGATGTTGTGTTGTTTGTTTGTTTTTCTAGGGGCTCATGAGGAGATTGATTACTCCGCCAAGTTGAAGTTCAGTGATGATGAAGGAGAGGAAGAGGGGGAAGAGGAGAGAGCCGAGAGCAAGAATGAGTATGTGACCAAGCAAGTGCATTAGCTGTCCCTTGTATTAATTAATTATGAGAAAACATTTTTTTGCATAAATGTGATCATGTTATACAAGCTAATGTAATTGACAAAGCACTTTTGTCTGGTCCTCAGTGAACAGCAGAGGACCCAGGATGCCCCCCCTGCAACCTCTCGCTCTCGAGCCTCAGACAGTGGTGGGGACAGCCGCCGCACTCCCCCCTCTAATGCTGACAATGGCCCCCAACCCCCCTCCAGCAAGCCAGGATGGGCCGAGGAGGGAGGCAGCAGCTGGGGCGGCCAGGGAGCACCAACTAACTACCAGGTAGCACGCTCATCAGAGGCTCAATGTGCCGCCCAGACAGGCCACACTCAAGCTGTGAAAAGATGTGGAATTTACAATTTGGGAATTCTGTTAAGCAGACTTATTTGTGGGCAGAGATGTGTTAGTGTGTGTATGTGTGTGTTTTTGTTAGTGTAGTTATTGTGGTGGAGCATGGCTAACCGTGTCTGCCTGTATACAGGGGCGCAGGCCTGGATTGGGTGGTCCCCGGGAGCAGCCCTCCCCCCCACCTGGGCCGCTCCTTGGACAAGGGCCCTACTCCTTTTATCGACAGGTAGCCGCCCGGCTAGAGCCTCATAGAAAAACCATTTCTATCATTATCTCATCCACCGCTCCGGGTCCTACAATAAGCCATCTTTAGTTTTAAGTTTGCGTTTTACCTTTTACCTTGAGTTTTTTGTTTTTCGGTTAATGTAATCATCGTAGAACATTTTTCTCAACAAGGTTGCAGTGGTGTCATCTAGAAAGTTGAAAACTGCATAATAAAGCAATCATATTTCTAATTGTTCAGGACCGGCCACAAAATCAGGGTGCCCCTCAAGGCCCTGGGAAACCTGTCCCCGCTCAGATTCAGCCAGCACCAGGAGGCCCTTCTCCTCCAGCCCAGCCGGGGCTGCTGGTCCCTGGGCCCCAGGAGAATGATGAGGATGAGACTTGGCGTCAGCGCAGGAAGCAGTCCTCCACTGAGATCTCCGCTGCTGTGGAGCGAGCCCGTCGACGCCGCGAGGAGGAAGAACGTAGGATGGAGGAGGAAAGACGTGCAGCCTGCGCAGAGAAGCTGAAGAGGCTGGATGAGAAGCAGCAACAACAGCAGGTCACCAACGTAGGAGGTGGTAGCAGCAGTAAAAGCCCCAGCCTCGATGGAAACTCTACAGCTGCCACAGCAGGCAGCCCAAGTCCATCTATTTCAGCCTCTGCCTCCTCCCCCAACATCAGCCAGCCCCCGTCCCCCTGTGTGGACCCCGAGGAGCCTCCAGTACTGGTTGTCCAGCCGGGGTCCAGTCCTGGAGTCGGTGAGCGACAGCGAGCCAGCAGCAACAGCAGCTATGACTCCAGTGCAGGTGGGTTTCTCAAGATGCTTGATGCTCAACATAATCGGGTGTTTCATCTACACAATCACTTTAAATATTGTACATGAAGCAATCTCCTCTGCATATCTGTTTGTTGTTTTCTGGGGTCTCAAACCAGATAAGCTAAGCTAGCTAATAGCTAAAAGTCCTCTGTTCTTCCCTTTTAAGCATGATTAAATCATGCTGAAAAGTAACAAACTGGTAAAATAAGCAATAAATGGTCTATAAACTGTTTTTTGCATTTGTATTAACAGTTTAGATGTGAAGATAAAGGCTTTAAGAATTTGGATATTTTTATTATTAGTACGTTGAAAGTGCTGGAATTTTACTCTTAAAACAACAACAACAACAACAAAAAAATCAACATTTGATGTGGTTAATATGATAGTTAAACTTGTACCTCTTGATTATTTCCCCTGATTGAGCCGTACAACCTTCTGTCTTTACACAGAAGCCCAACAGTGTCCCCAGCCAGCTGTTTTGCAGCCACCGCAGCCCACGCTGGACATACCTTTACCAGGAGAGAATAAGGAAGAGACCATGGGCAGTCCGCACATTCGTGCAGGAAGTGGAGGTGAAAGAGGAGTTGACCCAGTGAAGATTGAGAGTATCGGAGGGGGAGCTGGTCGTCAAGCCAGTGGTCCTCCTGGCCAGGGTTACTCAAAGTACCAGAAGTCCCTTCCACCTCGATTCCAGAGGCAACAGCAGGTTAGGATCTGTACTTGTCTGTTTTCTTTAATGCATTTGTTGCTTGAATGATTGGATGCATTGTGGATGACTTTGGCTCTTTGTGCGTTTTATTCAAAGACAAAAACAAGCACCACAGATATAGATATGTCTAATATTTCAGTTCTTAAACATCGTGGGTGCTATGCATTTCTGTTTATTTAGGAGCAGCTCCTGAAGCAGCAGCAGCAGTGGCAACAGCAGCAACAACAGCAGCACAGCCAGGCGTCTCAGAGCCAGCTGTCCCCCCAGCCCCAGGCTCCACAGGGTCCTTCACCAGGTTCCACACCCCAGCCTGGACCTGGACCCAAGCAGGGTGGACCCATGTATCAGCCCAGCAATATGGTCCGACCCCCGCCCTTGCCGATGAATTTCGACCCCCGCTGGATGATGATGCCCTACATGGACCCCCGCATGATCCAGGGCCGGCCTCCGCCTATGGACTACTATTCTGCAGGCATGCACCCATCTGGTGAGAGGATAAATGGTCCAAAAGCTCACTGATTAAATGATTAGATGATACAATACAGGAATATTGCAGAACATAGTGCAGAATCTTTAAAACAATTCTTCACCACCACAGGGCTTATTGGGCGTGAGCGGTCTGATTCAGGTGGATCTGGTTCAGACCCCTTTGACAGGCAGCAACAGCATCCGGGGCACCCTCACCGTGGGACTCCCCCTATGGAGCCGAAGCTGGCCTGGGGGCAAGAGGTATTCCCTGGCGGAGGAGAGGGTCGTGGACTAACATCCCCCCTCAGGCAGAAGCAGGCGCTGGAGGATGACGATGTGGCCAAAGGGCCCAGGTATGAATTCGTTTGTCACTGAAGATGTGGGTTTTTTTGTCAAAAACACTAATATATTAGATTAATTAAGTATTTTGTATTCTTTTTATCTTTATCGTAGGAGCGACACTCCTCCGCACCGCATGCGAGAGGGTGGATTGGGACCCATCCAGCAGCCCAGCTCCACCTCTGGGACATCCAATCAGACTCCACCTCCAGTCGGCACTCAGGTTGCGGCCCAGGGAGGCGGCCACCACCCTCATCACTACATGGGTGGACGGGGCAACTACAGCAACTTCCCTGACCAGGGGGCGAGGATGCATCCCCACCAACAGCAGCAGAGGGCGGAGAGGGGAAGTCAGCCACATGGCTACACCCACCAGGATGAAGGGCCTCCACGAGGGTCCCAGCAAGGACAGATATGGGGAGCCCCGCACCCTCACTACGATCGCAACGGTCGTGCCGATCACCCGCCTGTTGAGAGCAACTCTCATCTCCACCACCATCACAGCCACCACCCTCAGCAGCCCCACTTCCCTCTCCACCCTCATAAATCAGAAAACAGCAGAGACAGGGTCGTTGAGGCCCCAGCTAAGAAGACAGACTCTTCTCCGCCAATCCACCAACCCTCCCTCTCATCCTCCTGCTCTTCCTCCTCGTCCTCTTCTGCCAGGGAAGATGGAAATGTCAAAGGCGCGCTGCATCATCACCCATCGCAGAGAGAGGGTGAAGCCGGTGTCGGGCACAGTCATGTTGAAAGAGGCAGTGGCGGCGGGGGCAGTAGCAGCCATGTGAAACAGGAGAAAACAGGCTCGGCTTATGCTCCCCATTCCTCCATGACCGCGAGCCCACCTCCCTCTCAACATGGCAGTCACACTCAGCCGCAGCAGCACCCTCATCCTAAATCAAACCAAAGAGGGGGACGGGAGCACAAGACAGAGACACAGTGGGGCCCACGGCCTGGCAGCAATACGGGTGGAGGGTCCTCTCATGGTAGAAGGGCCAACAATGCAGGAGGTGGAAACAACTCCCGTGGAGGGGAGGACTCCTCCAACGCTCCGTCAGACCACAAACCCTCCAACCAGACAGGAGGCGGCAATGCCAACAAGAGGGCCGGCCCCATTAAGAAACCGGTGTTGAAGGAGATGAAGAGAGACGGAGCGGAAGGTGACGGAGGAGAAAAAACAAGCTTTGGGAAAGAGAAAGAGAAAGATGGTGGCCAAACTAGCTCCATGAAGCAGGAAGCTTCCTCCACCTCCCAGAACACATCAGCTCCATCTAAAGAAGAGCCCGCCCAGACGGCCAAACCCAGGAATGGAGGAAAAGAACGATCCTCAGGAGGAGGAGGCGGAGGATCTGGTAGAGGGCCCAAAGACGTAGACGCCACCTCTTCAGGATTTTCAGGGTCCTCCTCCAGGAGGGACAGAGACCGCTCCTTTGAGAGAGGAGGGGGCCCATCCCACCACCATGGAGTCCCCGCCAAAGGCAGCAGAGCCAGTCGAGGACGAGGAGGAGAGTTCTATGGGCGTGGCCGTGGTTACCGCGGCACTTACACGGCCGCTGCAGGACCCACTGGTGGCAGTCGAGGCAGAATGGGTGGCAGGAGTGGTAGAGACTACCGTTCATCTGTTGGTGGTGGCCACCACCATGAGCCCAAGGGCGAGGGAGGCAGTGGCAGGCACGGACAGGACCGGTCCCAACATAACCCGGCCAGGGCGAGGAACAGAAGTGAAACCCGCAGTGAGGGTTCAGAGTACGAGGAAATCCCCAAGAGAAGGAGGGAGAGAGGTTCAGAGACTGGCAGTGAGAGCGGTGCAAGTGACCTCGGTCACTCAGACAAAGAAGAACACCAGAAACCCAACACCAAGAACGGCTCCGATAATGCCAACGCCAGTGGCGGCGGCAACTTGTCAACTGCTCCACCCAGAGGTTCCCAGGCCCGGGTCTTCACCCCCAGAGGGGTGCCCTCTAGGAGGGGCAGGGGAGGAGGAAGTGGAGGAGGAAACATGTACAGAAGTGGTGGCAATGTTGGAGGACAACCTGGGGGACACCGGGTCGGACCCAACGTCGCCTCGCACGGTGGGCCTTCCAAGTCATCAGCGTCAGCGAGAAAGCAGCAAGGCCCGCCGCAAACTTCTGGACCCAAAGACGTGGGCAGGGGAGGAAATGGAGGAGAGAAGAAGGACAAGATGGCTGATGCAAGTCAAACTCAAAGTCAGGGGTCCAATCCCCCTCAGCCATCTCTGCCCGCTGCGACCCCCGCCACTTTATGTTCCACTGAAAACGGAGGAGTTGTGACCCAGCAAGCTTTAACCAACCCTACGCCAAACTCTGGAGGGCCAAACACACTCCCTCTTCCTGCTAACCGTGGGTTCCCTCCCAGTGGGTTTGAACGACCACCTCGACGTCGCCGTCACGGGCGGTCCCAGCACCAGCAGGACAAGCCCCCCCGCTTCCGGAGACTGAAGGAGCGAGAGAATGCTGCACGCATCAACGGAGGAGTGGGGGTCATCGGGGGAGGAAGGCCCTCCTCTCCTTCTCTGAATTCAGTTCAGGACAGTAATGGCGCCCCCATCTCTGCCCCTGTGACGGGTAATGCCCAGAATGCGAACCACAACACCACACTAACAACCAACAGTAACAGTGGCGGCGGGCATCTCGGCAACGCAAACAGTCACCACCATCACCACTACAACCAGGGCAACGCTGGGCAGACCCACCCACAGCACCACCACAGCCATGGAGCAAAGTCCCCGGACTTCACCAACCAGAACTCGGACCAGGCCAACGAGGAGTGGGAGACTGCCTCCGAGAGCAGCGACTTCACTGAGTTCAGAGACAGGGAGGGAGGCGGAGGAGGGAAGTCCTATTCTTCTCACCATCCGCACCACCTGGGAAGGGGTGGAGGGGTCGGCGGAGGTGGAGGTGGAGGCGGAGGCGTGGTCGACCGCGACATGGCAGGAAAAGAGCCCTCGGCTAATAAAAGAAGCTTCTCGAGCCAGCGCCCTGGCATGGAGCGACAGAACCGGAGGGTCAACCCCGGAGGAGGGGGAGGAGGTGGAGGGGGAGGGAGAGGCCCACGAGGGCCACCGGGTGGCGGCTCCGGTGGGCCTGGTAACGGAGGCGGCAACCGTGGGGAGAGGCGTGGCAACTGGCCCTCCCCAAAAAATAGGAAGTGATTTCAAAACATTTCAGATGAACCCCACCCACATTAAATCCACCCTCTTGCATCTTAACCCCTTTTTGATAATTATTTCATGGCTTATCTGTTGGCATCCCTCAACATGTTAGTGCATTGTACAGTGTATGGAGATGGTATTCACACTCACGTTAGAGCCCCGCCCGCCCCATCACCTCTTTCCCCTTCGCATCAATCTACTATCTACCGTCCGTTATTGTAAATTTCTCCGTTTGTTCCGTCTTGCTCTCTGTTCTCCCTTCCCCTCCCACAATAATCTCACCCCAGTCGGATTTGACAAGCATGTGGTTTTGCAAAAGGGAGGGGCACGTTGTTTCTGACAGAAGACATTCACACAGAGCTCCACACACACTCGCATATACAAGCACAAATACGACATCTTTACCAACACGCTGAACACATGCAGTCATGTGGGTGCAAAAACGAGAAAAAAAACTTGGGATTCAAATTTGGCGAAAATGTTTGGATTGGGCTATTTTTTATATTTATGTACCTGTGTATATTTCTACCACACTTTGGCCTTGGGTGGTATTCAGTAGTGCAGATCTGCATTACTTCCCTCTCACAAAGGGAAAGAGTGCAGCTTCATCTTTTAACAAGAACAATGTACCATAAAATGTTTTTGTTTTCTTTGTGTATTTTTTTTTTCGGGCATGTGTCAGATTCAGCCTCTGGGAAATGTTAGAGGTGTGTTTTTTCTTCTAAAAAAGCAGGTCATTAAAAATACCTTTTTACTAAATTCCCCAATTCCTCCTTTTGCTGACTTCCTGCAAACTAAGTCTCTGATTACTGTGATAAGAACCCATTGAAGTACTACTGCTCAGTGCTCACCTACACTTTGCATTGATTTGTCTTTTAATATCAATGTTTCTGCTGCTTGTTCAGATAGACAGTGTGATTTTTTTTTTTTCCCCCCTGAAGTTGTTGACCTGCTCTGACATTTCATTAGCTATTGGTTGGTCCTTTTTAGGAAATAAAGGCTTCTATTAGCCTCATCGTAGCATCCTCCTTACCTGCAGAAGTTCTGCAGAAAATCAAAATTCTCTCTCTCATCTCTCTCTCTCTCTCTCTCCTCTCTCTCTCTCTCTCTCTCTCTCGCTCTCTCTCTCTCTCTCTCTCCTCTCTCTCTCTCTCTCTCTCTCTCTCTCTCTCCCTCTCTCCTCTTCTCTCTCTCTCTCTCTCCTCTCTCTCTCTCTCTCTCTCTCTCTCTCTCTCTCCTCTCTCTCTCTCTCACTTCTCATTCACTTTGTTTACCCTATGAAAACTGTATTGATAGCTTGATGGCTTTATTTTAACAAACCATTATTTCCTCACTGACTTTCATTTTAATGCAGTTTTTTTTTCCTCTCTGACGATGGTTGATCTTGTGAGGAAGGGAAAAAACGAATTAAATGAAAATGTAGGTCATGATAAAATAAAAATAAAATGTTTGACTTTCATAAAAATGTTTATGCTTCAATAGGTAATTGAATATGTT